>NW_022987582.1:3496689-4096689 GCF_902827165.1 Trematomus bernacchii | reverse complement strand
AGTCGGTGGGCAGCGCAGCCACAACCATATAAAGGGTTCTTTATTCCAGCCAGAGTCTCCAGTGCTGCACTGGCAGGTTCAGACACAGCTTTGATTACACCCCAAATGATGAAATCCACAAAGACCTACGAGCACAGCCTTGCTGGCACAGCCAAGTGGAAAAGAAAGTTGCAACACTTTGAGTTTGAGTGTGTGCACTTGTGTTTGTGTGCATAAATGTGTACGTGTCCATGTGACTAGATGCATATACTCACCAGTTTGGCTTCTGAGTGCATGGAGGGAATGTGAGCGGAAGAGCAGGAGTTGTTGTGGGCGGGTCCTTGCATGCCCATCATATTGGAGCCCATAGACATTTGTCCCTCCATCTGAAGATTACAACAGATTGATAACGTCATAATACATACTGTGGAAATGTTATTCCAATGCAAAAAAAAATCGCTATGATTTATGCTATTTTTACCCACAAGATGCTATCACTAGTTTTACAAAAGAGCATTTAAACCATGAGACATCATGATTGTTCATGGTAAGCTGAGGGATGATGAGATGAGAGAGTATCAGAGCCTGATTTCACATGACAGCTGCCCTGTGCACAGCTCTGTGTGATGATAACTGGAGCTGACCCAAAACAGGAAGCCAGCACGGAGGGACTTAACACAGGAAGCCGGTGCAACAGGGGTGTGTCAGGGTGTGTGTGTGTTTCTGATAATGGTGTGTGGAGTGGCGGTCAGACTGACACATCAAACCCCAGCTCCTCTTGGTGCAGGGTGTGTTAATAAAGTAAACGAGATGTAAGTAGGTTTGTATGAATGCATTAGATGTGTGTTACTGCCTGCATCATAGTGACCCTGGTCAGTGTTGTCATGTGTCACAGCTGAGTCCTGAATGTGAGGAAATCAGCTGGTTAAGCCGACAGGGGTCAGAGGTCACTCGAGCAGGGCGATGATGTGAACAGTACATGCAGGGAAGAAGAAAACCTCTGTGTGTGTTTATGCATGCACGTGTGTGTGTGTGTGTGTGTGTGTGTGTGTGTGTGTGTGTGTGTGTGTGTGTGTGTGTGTGTGTGTGTGTGTGTGAGCTGCTGTGGCCTCCCAGCTGCTGAACTCTGGGTGGTGTGATGGTCTCTACGGGGGGAATGGCCCCTCTCCACCCCCCTTTGCCTGACCCCCCGCTCTCCCCCCCCCCCCCCCCCCCCCCCCCCCCCCCCCCCCCCCCCCCCTCGTCCGCAGAGACTCAGGCCTAGAACCTGACACACAGCCTTAATTGCACTAAGTGTGTTTTGTGTAAAAATATCACCCAAACCTGCACCCCTTTCCTGAACCGTCAATCTTCCCCAAAATCGCTTAGCTCTTAATTTAATAAACATGGGAGGGTTTTTTTTTTTCCATACCATAAACAGAGGCTGTCTTGTGTTACAATGAGAACATATGTTGTATCATTAGAATCCTGATACGAGGAGCTTTCTTCGGGTTGTTATCATTCCCAGCTTCCCAATGTGGCTCTTGTCTTGCTGGCTTAATTACAAAAAAAGTCTATATTCTAAACCCAGAAATAGACTCCTTCATTTTTACAGGATATAACTTCCTTATAAACTGTGGTAAATCATTTGAATGGGGAGGGAAAACATCCAAAAGTAATGCATAGTTTATGTACAGTCTGATTTCACACTGTCGTCACATATGAGTAAGTGACTGCTGCATGTGTGAGTGAGCCCGTTGTTGTACTCACAGGCATCAGCACGGCGGAGGAGCCCGGCATGGTGGGGTCTGGCAGAGTTCCCGGCATAGAGGCAGGCAGAGGCTGTCTCTGTCTGTTTCGTAGGTGCAGCAATGAGGACAGAGAGCCAGGGACAGGCCTGGGAAGACACACACAGAGAGACATTCAGAGGACTTCATGTTTCACACTGTTATAGATAACTGATGTTACTGCTATTCTTTATCATATAACAACATCAAAACCAACTAGCAACACCGCTATGGTGCTAGTTTTAACTTCTCCTGTCAGCCATGACTGTTGTGTAAACAAATAAAGACTGCTTGATTTTAACATAGATGTAACCATATCTGATAATATGTGGTACACAGGTTAAATATCCCTTGTAGATCAAGGTCTACCATCTCAATGTATTCTGGGTAGAATTTCCTAAGTTGTCTTGAGAGTAAAAAGGAAAAATATATATATATATTTAATTAATTAATTATTAAAATATGAATTATTGCAAGTAATGTATCAATGCATATAAAAATACTACCCAAAAAATTAAGAAATATTTTATGAGATTATTTGTGTTATATTCATTCAGTCATGATAATCTATCTTTAAAGAAAAATCATTAATTTAGTGTTTAATTTCTCTAAATACATGCTGAAGTTCAAAAGTTAATCCCAATCTATTTATATGCTACGTTACATATAGACAGAAGTGAACAAACTGGTTTAACCTTGAAAAACAATTCCCACAGTTATTCATTTCACAACTGATCAATTTCTGTGAAAATGATTCCTGAACTTCTTTTTCATTTTCTACCAGTTTGTCCAACTCTAAAGACATAATGGAAAGCAGAGTGTGTGGCTGCGTATTCATGCTGCAGTTGAAAGCTGAAGCATCTGGCCATTTTTGGATTTACTTTAAACAAGTACATTTCATGTATTACAATGAATAGGGATGATGGCGATGATTAATGAATAATATTTGTCAAAACGACCACATTTTGTGCATGACAAGAGTCACTTTTGAGAAACTGCTTGGCGGTGGGAGCACTGTGTGGGGGGGAAATTCCCTCTTGCTGACCACAAAAGCGTGTGCGAACCAACAGGCCTATCCACACACACGGCCGCATTAATAAATCACATTTAAAGATGAGGCCGTGGCTAAACTTAAACTATTGACAGCAGTCTTGTCACAGTCATCGACTCAGGGCTGCGGCCATCCAAAAACATAAGGACATCATTTATACAACTGCCTTCAAATCCCTGATGCAAGAACACTGATTCCCAGCTGCAGGGAGTTACACCACCCACATGCATACAGTAATAGTTCAGTCCTGAGCTTACAGAAACAGCATTCGCTACTTGATTCTTAAACAACCTGTATCACAAGAATCAATAAGTATCCAGTTATCAGTATTCAGGATGAAGTCCAGTCAATAAAGCTCCATTTCCAAGAGCGTTTAGAAGTTAGTGCAAACAAGACGCATTTAGGTTAATATAATCAATTGACCACATCATAGCCTGGATTACCGTAGTAGTGAGAAGTGAAAGAGTGATGGCCAAATGAAGGGGGTGGGGGGGTGGGGGTGGCACCAGAGCAAACGCTCCCCCACCTGAATAAATACCTGTATTTTTCCAGACCTAAATATGTGCATTTACGCTCCAGACATTTTAGATTGCTCCACATACACCCAGGACCATTACCATCCCGACTGTGTGTCATTCCTGTCTAACATCCCAATTTATCACAATCACACTCATTTAACAGCACGTATGACATCTGAGCAACACTGCGAATCCAAACATTTCCACATGGGAAAAGTCATGAAAGTACAATGAGGTATGCAGTGTAGCTGCGAGCTACATCAACACAGTTTCCCTCTGCGTTTAAACTGCCAGCGTCCAGGAAGAAATAACAGTCACAAGGCAGAGGCAGTGACACGCTGTTGATTTTCTAAATAAAAACAGTTTTGCTGGATTTGTATTCAGTATGATGGCTGCCTGATGAAGGTTTTTCTTGCACTGCAGAAGTTGAATGAGATTTGTGGCAGATGTTTTTGACCAGAATAAAAAGCAAACACATCTTTAAAACTATGCAAAAAACTAGGCAAACACATCTTTAAAACTATGCTGTAAATCTTTCTCGATCTCTTTAACAACTTGAAATTCGCTAATCCACAGGATCTAATTTAGTTTCAAAACTGGCTTGTTCAATATATCCAATTTATTTTTGGATAATACTGGATACCAAATATTTAACACATTACAATGCTATCCTTCGCCCGCTATATACTGTATAGTGTGTGTGAGAAACGAAAACATTCTCTCTCATCTTTCAGACTACAACTCTCCTTCTTTATTTAAAGGACACCTATCATGCTATATTTGAACAATATATTGTAGGGCCATACCTATATAAGGTATATAAATATAGTTTTTCTTTCAAAATACCAAACAGATCCTGCATTTTAGCCATGCCTCATTTCGCTCCATTTTGCTCTTTCCAGCCCTGTTTTTGCAGGGGGCTGATTCTGTGAGCTGCAGCTGACCACGCCCCCCTGCAGGAGAGGGGAGCGTGCTCTGATCAGCTGCTGGGCTGTCAGAAGAGGGGGGGGATCTCCGTCCTCCTTGTTTTATTATATTATTATATAGAGTCGTTATTCATTTGTTTTAAAGCTCAATAAATAACAAAGAAGACCTTTGACCGGCACTTTTCTAATTTTGTCCGGAAGATTTAAACTTTAACGGACATCTTGACCGGCGAAAGAAAACCTAACTGAAACTCTGCCGCACGGTCCCCTCGTTCCTTGGAAGAGGCGGAGAGGTGGGTGTTTGTCATCTGCTGGTGGACTAACCGGAGAGAATTACAGTGCTTGCCTCGACGGGGAGGGATTGCATTGAATTACAGCAGCAGGAGCAAACGCTTGCCTCGGGGAGGGAGAAAAAGAGCCACAGCGGAGAATAAACAGAAGGGTAACCATGGTAACCATGCGCGGGAAGTCTTCTTCGCTGCTTTTGTGGCAGACTACAGCGCTACTTACAGGCCTGGCATATGTACTACAGCGTCTCCAGCGCTTTCGAGCGGCAATGGCCGGCCGTGGCCCAACCCCACATTCCCCTGATAGGTGGAGAGTTGGCCCAATAGCCGTAGCGCCACTTCTGTGACGTCAGTAACGTGTTCAAATCTGGATCAGTTTTTATCAGATCCGTTGCAGCCCCATTTTTAGAGATTTGGGTATGTAGGAAAATAGAGAGGGTTGTGTTTTCTGACACTTGGTGAGTTCCCTGGAACACCGGGGACACATATTCATGTATAAAAGACGTACAAAAGTGCATTTTGCATGATAGGTCCACTTTAAGATAAGACAAAACAATGCATCACAGCGCTAATTGTGACAGCCAACCAGCAAAGGTCAGAGGCTCAGGCAGGTCGCTGGTTTTTGCAGGTCAGGCTCCCGCTTTCTAGAGAAGAAAGGCTCCTTTGAAGCCTGTACAGGTTGAGCTGGGCCTGTCACCTGCAGCAGAGCAGGGGGAGGACAGACACCGCGTCCTTCACCATCACACACACCAAAACACAACGTGGTTGTCCAGTGGGCGGAAAGATCTGACAGCACTTCCTCTGGGGATTAACTCAGCTTTGTGCTAACCCCTGCTAATAGATACAGAGGTTTCAGAAAATAGTCACTATGAAAAAGATCGATTGAATCTGTCTTATTGTAAAGAGCATTTCCACAATTGTTTTTATCAAGACCAACAATGTTTATTCATTTTTTTTCTTTTACAACTTTGCCCTGATATTGACCCTGTGAGGTTGAAACCGGCCAGTGTTTTTAACCAATCTTTCTGTCTAAATAATGGCTTTAAAATAAAAATGTCCTTTGCTCTGCTTTAGTGCCGAAGACACTTTCTTTACTTACTTAAATATATATGTTTCTATTTGTATTTCTTCAATTAGTTGAATAATTTCAGTAACTCAAACACATGTCAGCTGCAGCCCTTTGTATCCACACACACTACTCTATTGAAATGCATAATTTCAGCTGTAGCTTGTGATGCAGGGTGTCCATTATCAAAAAATACATTATAATAATTGAAGTGGTTCTTCTTCTCAATTCTTGTCTACCTTCTGTGTTTATGCACCAGAGTGTACAAAGATTTTAACAGATTCATGTTGGGCCTGTTTGTGTGTGAATAAGTCCATGTTCCAGTGTGTGCATGTGTGTGTATTCATGTGAGTGAATAATGACAGGCTGTGGCTCCACTGAGGGGATTGATAATAGCCGGGCTGGGGGCCCCAGGGGAGAGCAGGTAGACACTCTGCAGTCCTGACCCTGCACTCTCACATTACTGAGTGCCTCGCTTTCAGCCAGGCTCTCCTCCACAATCCCCGCCCAAGAACCACCACCGCACCACCCCTACACCCCACCTTCGCTCCACCATGACATCACTGCTAGACCCTTCTTCTTTCCCCGAGTCTTTCTTTTGCTTTTATCTCTTGTTCCAAAGTTTATTCCTCTAAGTTATCCTGTGATTTCCTCTCTTGTTTTTCTCCTCCTGTCATTGTCTTGGTAATCCTCTATAACTCTCTTCTGGACCCTTTAGAGTGCCCACACCTCAACTCAAGCCCCTCTGGATTTGCTTGCTCTAACCTACAAATCCTGCAGTCTGCACACACACTAAGCTTTACTGCTCCAATCCCCACAGTCCCAACTCCAACTCAAGCACTGGAGACTTTAAACACAGGGGCTTGGCCGCCGTCCAAGAAGAGCAAGAGCGGGAGAGAGAGGTGCAGTCAGTCCACTGACTCATATCCTTCCCTTTCTGACTCTGCTCCAGCAATGATGTAATGCTTTTGGCTTTTCGCCCTCCCCCACCCTGTGCCTGCCCACCCCCAGATTTCGTCCCTCCCTCCTCTCCTCATGCTTTTCCCTCTCTTTCCCTCCTCGACTGGTCCAACATCTCTGCGCTCACTCTTCGCTGAGTGAAGTCACTGCGAGCTCCGGGTATACACAGCAGCTAAAAACTTTCGAACGTAACCAAAACAGCCCAGGGCCAAGTTCCAGACGTTCGGGAGACGGTGGTGCAGTCGCCATGGGAACGGAGGTAAACAGAGGGAGAAACAAGGGCCTCAAACAGCTTGCAGCTGCCTGGCTCTCTGAGTAAACACTACACAGGACCTGCCCCTGATTTACTGCCTTTAATCACTGGTGGGAGGAGAGTGCCATGGGGTTTGGACTGAGGAAATAATATGAATCTGATCAAATAAATCAGCCCTAATGGGTTACGACACAGGCTGACTTTTATTAGCGGGCTAAAGGAGGGATGGATGTTGGGAGGGCGCTGCACTGGGATGGATCTGGGATGGGGTGTCCTCACATTAGGGAGCCTCAAGCGGAGTTTAGCCGCGTCAAAGCACAGTTGAGAAATGGCGGTGGTTTTAACTCTGGAGCAAATTAGCTTTGTGGTATTTGTGCACCAAATATGATGATGGGTTGTCTTTTATTTTCAACGAAAGTAAAAAGCATGCCACTACATTCCTATCAGTATGAATCAGAAAGAAAACATCTTGTTACAAGCAAACCTGGCATCTGTCAGCAGCACCTGACTGATGTTGTAACATTCGGCTAGATCGCCCCTTTCACTTTCAATGATACTTCATTTTCTCCCTCTTCATCTGCTATAATGTGATTATTAATTAACCTGTTTGACCCTCTCTTTCTTAACTAACTTCTCATTCTCTCATCCAACCCGATGCCGTCTTCCACTATCAGTCTGATCCTTCTGATCTATTTCAATTTCCATCCTCATTTTCCTTTTCAAAATCTTAGTGAATTCTTTCCCACACCTTCATTCTTCTGATTGCACTTTGTTCACACTTCCATCCAAACATGTCCATCTTTTCCTTTTCCCTATGAAGGCCCGACTGGTCTAGAACACCCATGTCCTCACATGTGATGCCTCTCTTCTCTCTCTCTTCCACCCTCCTGATCCTTAATTTCCTCTCCTCCATCTACCTCCTATCCCCCTCTTCCTTTCCTCCATCCACCTCTGATCCCTTTCTTCCTCTGCTCTGTCCACCTCTGATCCCCCTTTTCCACACTTCCCTGCGCTGTGATCCCTGCGCTCCCCAGAGCTGTGAGGCCTGTCCCTGTGTGTGAGTTGCTTGTGCAGGAGCCTGCATGTGTGGTGGCCCCGGGGCAGGGATGACACAGCCCCGCTGGAATGAGAGGGAACAGAGTCTGGGCGTTCCTCTACAAACGCACTATTAAACCCACTGCAGTACACAATGAGCTCATCTTAATTCAGGTCAGATGTACATCCTGCATTCTCTCTCTTTGCTTTTCTCTTGTTCCTTTTATGTAATTGATTATATTGTATACCTTTGTTTTTCTCTGCCTTTGTTTATGTGTTCTTTCCTTTCCTCTGCCTACTCCTACTCCATGTGCATTAACCCTACAATTAGCCCTACTTTCACCCATATTTATCTGTGGCGAAGGGCATTTGTCAAGTTAGAGCATGAGGGCACCTCAGGCATTTGGTAGAGGTCCCGCACTCCTGCTCTCAGGGCAGACTTCCCTCCTTATCACCACTTTGTGAATGCAATCTAATCATAAACAATAATAAGGAAAGTTTTGTTTAAATTGTGAAGTTCAAGTGAGGTCAAAGTATGTCCACGAAAAGCCCATAACTCTCCGTAGAGGTGTGGAGACTTGCTCTGTTCTGGCGCTGGTACAAAGGGTGTTGAAATCAGCATGGTTGTTTTATCACATGCTTGGGAAAAAAAGTGTTATGCAATCTCTAAAAATGTGATATGGAATGCATCCTAGAATCATAAAAGCTATCAGCACAATACGGTACGCTACCATTGAGTAATTGTTCCGTAACTTCAGAAGTATTATATGTAAGTATATTTTAAAAAGTAAGAGAATTACTGAATATCAAATAAGGATCCAAATATACTGTATCTGATAGAAGATTCAAACACTTTATTTGCATACAATTGAAATTACTTAGTCATAGTTTTGCTTTCAAGTTAGACTTCAGATCTGGCTGAATTTATATATGATGATCATAATTGATGTTAAGCCAAAAGGAATTTAAATGTGATCAGTGACAAATATTCTTCATGAGATCTTTTACCCGGTGATTCTTGATAATCAATCCGCATATCAACAAATCTTCTTGAGAAAACACAGGAAGTTTAAATGCGTCACCCTATACATGAGCTTTATATGAGACCCCGCTGTTTTGAAGGCATGCAAACCAACATCTATTTCTGCTACTTCTCTTAAAGGCAAAAACGAGGAACTGAAGAGGCTGATAGCTCTGAGGTGTGAAAAATATTGTGCATTTAAAGTATCATGGGAAATATAACCACAAATTGACTTCCTGCAGAGCTTTGCAAGCTGATGTGACCAAATTAAAGTTGCACAGCAATAGCAGGGTGGGAAATTACCAACGAAAAGATGAGTCCTCTGTAGAAACTTGAAAGAAGTCGCGGTGGACTGCGTTAAAATAAAATAAACTGTTCATCTCACATTGGCACAGGAATAGAAGGACACAAACGTCTCCTAAAAATCACTTATCTAAGGTATCAACGACAGTATCACCATTTTATAAAAGCACCTGTTTTCATACACGGCCAAAATTGATATAAATGATTTAGGATTACATCATCGTAAATTGATGATCAGGTATTTTACAAAAACTCTACAGTAATCACTCCTCACCAGCTGCATTCAGGTTGATTGTGCTATGTAATGGAAAATAATGGACTGAGTTCCTCTTCTGAGCCAGAATAAAATAAGATGTTTAGTGCCTCCTGCCAACACCCATACCCGCACATCGCCCCTTGCGAGTTAAAGGGTGAGGTTTCCACAGAATGTTGTATCTCACGTGGTTGACTGGTAATGTCCAACGTATTTAACTCTGACACAACTCAGCACCAGATGTTTATAATTGAAAAACAGAAAGCATTCGAATGTGTTGGACGCTGCTTTTCTTTGTATGATAATGATAGCCGTGACATTCAATTCTGCTGGCTGGTTTCTTATGCCTGGACTTAACACTGGTTTGTGTCAGTGCGGCTCCCCAAAGACTTTGTTTAGGGACTTGGAGCAGGAGGAGAGAGAAACAGAGAGAGAGGTCCTCAGGTTTCACAGCTGCAGGCCGTGCTCAACCCTAAAGTAAATGGACTTGAGGAAAGCCAATCCTAATTGATACCAAGCCTCAAAGCTCTTTAGTAAACATTGTGGAGCAATGAAAATGACTTGTTATCCTAATTCATTGGATGCTCACGCCGCGCGTTCAGAAAACAAAGGAGGCAAATGGAGATGAGGTTAAACTGACTTTTTTGGGTGTTTTTCTTCTAACGTAGAGATATATTAACCATAACAATTACATTAGCAGATCCATAAAGTGTGTCAAGATCAAAAGCTGTATAGCCGTGTATGGATCACATACTCAAACAAGAGTGATTAACTGACTAGGATAACATTTTATAATACTCTCTCAGATTATTATGTTTCAAATTTAGCATAAACATTTGCACATGCAAGACGAGACATGGGAAATCAAACTTATTGGAGACTACAGTTGAAGTGGCTTAACATGACAACAGGGAACCCTTCCTCTGACCTTCAGTAGTGTCCCTAACACTCAATCAGGACACTTCACTAGCCCGTGAAGTGTCCAGTTGTTCTGTGTGTGGGAAGTTCCTGTGGAGAGACCCTGTGCTCGGAGCCTTTGGTTGGCCCTAATGGCTTCCTGTGGAAGCGCTGCTTCTCAGCGGAGGGGTTTCCTAAACTGATTTTCCTGCTGATGTGAACATTTCCAGGCTTCTCGTGTGAATCTACCCATCCTATTCATGAGTTAGATTCCACCTTCATAGTAAACAAGTTACGCTTCTGCAGGTTGAGCACTTACAAGCACTGCGCGGGAAATTCCTCAAATAATATGCCACATATAAATATAACTGAGGCTTACAGTTTTAAATGACCACTTTATCGCATACATGCTCTGATTAATTTTTAATGACAGGTGAAATCAGGTGAAGCAGGCACAGCAGAGTCTAGGTTACTGGCTGTGATTTCTGCTCCTCCAAGGGAGTGAAATTCCATCCCTGTCCTGGACAAAGAGCCTGACGGGGTGTCAGTCAGGCTTAGTGATGGGCCTCACATCCAATATTCACAAGCTCCTCAAGCTGTAAATCTACACAGGACAACTTCAACACAGCACAGGCCTTACACTGAGCCATCTCAATGTCTAACGTGCCTGCCACAGGTCTGGTTTACAGTAACAAAGCCCTGGCACATGTTTCAAGGTGGTTGGGGTAAAGGCATAAGGAACACATGAGGTCAGTGGAGTATCTCTATAACATCCAAAAGCTTATTAATGTCTGTCATGATTATGTTTTTGAGATATAAAGACAAAAAGTCACTATGGGAAAACATTACCCTCAAAGACCCATGACGGTTTAGTTTAAAAAACCACATAGCTTAACCACACACAGTATGGAGATATGAATCATCATGGTCTGATTATGACTGCAATTAAAAATCCTTTTTAAACGTCATGAAATACTTTGTGACTGTGTGAAATAATAAAGCAGCACACCACTCAGATTGCAGTCTATATCAGCTGGTTATTTTACACCTGTAGCATGGCAGTGCATCAGAGAAACAGAGCTCTATAGTTGCGGCTGACATTCCCATACAGTGAAAGGATCTATTTTAGAGCATGAAATGCTAAACCGCTGTAAAAGCAGTCACAGCTAAGACTTCAACAATGAGCTCACCTTGTCCTCCGGGACCCTCTTTGGCATGTTCTGCTGTGGGACAATACTGAATGGACAGCAAAACATGAATCGCAAGCCCTACACTCGCTGCTCCAAATGTAACAAATCCCTGACATTACCTCAGAGACTACGGAGGGATGACATTCCTCATGGACACGAAAGGGTCAAACCTAAGACTGTCAATCTTACAGGGACGCACTTGAAGTGAAAGGATACATCCTCACACTCCACAGATAATTAACAGTCTGTCAGCAGTGAGAGCAGTGCCTCTACCACTTAGTCAAAGATTCAAAAATAAAAACCCACAAAAAACGAATTTCCCTTCTTTTTCTCTTACGAGTTTAATTAAAAAGAAAAAATCTTTGACATTTTACTGGATTTTTTGGCCCAAGCCTACTCACCCTATCTGTCTGTTGGTGGATGGAGCCTGAGTGATGACGGAGCTGGACTGAGGGGAGGGCAGGGCCTGCTGGATCACGATGCTGGTGTCATGGTTGCCCATCCGCGAGTGGGACTGCTGGTGCTGGCCTGACTGACCGTGCAGCGAGATGGCCTGCAGCGAAAGAAGGGGATAGAAAAGCAAGCAGAAAGTAAGGAAACTGTCTAATTTTTCCCAGCTGAGGGAACGTTTCACTTTCAGCACAACTCAAACACTTCATCTGTTTGGATCGGTAATGAGGAACATTGTAAGCTATCATTCCCAGGCTGTTGCTGCATTGAGGAAACATTAAGCGTCTAATGAAGACCATGCTTCCTTATTGTTTTGTAGCCCAGCAGGACCGTTTGTTTGTTTTACTTGTTTGTCACATGTGATCTCACATATAGTACATCCCAAAATAACCATGTGCCTTATTCAACAAAATATCTCTGAGCTCAACGCACATACAGTATCTTGGCATAAAGCAAACATCAAGTTGAAGTAATTTGCATTGAGTCAAATGAGAAACAGCCACAGAGAATGATCAAATACAAAAAGGAAAATACAGGCAAAACTTTTCATTTCTGTACAATTGCATTGTCAGTCGCTTTGGATAAAAGAGTCAGCTAAATGAAATGTTATATACGTGTCCGAGTGAAGGATAGGTAAAAACAAAGTTTATCAACCACATTTCTCACTCTTTACAGACACATGACTGTTGGTAAAATTAATATATGACTATTAATATTCATAAAGGCCGATTGCTGTTTTCTTCAAGTTTTAAGCTCCCACTCTGTTTATTGTGATATGCACTTTTAGAGAGTCTTGCTCCGACTCGCCTCCTGCTGATTCAGCAGAGCCTCCCCTCATAAACCACACAGGCTGGGGAGGCGAGACAAGGCTGACCTGAGCACAGACGAGCTCCAGAGCCAAACCACCCAGCCGACAGCTTAGCTACAGCCTGCTCTGCACATCTCTCCAGACATTAGATAAGCAGTCTGTCTTGTGGTGATTTGACTAGTACCTATGTTTCAGGTGAAGCTGCCTCAGGGTGGATCTATAATGCATAAATGACCACGTCTTTGGTCAAATGTGAAAATGTCTGGCCAGGTCATAAACGTTGTCTCAGGGGTCTGCCCGTATGTCTGGGAGGAAATAGGACTCTCTTCATGAGAGAGCGCTGGAGAGCTGTTTGAAGTTACAGGTGGAGAACCTGATCTTCTTTCTCCTCGTCTGTAGTTGGTGACAAATCTCCAGCTGCTTACCCTGTCTGTCACTGTCAACAAGACTGGTGGGGATCAGTGAGTGCAACAGGTAAAAACTAAAATTACGTTGAAATATAGGAGGTGTATAAATATCTGCGGTCATCAGTTTTTTGAACAAGCTAGCATAGTGTGGTTACATGAGGTCAAGGTGTTGCAAATCTATAAAAAATGGTGTGCATCAGCTCATAGTGTGTGGGCTGCCGTTGGTGACATGACTTATGATGGCAGCAGATAACAGTTCATAACCACCTGACCTAACCCCTGTGGGTGGCTGTGGGTTCACCTTGTTTTTTTTTCAGCCTGAGGCTTTTTTTTTTCACAGTACCTGTTTACTGTCCTCTTCTTCCTGTGCCTTGCAAAACTCCTGCTCAATGGAGCAGTCCAGCTCACTGAACAATCCCACCTCCTCACAGTTCTTCAAGAAGCGTGTTGGCGTGGGCGTCTGGTCTGGAAATCAAAGACAAGGTTTTTTAAGTTTTACCTTCAAATCAACAACTGTTAATAGTGTTTGTCAGGCTGCACATACAACATGATTGTGGACAGCAAAACACTACAGCTTATGGAGTAGAGCAGCATGCTAAATTATTATTAACATAAATGTCAGCTTTAAGCTACATTTCATCTACAACCCGTTGGCAGGCCACCATTGCAACAAAAACAAAAAGGACAAAGCAGCAGCAATCCAAAAGGACACATGATACAATAATACACAACACTAAATTACACGCTATGTTAGCAAGACATACTGTATATGTTAGATTTGTTATAATGATGTCATCAGATTCGTTTGTTTTTCTATAGTTTTTTATGTGTTTTTTGCTAAATGTGTTGAAAAAAGTACAATCAGGAGACGGGGGTTGAAGTGTGGGAGTGTCTCAGTGTTTATTTTTGTTATTTTGGGGTCATATGGACCACAGTTTGACTACAAACTCAATGCAGATCTATATTGATACAAAAGTATAATAATAGTGTATTGTTGTTACGTATTGCAATGATTTTAAGAAGAAAAAAAACTCCATTCTGTTAGCGAGTGAGAGATACTGTGCTTGACAGCCCCATTCCAGCTGATAAAGTACAGATCCCACCTACTGAGTGGGGGTCTCATTTGTTGAGCTCGGTCAAGCTGTGGTATTCAACTTGACGTTGTGGGGGGTGCACAGGGATCAGGTTTCAGACAGTTGAAGGTGATTTTAGGATCAGGCTTGTTTCAAAGGCTAAAAGCATACTTCATGGTCTGTTTATCCATTCTGGCTAGACTGAGGATTGACTCAAACCTTCATCATGACCTGTTTACCCAAAATACAGTTCTACTACAAATATACTTCTTCCATTTTGAACAGCTCAAGCTTTATAAATAAAAAGGAGAGTAAGGTCAATTTTTTGTTGAGGATAACAAGTATGAGCCAATGGGGCAGGGGGTTAACTTTGGGTCGACAGTTATAGTACTCACATTTTAAGCGGACACCGTTTAGTCACCAGCTTAGAGCAATGTGTTGCTGAGCTAAAATAACATACCATTTATTTTATTCTGAGTTTAAGGTCTCTAAAAGAGAAATGGTCAGAGCTGTAATTCAGACAACAAGCGATAAGAACACCCGGCCTAGAAAATCTGATCCTGCTGTCCACTGAGTGTAAATAATAGAGAAGACACAATCATGGCGGCGTGGCTTTCATCTAGTGTGACCTGGCTGTTTCTAGGAACGGAGATCTATACTTATGGATCGGCCTTGGGTTGACACTTGTATATGCAGTACACAATCTATGTTTCTTTGGACAGTAGATGAATGCGCCGATCAGCATGTCACCTTAGGCTTATACACAACAATAACCTTAAAACAAATGTTAACCATCTTCCCCTACAGTGGGATCAAGACTAATTATTTATCTAATATATCATATTCCAATTACTAGGGTTAGGGTTCCTTGCATTATATTTTATTTGTATTTACTTGCACTATTTTAACTATTTTATCTGTTTTATTGTGTTGCACTGTTGGAGGAGCCTGTGACCTAAGATTTTCATTGATATATCTACACTGTAGCTATGTACACATGACAATAAAAGCCTTGAATCTTGAATCTAATGATGATGGGAAAGGTTAATCCCACTTTAGCTTTACACACTTATTTCTCCAGACACACGTCATCACCTCCTGAAGTGTGCGTAAAGTGGTATGCCCTGAACAAAGCTAAAGGTAACGTGTGTCCTATGATTTACATTACTGTAAACAACTGGTATAGACACGCCATGAAGTTTTCTGATGATAGACAAGTGTGTCTGACTCGGAGCATGAGTCACTGAGGCACACACCTGCAAAGGAGCTGCATGTTTCCTCTAAACCCTGCTGAGTGTGTAGTGTGTGCGTTTGAATTGATGTAGCCGTATCTCACCTGATAACATGTTGTCGTTCTTTATGGAGGGGAACTTGAGGGTCATCTCATGTTTGTGTCTATGTATCATCAGATGGTCCTCCGTGGGGAACCGCTGTCGAATTTTTTTAAATAGGACCGTAAGAATTGTATGTAGAAAGACAACATTTCACATTTCAACTGTGCAAACTTCAAATAGCACTTGGCAATATGGAGACAATTATAAATCAGGATAATGTTGAGCAAATACCTCTCTGTCAATATTGCAAAACTATTGTGCATTTGACTATTGGTGCATTCACATAATATTTAGACAATGAGATTTTGATAGAAACTTATTAGTAGTGTGGATAAAATGATTATGTGGGTAAAGATAGATAGTAGCACAGCAAGTGTCTGGCAGTTTTAGAAAAGGACATAACATTACTGTTATGCAGCCTTTAAAACCACTTTTGCCATATTATGATACAAAATATGTCTCATATCACTTCAATATAATATCAACTTTAAAGAGCATTTGTTTTGAAAGGGTATTTTTACACCTGAAGGGTTATTTACACTTTGTGTTTGCCTCAGTTCAATGCTATTTTGTTTCTCCTCTTTGCGTGAGGCAGTAACCCACTCCTCAGTGTTTACCTCATCATATTACAGGCACACACACACACACACACACACACACACACACACACACACACACACACACACACACACACACACACACACACACACACACACACACACACACACACACACACACACACACACACACACACACACACACACACACACACACACACACACACACACACACACACACACACACACACACAGGGTGTCGTGGTTCTCCCCACACACTCACCTGAGAACAACCAGGAGCGTTGCACTCGTACGGCCTTTCCTGGTCTGAGTTCATCACTCTGCCCACCTTCTCATAAAACTACAAAAAAGCAGACAAAAGGAGAAAGCAAAGCGAAACATTTAATGACTTGAATTTCCCCTGCGAGCATCAAGGGGGGAAATGTACACTCATTGTTTCACGCTAATAATGGAACAAAAAATACACTGGATTCAATAAGAAAGCAATCAGCTTAACATACGTAAATAATTTGTTTATTTTCTTAAATTGAAAATCCAAAAATCCCCAAAATGAAAGAGTGTGAAATCAAACACCAACACCATGTAGAAATCACAGTTTCAACAAAGTGTCTTCAAATGTTTATTTTCACCACAAAGTGAATCTAGCCTAACACATTGCGCTGGTCTGACAGCTACAACTACTCGTTTACTTTCCACCTACTGACAAATCTGTGCTCTATAAGCATTTGCTCAATACACCACAGCCACAGCCACGCATCATGTCAGATGTGCAATGGATTCGGTAACAATTTGAGCTACTTTAATAATTTAGAGTGAAAAAGAGGACCCACTTTCCCAGAAAGGAGGAGTGCCTCGTACGTATCTGCGCTTCAAAAAATACAAAATGATACCAGAGTCACATAAATATTAAAGGCCAACAAATTCTTTAATATCCTGTCACAGTTAAACTAAAGAAACTTAATCATATACACAAGGATGCATTCTGCTTCAAATATATATGAAAACAGCTCTATTATAGACTATATTTATGACAGGATGAAAGAGAGAAAAGACCAGAAAAAAACAAGTGCATTTTATAAGCTTCTCAAGATCAAACCAAGAGCACAACAAATAATAAACTCTTTAAAGGCCTCCATGTGCACTCTAATCATGTAATGTATTTGATGCCCCACTCACATTAGAATATTTAAACCATTAACATTTCCAACAACTTCAGAATTGACCCAGCAAATAGTCTGGAAAGAAATCTAGAAATATTATTCTACTATTATAGGTATAAAAAGCATACATTTATTAAAAAAGGTAACCAATATATACAGTAACTGGTAAAGAAACCTGATCATTTTGTGTTTGTAGTAAACATTAAACATCGATGCAAGTTTAGGTGAATTATTTACATAAGGAAAATCGTAATATAAAACTCCTTAACATTAACGTATATAAATATTTTTGGGGGCTTTATCCCTTTACCTTTACTTCAATATCATGTTTGATGACTGCTGGGTACTGTGGCTATGTTATGTATTTCTTTTTTCAAAGTCTTATCGTTCAGCACGATGCAGTGTACTATTATTCTCATCGCTGTCAAACACAAACAACCTGAGAGGTCAATACATGCCAGGACTACAGATGTTAGGCACTTACTGACAGATGTTTTTACAGATGTTTAGTGATGACAAGTATTAAGGTAGTCTTTATTAATCCCTAGCCACAGGGGAGCATATTTATCTTCAAGCCAGTGCGTTTATCATTAGCAAGAAGTTTCTTAATTCTGAACATACAGGTCGTTTGGTTTGCAAACTGGGAATAGACATTCAAACTCTGCACAAAAAGATCCATGTGAGGAGCGAACCAAAGCCGCACCGAGACAAGTGAACATCCAGGGTGTCTGGAGAAGCACATTGTACTCTAAAGAGGGTATACAGTCTTGAATTATGAAAGTTGGACAAAAACATCTATTACTATGACACCAAAAAAGTGAAGCAAATGAAAGACGTTTGCGGATAAAGAATTGACGGCCCATCGTCTCTTTTTTCTGCTGTTTCCTTTTTTCTCAGTCTCCCTCATGTTACACTGAGCTAATCCCATCCCAACAAACGTTTCAAATATGTCTGTTAGGGCAGTCATTTTAACATCCTTATAAGGTTTTTCATCATGTATGTTTTTGATAACAAACTAGTTGCAGTACCCAACAGTTCAATCGTGTATCACACACATGCAACACATAGTTTATTCTCCTCTATCAATTCACAAAAACACATCCGAAATTCAAGTCAGGGCCGAGCATCACGTGTCAAGCATGAATGCCTTCATACACTATGTACATGTGTGTCTTTTTCACGGGTACAGACTATTTCCTCAAGCACAGTCAAAACACTCAAATATTGTGTTATGCTAAGCAGTGCTGTTTTCCTAACAAGCTGTACTTCATGAGCGAGCCTGCAGAACAGGGTCTGGATAGGGTCTGGACAGGGTCTCTCTGTCAGAGAGCAATGAGCCCTGCTCTCTCTTTCTGTCACCAGTTCACTACTGCAGGGCCCCTGAAAACTCACCTGGTTTCCTTTGACACAACAAACATGACTAACACTGCTGATCCTAACTCTGAACTTAAGCTGGACCGAGGATGGAAGTACGAATGAAGAACAACTGCTTCAAAAAGCCGATGGACATGTCAAAGATGTTCTCTACACTTTTTAATGCAGGTGTACAACCTGTATGACTGAAATCTAAAACTTTAACAATGAATCACAAATAAAACTGACGTCACCAGAAAGCATTAATAAGAAAAAAAGGAAACAAAGTATCAATTACGATGAAAACACATGCAAAGGTTTAACTTTTACCTTTCTGTTTCTAAAATGGGACTTGGTCATTTTATAACTTTCAGGAAATTTGAACCATATGACGCATAAAACTCTTAAACATGAATTCTGTGAATGCCTGTGTGAATTATCCAATAGCTTTCACACTTACAATTATCAGTACTCAACGCCCCTTTCCTTGGAAGAGGCACTTGGCTCTCATTTGATATAGATGTTTTAGTTTAGCAGAGGAAATTTGGTTACACTTTACATTAACTATATCCTGATGTGTGCGAGGGGAAGGATTAGGGCCTGGCGTTCGATTTCAAGAGAAGCTGGGGAGGAATTCTCCAAGTATGCCGCTTATTAGAATTTAAACAATATGGTGAGGAAAAGAGGGGTTGGGGTGCAAAGGCATATGGGGTTAAAGCAAGCACAAACATGCACAGCAATTCAAATCTCCAGCTCCCCATAGCCTGGGCCTTTGACAGCACAAGTTCAAGGTAGGATCACGGCAAACCCTGAGGCAGGGAACTTGGCCTCCTTAGACAATGTCTGCCCTGAACTCCTGCTCTTAGAGTGAATGCATGCCAAAAAAGACTGATGTGATGTAGACCTAAATACCTATCAATTACTGGTCTGTTTCACAACATGTAAACTCGTAACAAATGCAAAGAAACCCCTCAGTGGGCTAACACTCACGCTATTTCTCATTATACCATCACTAGAATAAAGGAAAAAAGTCCCCGAATGAAATGATTAGAAGGTGTACGAGTCAACCTTATAATAAATGAGCAACAGTTTTTCAAAGGTGAGACGTATGTGACAAAAACTCTTGATGGGTGTTGTGATTTTTGTCATCCGACCTACATTAGAATAATCCTCACCAGAGGAATGTTTCACCTTGAGCACAAGCAGCACCCATCAACAAATAAAGGTCACATTTCATTACTGCAATGAGCCGCTGCACTGCAATCAAGCTGAGCATTGTGTAAACTATGTGAAGAATTAGATCTGCATCAAGGTTACCAAATAACCAAAGATAAGGTTATTGTCACTGACTCTATAGAGTCCTTGCTGTTTTTTTATGTATTTATGTAATTATTCAGCGTTGTATGTTCTTACTTTACTTTTCACTTCAGCAGAATATTACTAAAATATTCTTATACAAATAAAAATATGTGTTATGTAGGCTATTATTTTCATTAAGGTAAAATGTTTTGATTCTCCAACGTTTTTGTATGCCCTTTTGCAACAAAGAATTGGAAAAGGTGAAAAACCATATCTTCCAAACTTTTCCTCAAATGGTTGCTTACATAAAAACTTTAATTTAAATTATAGAAGTTAACGAGCATAACATTATGTGCATGTTTTTAAAAGCATTTTAAGGAGAAAAATAAAACTCTATCTTAGTCTAAATGACTAAATTATCCGAATTATTATTAACATCATCCTGAAACGTGTCCTTACTATCAGCTGCAATTTACACAGGCAATTAAAAGGGGACACAATAAATCCGGCATCCGTCACATTAATCTAAAACAGCGTGTAGGAGAAAAAAGTGGTTATTGATAGTGTTGTCACATAAACATAATGACAGCGGAGAGTAATCAAATGATTAAAACATCTTTCTTTTCCCCCCAAGCCGTACAAAGCGCGCCTCGTCAGCACAACCTTCCTGAAAGTAACCCTCAACATCTCAGCGGTTAATCAAATATCGACTGGCCTGCAGAATGACGTAATGTTGGTCACATAGCTGTTTAAGACAAAAAATGGAACGTACATTTCACGGGACCAGGAGCATTACTATTTTTCTTTTTAACCGGCATGACAGCAATCATTTTCCGGACGATCACTGGTGAGCTGCAGCGCGTTCAGTCCGGGACCGACACCGGCTCTGCGTATCCCGAGATGGGACAGCAAGGCAGTGATGCAGGGAACCAGCTTTGGTGCTATGGAGCAAATAGAAAATCTATAAAACGAGCCAAATTGCTTTGAAATGCAATGAAACCATCCGTTGCAATGACATTCGCTTGTTTTCAGTCGGACAAATTCCTGCAGACTGGTCCCCGCTGCTACCTGCCAGCGAGCAGCAGCAGCAGCGGCACTTGACTCCGCGTTCAACTTCCACAACAGTCAACAGATAGGCCGACGCACGGACAGCCAAGTGAGATGACAATGCACCTACTCTCACAAAACCTACATGATCTATTCCCTCTTACGCTTGCAAGCATTCATGAATTGAGAAACAATTAGAAAAAAATTCAATTAGAGCAGGGCTGCTGAAGCGAAGAACAAAACAAGCTGTTGCATGGGGAAAAAATGAGAAAAAGTAACAAGAAACGCTTTTAACAAACACAACAAACCTGCAGGGGCGCGTGCACGGTCCTCTGCATGCTGGTGTGAGGTTTTCAACTTACCAAACAAGTGTAGAAAAATGTGAAGCAGTCTCTGAGAAGAAACCACGTTGGACTGAGAAAATATTACAATACGATCTATTTAGAGAAGCATAACGTCACCCCCGGGTGACGTCACGTGGGATTCCTGAACTTCTAAATCATTGCGGTCCGCTTGGAGGCGGCGCGAGCGGGGCGGAGTTTAGCAGAATGCACACCCAGAGGCATGGACCGACAGTGCCGGAGCAGAGTGGGTGTGGCGCGAGGATGGAGCTCCAGTACTGACCAATTAGCCATGCAAATGAGATCTGGACTGCATTAGCAGTTAACTCTGAACAGTCCCATAAGCAAAGTGAAATATGAAGATCACAAAACGTCATCATTTTAAATACAATACTGGCCTTACTATATAGTAAATACAAAAAAGTTAAGTCAAATAGCATACTGGAATAATTTAAATAGCAAATTATAGTCCTGCTAAGAGGCGAATAAAATGCACTTTTTTTTCTACACTACAAACAAACACTTTTCAAAGTACAGGTGTTACAGTTACCATTAACGACCTAAGCCCTCATGCACATACGACCCTGGAACTGAAGCTGCTAAATTAAATTCAGCCATCATTAATTTTTATTATTTACACCTGTGCTTTAACTACTGTGACATGTAAAAAGATCTAGTGTGAAAAGGCCTTATTGGATTAATTATATACAGAGAAAAAAAAGGATACAATACTTGCCTTTCAGTTAAACTCCAATATTATGTCAATGTGTGTAGGGACTTGTTTGCAATATGAAGCGATGGTGACTAACCACCTGTATGTCCAGGTGGCTGTCTGTAATGCACTGACAGTAATGGCTGGATTAACCTGCCATGGGGCCCGGAGGCAGAAATGAGCTGCTGGGCTACTATTAACTCCCTCCATCCCTCCTGCCCTCTGGGGAATGTGTATAGATGGATTACTACATGGTTTCCAATATGCTTTGTGCTAATTTGATCAAAAACGAATTTATGTTTAAGTATGCAACATGTCAACTCAAAACTGATAGAAACAGATTGTTGGATAGAAAGGTCTTCAAACTGATTTTTGACACATGACCCACTTCAGACATGACTTGCCTAAAGAGAAAAAATATATATATATTATTCAGTGAATCATCTCTATTAACTAACAAACTAATTTCGTTTTGTTTTTTTATAATTAAAAAGAACATTTGTCTCACAAATGGGTATCTTGCTGTCGTCATATGCATCATCAAGCTTCACTAGCAAATGCATTGAATGTGGGAAACCCATAGTAGTTCCACACTGCCTTTCCTTATATGTGCCTTAGCTACAGCACATTAAAAGAGATTTAAAGAGCTTTGGAGTACAAAGCGTTTGTGTTGGAGCTCTGTGTGACCTGCTGGTGCCAACTGGCTGTGATTTCTTGGGCCACAGACACCGGTAGTGAAGCTGTTCTCTGCTTTAGGGATTAATGACTCCTCACACTTTGAGAAATGTTTACCACTCGCCTGCGACCACTCCACTAGACGCACTAAGAGCTCTGTCACTGAAACAATAACGCAGTCTGAAAAGCTCTCATAACTCAGAGCTTCTCCGCCTCTGTCTTTTAACCAGAGCTTTAATCAACGTTTATGACATCCTTTTGTCTCTTTATTGCCAATATATTTCCAAACCAATCCAAACATTATGCTCCCAGAGGAGCAGACTATTAAGGTTGGAAAGAGCCGATACAGTTGAGGTCAGTGACCCACACTAAAGCAGATTTGATCTATATTATACTTAACCTTTTATTATTATGCCTTTGTGCAAGGTTTTTCAGTAAGATCACCTTGGGAGCATTAGCACCAGGGAGGATGCTTTGTTGCAGAAGGTGCAAAAGGTGAAGGAGGCTAAATAACAAAAGTGTCATACGGGTTTTCAATTTGTAAACAAAGTATAAAACATCTTGAGTAAATGTTGACTTTGTAAAACAATTGAAGATAGAGGGTAGATGTTCAATCAAACGGAATGTTACTGTAAACATTGTTTCCTGCGCTCCACACCTTAGACGAGTGTGCCTGCAGGGATGGAAACGTTGGGCACTCAGTATAACCGCATACCATTCCATATTTCAACACCTCAGCAACACACGTACGGTGGCAGTCGTACATTTAGTTTTATCTCAACTTCAGGCAAGCAACTCTACTTATCAAAAATGTAAAAGTGCATACATTGATTATGTTCAAATTATTCTCCATGCCACTTGCAAACTACAGTTAGATCTCCACACTGTCCGTTTTATAAAGGATTTTACATTTATAAGAAGTTCTGATGTATAATGTGTCAATAGACTCACATTGGATAACTATATCACAATGTTATACTAAAGGATGTAGCAGATTTGTAGACTGTAATTGTTGATATCATGAGGTTTTCTGAATGACTAGAAAATATGTTAAACTGTTGGTCAATGGTTAAAAATCACAAAATATTGATTAATGACTTAGACCTAACATTACTGCCAAAGTATGACATTGTTGACATTGTTGATCAAAGTCTTAATAAGAGAACTCTTGCTAAATTGTCTGCAGTACGGTGATAGCAGCTAAAAGTGGCTTCAATACACAGCAAAACAGCCGTACCATAATGCAAAATCATGTAGAGTCGTGGTTATGTTGGAACTTATTCAACTTAATAGTTGGGAACTATATGCATTTGTTAAAACATAAAAAGTTTGTGTTTCCCCCTTATAATATAATCTCCAGGAACAACGACCAAAGGTTTGAAAATGGTGCGGGACACACTCTGGTCCCGAGACACCAAACATAAGCGTAGAGTTTCATGGTGGTAGTGAGAGCCTAATTCAACAAAACATATGTGCTGGGAGGTTCCCAGTAGATAACCCCAGTGATATTCCTGCACTCAAACACTCAACCCTGTTACATTTACATTAGGTGGCTGGTGAATGGTGCTGCCTGTTTGATGGCTCTTTAGATTTATAACAGTGTAGGCTGATGTCCTCTGTGCTCAGCATTTGTGGGTAAGTGCATCACTCTTCCTTCTGACATCTGAATTTGGCTTCTGTATGTGTTCATACTGGATTATTAAAGTCATAGGTAAAAGCATTTATAAATGTTCTCTGGCTGGGTTTAAAAACTGTCAAATAAATGGATGATAATAACAACACATTTATACCTTTCATTTACAAAGATGGGATTCTTATGATTTATAACACAACATAGCTTTTGGATTTATTTGTGGAGGAGTGTGACCGTTATAGTTTACCTTGGCCGGAAAAAACGTTCTGTTTAATTAATACCATTCATAAATAAACATGGTGGTGAGATGTACTTGAAAGAAAATCGTAGGAGGGTTTGGAGCTGGAAAAACTGTTCCTGCCATCTTTCAATACAATTTAATTATATATTATAAAACTGTATATTTCAAATGAAATGACCTAGATGTTGGACTACGTCTCTGCTAGATGCTGAATTACAGAAGCCAGAGGAATTTGGGTGCCTCTCTCTACTGCCTCCTTATATATGTGGGAGTGCATGTAACTATCTAACAGAGAACAAAATTATCTTGTTGGTTATCTCAAACTTGTTGTGTAGGTCACATAGGGCAACAGGGTTTAATCACTTACCAGCAGCTGTGATATGTGACTTTTCCTGCATGTACTTTCAAATGGAGGATAAACAACCTATTCAGTAAATCTCTACAGAAGAAAGTCACCAACCCATATATTACCGTATCTACGTTTATGGGCTGAAACAAATTAAAGAGTAATGATTAGTTGCAGCTATGCTCGTCAAGCACAATCATCAATAAATAACTGAGGGTAGCAAATGCCAACATGTTAAACTATTGCTGTCAGCTTCCTTAAACGAGAGGCCGTGTGTGATGTAATGCCTCAGTGTTGTCAAGCAAAACTGCAAAAATATTTTCACCATCGCTTCCTCGCCTTGTATGAAATCGGGCTGGGCCCAATGTAGACCCACTACACCATCAACAGAACAGAACTAAAAGTTACTGCACACCTAATAAATGCAGAAAAGGCACATCTATTTCACTTGTCATATATTCTTACGTCTTACGTGTACATTGTCATCCGTCTTTGTCTTGCAACCAATTGCATCACTCCATCCCTTCCACTGAAAACAGAAAGCAAAAGAAAAAACTTAAATTGATTCCATGCATTATTATGATTATAATCCATTATAAATCAGAATCAGAAATTGTTCATTTTGTATAGGGGTGAGAGCATCTTATACATCAAAATGTATTGTTTGCCTCTAAAATAATCAAAATTACCTTGCAGCACACGATGCATCAAGTGACCTTTATGGTATCAAACCTATGTATAAATAACATCAGACAGAAATTCTATTTCAAATGTATAATGTGTACTGTAACTTGTATTTAGCAACATGTAACAACACTCATGCCAAAGTTTGGGATGGTTGATAGAAGGCTTTTCATTACAGAACAGAAAGAGCAAGCACAACTGATATGTATCTACTGACCAACACTGCCACATTGTGGCCATGAGATGTTTTTCAGCTACGTGTTGCTCCAGTGTGTGATCAATGCCACTGTATATCTTCATGCTAATCTCTTAATTTTTTGATTTTGGGGCACTTAGTGGCCACAAATCCAGATTTAGATGGGATTTAAATCAAAACAAACACTTAAAGCAGAAAAGTTGATCCATTCATTTTGATATTACGCCCTGAGCGGAAAAACAATAATTTAACATTTTCAAAAACTGTACATTGTCATTAAATAACAATATTCTACATGTAATTCATAGTATTACTAACTAGTAGTAGTATTTAGCTAGTGATTTTAGTATTGATGAATAGGTTAGTTTATTTGTTGACTATTGTAGGCTATTATTTTAGTCTTTGTAGTTGTTAAGCATCTTTTTGAAGTTTTGTCCATGTTCATTTTGTGTCTTAACGGTCATGTTGTGTCTCTTTGTGGTCATTTTGCCCACATTGTGTAGTATTTTTGTGTGTCTTTGCAGTTTCTGTGTAGTAGTGTTATGTTTGTTGGTGGTCACTGGCTATTTTCCGGGGTCAGAAGGTGTCTCTTTAAAGGACATTTTGCAGGTGAAGAGCAGGGAGGCCCTGACACTTCCAGGCTCCATTCCTGTGCATGGTAGGCCCATCCAGTAATCCAAGGGTACTTAGTTTTACTGGATCAGTGCTTTGGGAATTGCGCACCGGTACTTAGGCTACCATACACTATCATTAAAAAAAAGAATTTTAGAAAAAAAATACTTTGGTGAGTAATAACCTTAACCTGTAGCTATTCATTTTTTAATAAATAGCAGGGATATTTTTATTTGGTAACTTAAAGATAAATACCAATCAGTTCTATAAATTCACAATTAGTTCAAGTATTTATCCATTGTAATACTCTATTACTTTCTGCTTTTCTATAGAAAGTCAGACGCTTTACTTCCGGTCTGGGTGTCTCTCCCCAGCTGGTTTGACGCAGCCCGGAGAAGTCACCGCGCCGCCCCGCCGCTCCAGCTGTTCAACCGCTGTCCGCCTGCTGTCTCCCCGCTGCTCTGCTGCTGCTGCTGCTGCCCCCATTTCCAATGCAGCAGCGACCATGACAGGCATCGCCGCTGCCTCTTTCTTTTCCAACGCTTGCAGGTTCGGGGGCTGTGGACTTCACTTCGACTCTCTGGCCGAGCTCATCGTGCACATCGAGGATAACCACATCGGTAAGAGAAGTACTGAGCGCCGCAGCCAGCAATGGCCGAGCTTTGCAGCTAGCAGAGGTGGCTAAGTTAGCGAGCTAGCAAGTCACTTCCTGCGTCCTGACAACACTGTTGCTAGGTGTGGTGGCTGTTGATGTTTACTTGTAGATATAACAGTTAATGTTCACCGACTGCAGGTATGTATCAATGCTGTATCACTGATAAAACAGCTGCAACACCAGCAGACACACCGACAGGAAGACACTTTCTTTACGCTCCGTCGGCTCGTCGTGCAACATTATTGCAGCGCAAGGCCAGCGCGCGGAGCTCGGAAGCGTCGCGAGTTAACTTGCAGCCTCAGCCTGCAGCAGCCAATGAAGATACCCTCACTACTTATCCGCTCGTTTCAATCCGCCTCACAATATAGTGCAGTTTAATACTGTCTACAAGTAAGGATGCACTATATATCAGGTTAAAGGTGGAGTTTAGTCTAGACTCTAGGGTCATGTTTATGTTGTTGACCCATATTTATACTATTAATAATAAGTGTCTCATTATATACATACATGGTTAAATATATATTCTGTCCTGGCACCTTTACCCAAATATGTCAGCTGATGGGGGACAAAAAAGAATACTGTTTGCCTTTTGAAAAGAAAATAGCTTTCAGTCTTGTTCAGCCTTTCGATCCACTTAATAAAGTAGACGTGTTATGAGTCATGTACACATGTGTTAAAGGCCAAAAGATGAAGTTTATATTACATTTTAAAAATCACTTTTTAAGAGAACATAAAGTCATCTGAGATCATCACAAATCTACAAGTTACCAGCGCCATTACAGTACAACCTTCTGTGAAACAACTTTGTACGATTCATTTTTAGTTGGTGTTTTTTTAAGCTGTTGTCTCACTGTGGGTTTAAATTATTTACGCCACACTCAATCTGACCATCTGAAAAGTTACAAAAAAGTACCTTTAAAGTTAGACTTTGATAAATGATTTCATGTACTTTTTGAGCAGTTCGTTAGAGACTGTGTTGCCTTTATGCCTGACTAAGTATATATTTGTACTTTGCTTCATCATACGTTGTAGCCAATTATATTGTATTACTTTTGTATTTATTTTACTACTACTACTTTATATTTAATTGTATTTCAATTATTTCCAGTCCCACACGACATGGCTGATCTGCAGTGAACCTGCACTGGCTCATTACACCATCACACCTAGTACACCCTAAATAGCCTCTCAACAGTATCTCCCTTACTGCCATCATGTCCCACCAATAGACTGTATGGTCCCACCTCGATCAACAGCGCCACCTCTTGATCATGTGGGGCAAAACAATAACAGTAACTTACTTTGTGTTGAGATTGGGAAGTCATTATGGTCAAGCTATAAAATATACATTTCCCTCAGCTACTTATGATAAAAAAAATCTGATTTCTGAAATTTTAGACATCTATTTTGTTATTCATATGACATTTGATGAGCAATTCCATTTGGTAACCATTTCATTTGAGCATCACTAACTTGTGTGTAAATGTCACAATGACTTGTTAAATCAAGTTAAGTTATTACCTGTGAACAAATGTATGTGTTTTTCAAAGCACTTTACTGTAACCTCTGTGTACCAGTACACATGTGGCTTTTATTTACTAACTTACTTTACTATTATGTAAAAATAGAAATATGGTATTGAGTTTATGATAGGCTAACTTAATTGAAGTTTCAAATAGATATAACATAAAAACTGACCTTGTGTATCACAGGTCAGAAACTACAAATGTATTATGTTTAATCTTACATACATTTTGCATTGTATTATGAACAGTACATTTTCATATCATGTTTGTTAACTAAGCCTATATAGTCTACAAAGTGAATTCCCCGTGTCACAGTTTGACACTCTTAAAGTTCCTACATCTGTTTCCTAATCCAATATTTCAGACTCTTATTATTGAAGCTGACGAGGCCCAGCTGTCTATGTTGTTCTTGTTTGTTGCTTGACTGGCTTTAATATCCTCTGCCCTCCGATTGTGAGCTGTGCATGTGTCCAAGGTGTTAGCCTTAGAAAAAAACAAACTCCAAATGACTTATTGGGGAATAACGAGGCAATTAGTTGGCTCAGAGTGGAAAAAACCTTGCTGCCCCCCTCCTTTGTCCACTGGCCTGTGCCCACTCTGAGAAGTGCGAAGTCTTGTGCGTTGTGCCAAGTGCCTGTGAAGCATAATTACAGAGAGTGCCTGATTTGGCCTGTCTTCCTCCTCATCTGGTGGCCTGCTGCTGCTTAAAGCACATTCTGCTTTATAATTAGGCGCCTGGAAAACAAGCACACATTCTTGTCCCCATTTTCTTTAGCCGGCCTGCTGTTCAGGTCTGTGAACAAGAGGTGGCGTTGCTCTGCTGTTGGTTGAGGGTTTGTCTTTTTTAGATGCACGGTCTGTACAGTAAAAGGGATATAATAGGCCAACACATACTTTGCATCAACTTTTAGATAGATAGAATTGGAGGGATGAAACCCTCCAATGGTCACACATGCAGAGCACACAGCACAAACTTGTTAATGTATAAGGAAGTTATAATTTTAAGAATACCTATACATGAATATATTGTATTTCAATCCTTTTAGCATAGTTTGGTGCCCATATACATCACTTTCCTTGAAGGATATTATTACAGTAACTTTGAAATAGAAAGCCTAAAGACATAATTGTTCATAGCTGACGATTCACAGTGTATTAGCCCCTTGTTATAAGTGGCTAATAAGACTAACACTAAAACACATGAAGCTATATGAAAAATATATTATGTTTTTTGAATGTCATAAAACAAATATCAATAAAAATATAGAAAAGTTTCTATCCCACGTCAGTTATGATGTGGATGTGGTGTTTGTCAACCAGCAGATTCAAGTTGATAACATTGTGTTGGGTGGTCCACTTAGACCTCTGTGAACACATTGAGCTAACTTTAGGAGAGCTAATGAACCCTAATTCATCAGTAAGACGGGAAGAACATTTTGATTTTAAGGGTGTCTATTATCATTTGGCTGGGGACAACAGCTGGAAATTAGCAATGTTGGCTAAAGCTGCCCCATTTACTGTTTTTTGTGACAGTTGATTAATGGGGCCTGTCCACGACACTATATACAAATAAACTAAACTAAACTAAAACATTTGATTACCAAGACTAAGTTGTGTTAAGCTTGAAAGATCTCCTAAATAGTCTGGTGTTCTTTAAAAACCTGCACGCACTAAGCCAGTGAGATGTTTACCTTGTCACTGAGCGACCAGGCCCCTGTGGACCAGAAGCAAATAGCGATCATGTTATTTAAACCTGTGAGTGTGTGTAATGCTGAGGCATGGTGCACTGATGGCCTGCAGTGTCCAGGCTTAGTAACAATGAGTCTGTTTGTGGCCAATTCTCACTGGAGGCTCATTTAGTAGATGTTGGTATGCACCCCCAAAAATCTGCACGGAAGTAATAAATTTAGGAGGCAGTAACTAGTTCCCTGATCTGTGCACCTGGTGGGCCTAATTACATTTCCCCATCCCCCGACACCAGTGCTCCTGTTCCTGTGCGGTGACTCGACATGAGTGGCTCCTGTACTCAATAAAACATTATTCATATAACATGATGTACAGTCTGTGTTGACATCACACGACATGGGTGTGTAGTGAGGGACAAGTTTGATATTTCTTTGGTTGAAAACCAGATTTTTTTTTTATTGAAGTCTTCTTTACCTGTGCTCTGAGAAACAGAAAACTGTTGGCCCTTTTTGTGCATTAAACGATCATTTGAATAAAATTGGCGGATCAATCAAAAAATTAAATAATAATTAAATGCAATCTTAATGCATATCACAAATGTAACATTTCTGCAATGAATGTGTGTCTATTTACAGATGTCCCCTTATATTTACCTATGTGTTTTTGTGTCTTTCTATATGTATGACTTAGTTTACGGAATACGTTTTAGTTGCTGTCCGGACCAAACATATTGATAATAGATCATTTTAACCTCCCCAGGTTTTTTCGGTAACCCGCAAAGGCAGCTTACACATGGAGCTTGACTCGGTTTCATTTCCTCCTCAGAGGTCACATCGTAATGAATTACCTGTGCCACCACTCCTGGTTATGTCCCCTGCTGCTCACAGCCGCCATAAACATGTCACCATAATGCTCACCACTCTGCTCTACCCCAGAGTGCATTTGGCCATGAGGGTGCATGGGAGAACCAGACACTGGTGGAAATGAGAGGTGTGTGTGTGTGTGTGTGTACGGTGTTTGTGCGTGTGGTGTGTGTGTAAAAGGTCCAGGGTCGTGGAGGGCGTTATGAGAGGGCTACAGGCGTCACTTCCTCCGTTGCCTGAGGAAGGTTTGTTGTGTGATGGTCTCCTGGTTTCCTGTTGCGGGCCGTCATAGGGGCCCTAATGAGATCCCTGTTATTGCATCATGTTTTCCGCACAGTATACACATGCTTACACACATTAACATAGTCAGTGCTTCATAGAAAGGGTTGGTTTGCACTTTTGCATTAAGGCCAAAAAAGGTTTGATATATTCGATATGTTTTCATTTCAAGGGAAATGCATCCGGTACCAAACAACTCTGATTTAAAAACATAATGCACATAATGCACACACACACATTTCAAGACTGTGTTTAGTTTCCCTAAATGTTTATTTTTCTGACCTGCAGCAAATCAGCAGCTTTCATAAATTGTATACAGATTTACATTTGTACTTTGTCGAGAGATAACTCTGCAGACATGTAGACCTTGCATGAGAATATCTTTAATTGGTAAAGTGATTATTTTATATAAATTATCCATACATTTTTAGATCTGCGCTTATCTTCCTTTTTCTTCTTTATCCCACACCTGACTTTACATTCTTAAATAAACATCACTTGGGCTTACTCATTGTTTGCTTCTGGAATTAGCGGTGGTGAATAAATGCCTTTTTTAGTTTCCCAGAAGGCTTCTAATAGTCGCCCACCAAGGTGGACCACCTGTGTGGTTTGATTAGAGGGCTCCTCATCTCCCCTTGAGGCGCCTTCATCCCTCTCCCTGACTGCTGGTGGCCCCAAAAGAATAGCAGAGTCTGCGGGGAAACCGGCCCCAGCAGGCCTCCCTCGCCCCAGTCCCCACCTGAGGTGTGCGTGATTTACAGTGTGTGGGAACAGATTGATCCACTGCTGTTTGAGCAGTCCGTGAGCAGGACGCTGTTCCTCTGCTTGAGTCTCATTAGGGATCTTAGGAGGGATTTCTTGTGCACTCACGCACACACATACCAACACAGAATAGTCTCTGCATTGCCTCCGGCTTTTGGCAGGGGAATTGTCCCATTATGAGTGTGTCTTTTCCTCTCTGTTTCCATGACTTTGGCTGGAGAGTAGAGAGAGGTGTGCTGTCCTTCTCATTGGGGATAAATCCACTGCTAATGAAACACTTGCTTACGACTGAGGCCTTGGGAGAACCCTCCTGAGCCTCAGGCGCTGAGCTTTTAGCTGTTCTTAGAGCCTACCTGCCAGTATCATAAAACGGTGCCACTATTTCATCGTTAACCGAGAGGCTTGGCGGTTACCACTGAGTGCATGATGCCCTGCGCCTTTCATCGCCCATGTCTACTTCTCAGTAAGACTGACAGTAGTTTGTTGTCTTAGATTTTTTGTTAGACCTCTAAAATGTGTGTTTTTCATTTATACTTAAATGTGGTTTTGGTTGAGTTTCTCTGGTCAACATCAACTTTCACCTTCATGATAGAATTAAGCCAGTGGTTTTTTACTGTGCGAGTCAGATGCTTCCTTTATAGATGGTTATGTGTTCATGTACTTTCAATTTATAAATCATGTTTGGATTCTTAAAAAAAAGTGTTAGCTTTATGGCTTCTAGATGAGTAGGTATGTTTCCGTTAAGGTCCACCCAAAAGAGAAGTTGTAGAGCTATTTCGGAGTGATAACCAGACCCAAAATGGACAATCGTAGTGACCAAATTGCAACATATTAGAACTAAATGTAAGAATACACAAAACATCGACATCTTGATTTCCCCTAGTTTTCAGGAAGTGTGGTATTAAATCACAACTAAACTATGAACATGCATTTACAACTAATTTTGAATATGTTTACATTTGTTGTTAATTGATGGTGCATTTGAATTTGAATTGGTATTAACATTGGATACCATTGATACGTTTAGCACCTTAAAACGAGCTTAAGAGTTAATCTCATGGTGAAATCCCATCGGAAAGCACCACCAAAGTCTAATCAGTTTTCTTTGGCACAAGGACATTTGTTTTAGGGTGTTTGGGTTCAGGCGTACAAACAAACAGGAGGAAAAGCCCAATAATTGAGAATGACTCAGAGTTTTATTACAGCCTCACAGAGGTGTTGCATATTCCTTTAACAAAGACAATTACTATTCCCACAAGTTTTCTATCATTGCCATAGTAATTTTCAAATGATATCACTAGGACTGGGATGTTTTGTTTTTTTGGTTTACTGAATATGTGTATTCTATTAAAATTGCACTGTAGTCATAGGTGTAATTGTTGTGTATAAATGAGCTTGTGGATGGAAACAAGCAATAGTTGTAACCACATGGGGGTAGCAGTCCTTCTGAGCTCTGTCAGAGGCAGACAGGGAGGCTCAGCTGGTAAGTGGTAGACACTGTTGTTTTATGGGGCATCTCTCTTCTCCCACATGGACGGCAGCGGGGAGAGCGTTTGAAGTCAGGCCCGCTTCACCTCAGGGTGTGGAGATTGGCTATTGTTGTAGATGTAGCACTGCTGAGAAGGATAAATGTCTGGAGCCCGGCATGGGAAAACTCGGTACGTGTCAAGTGCGGTCATGTTTGAGCAATGTGGCGTCTGCAGAGCAGCTTTTCAAAAAGGTGCCATGGTAATTCAAAAGAAAAAGGCACTTGAGGTGGTACTTGTGCAACAGTGTAGCAGAATATGGCTTCAGACGGACTGGAATATGCATTTAACCAACAGTGAAGTAGCTTCATCATGCAAAAAGAGCACAGAGGGCAATTAGTTCATCTAATAGAAAAACGTGTAAGCAGGATTAGAGGATATTAGAAATACAGGAACTGAAGTCTAGACAGTGGTGCATGACATCATGTAAAATCTAATTGAAATTTACATTGCACAATATCCTGCATTTTGATTATATGCACTAAATCGTTTTTATATTGGGCATATTACGCCCTTATTTGTCGAGTCAGCTGAGCAGCTCCTCAGGTCATGCACACATACTCATACAGCTCTTTGTAGTAGTGTTATGTTTGTTGGTGGTCAGAACTTTGGAAACCAGTGTAAATCTCTCAACTTCAGCAACATTCAAAAGATACAAAAACAGTTACTTTTTGTTATGACGGTTTTTTTAACACCGATGTATGTACAATGCTTGAATGTAAAAACGTTTTAATGTACAATGTTTTAGTAGGTAGGGTGCTGTGGCAGAGATTATGATTGAAGGACTTGTTGGTACTGCATCATATTATAAAAATGTGATGTAAGTGTCTTGAAAAAGTTTCACTCATATCCAATATGAAGTATTGCTTGTGTCTTGGTTGATCAACACGAAAGGTTTGCCATGATTATGTTTCCACTTTGATAATATTGTTCAACGTTGACCGACACAGTTTTAACATTCAAACACAAATCTGTATTGAATTGCACCCTTCAAATCCAGTCAATATAATATACCCTATATGTGCCTTGGACCTTGGCAATGCAAGGACATTCAAGGCAAGGTAATACACTTTATCAAACCCTTGAAAGACCTTAAGGATTGGAAGCCAGTGAGGGATCCACTGCACCGGTAACTTCTAGTTGTTGGGGCTGCAAACAAAGAACAAGCCAATGCTATCCACAACACTACCTTATATGACAATATGTAACCCCTCTGTCTCTCCCCTGCTCAGACACGGACCCCCGTCTTCTGGAGAAGCAGGAGCAGCAGCAGCCGACTTATGTTGCCCTCAGCTACATCAACAGGTAAAGAACTATTGTTGAGAAAGAAAACGGCTGAATTTCCAATTGTTTTTGTAGTATCCTAATTAAAAGTCAATCTAATTTAGAAACCTGACATGATATGGTTTTATTGCTCTTTGGCCCCATGAAGATTTATCAACAAAAGTCCTCTACATCAGTGAGTATTACTGCCGCATCATATGAGCTCAGAGGAGGTGCTAGCAGCAATTTCAAATGTCATCTGGTAAATTGCTTAGATGAATTGCTTCAGTATTTGGTAGCTGTTTTTTATTGCTCCATGTGGATCCCAGTCATCTTTGATATGGTGCATCAACAGTGGTTCTTAAAGCCTTATGCAACAAGCCAGGGTACAAGAAGTTGTCTCCCGGCCTTCACAGACACATCTTGATGTGGTTATCGTTTAATTTGTTGATTCCACTTTTGCTTTAACAACGCCTATGTTAACATTTCATTTTTATGATACACGTTAACCAAAGACTTTACTATCCATCATAAACCCTGGTGTAAGGTTTTTTTGATTGGAATAGAGCCAATTAAATGTTTTCCGTTACACGTGTTCTACAGTAGCAAACCTCCGATAGCAGAACTTTGCAAACATCAGGACAGACCCACAGTCGCGTATGATACATGAAATGAGATGCAATCTTTCTTTTGATAAGAAAGATTTCCAACTCTGACTGGTCCTTTATCCCACAATGGCAGGTTCATGACAGATGCTGCGCGGCGGGAACACGAGACCCTGAAGAAGAAGGTGCAGCCCAAGTTGTCTCTGTCTCTGACAGGCAGTCTGTCTCGCAGCAGTGTTTCCACTCCGCCTCGCCACACCAGTGGAAACCTCACCCCTCCCGTCACCCCACCCATCACCCCTTCCTCTTCCTTCCGCAGCAGCACACCTACAGGTACATACCCATGGCTAACACACTCACCTCTCTAGTTAGATCTCCAGAATGTAGTGTCTGCTGGCAGTGAAATACATGTTATGCATTGTTCATTAAGCAAGCAGCAGGGTGGTGTAGCAGTAGAGGAGGCTGACATTCAACCAGGAGGTCCGTTTCAAGACACCGTGAAGGCAAGCATCCACCCTGCTGAAGTAAATCTGAACCTCCACCGGTTTAGACACCACTCTCCCCCTTCTACATTATGAAAGAGGGCATGGAGGCAGTGCAATGTCCTTTTCAGGGTTAAACAATTCACCAAAGACTGGTTCCATTGTCTTTTTACTTAAAAAAAGATATGATAGGATGAAACAGATGTCTCACTTAGCGTGGGAGGTGAAAAGAAAAGCAGCTGTAACAGCTTAAACTACAGTCAAGACACTGGCAGAGATCACATAGAGTTTTAACCTCTATCTGCTGCAAAAATGATACATTTGACAATTGTCAGTAGTAATGGCTTTAACGGCTGACTAATAATAAATTGTGACATGTCTGTAGACAATTCTTCACTCCTGCTTGGTTGCATCTCAATATTTTACTTGGCGTGTGACTCCAATGCAGTGCTGAACTATTCAAACTGTATACATTTTTATCCTGCAAGTGAAAATCAGCAGGAGAACTTATTACATTTTTGAAGTTAAACTCACATTCACGCTACGGGAATAGGGGCAGCTTTTATGGTCCAGCTGATAAATCTAATTCTCTGAAGTGTATACTACATAACAGAAAACAGTTGCAGTTATTTCCCTTATTATGTTTTCCCATGTACTTATTTTATAATGTATACAGTTTTTAATGTTCTTTATTTTTTTATAGCTCTTGTGGTCATTTAGTTTGTCTTCTGGTATAACATCTTTAATTAATGAATACAACAATATCAGACCGCAAGACCCTAATGATGTACATACATACTTTCCCACAATTGGCATATTTCTGTCTTTCCAAAAAAATTGGGCAATGTAGCCCATTAAGCAGGGATGACAGGAACATTGCCCCGAAGCACATGTTGAGAACAGTCCATACTTGTGAGCCTGGAGGCTAAAGGGCCAGGATTTTATTTCAACAGATTAGTCATCTTTAGAAATGTGCATAAAATCAGAGCTTCCTGGAGAGCAGCGCGTATGATCGCATGTCTGCTCACAAGGCCCTGAGTCAGCTACTCTTTGACTTTCTGCCTTTCACCCTCCCACAGGTAGCGAGTGTGATGAGGAGGATGTCGATTTTGAGGAGTCAGACAGTGATGAATCGTGGACCACAGAAAGCGCCATCAGCTCCGAGTCCATCCTCAGTTCTATGTGCATGAACGGAGGAGACGAGAAGCCTTTTGCATGCCCCGTGCCAGGCTGTAAAAAGAGATACAAGGTACGATCCACTCAGCATCTCTCCTTAGAATTCACATTATGTAGATTACACTTTTTTTCCCATGGCCAGGAATATTACAAATAAACAACTAGATTGTTTTGCATATATAAAATCAAAATGGATTCCCCGCTGTTGACAATGGAAAAAGAGTTCTTAGTTGAGCATTACAGCATGTCAACATAGTTGCATACATCTAGTCCACTTCAGTCATGTGGACTTTTACAGGATTTTCCGTCCACATCTGGTTTGTGTGGTTGGGATAAATTATGTGCAGCTTGAGAAAATTGCATTGCTGACGTGAATGACAGAGTTATGGGCGATGACTAAGTCGGAGGCAGCAGCCAGTTTTAGGCATCTGTTTAGGGGCAGAACAAGACATTTTATTTCTCCTCTCTAAAGCCTACTCAGCAAGCAACTGATATTTAAAAAATAAATGCAAGATATAGTTGTAGGAAGCTCAGTTGTAGGTGTGACCTCTTATTAGTAGGATGATGTGGTAGAAGTAGTTGTGGGGTCACTCAGGCAAATGGATGTTTGAGTGTCATATTCTTTGCTCCCTACAGAATGTGAATGGGATCAAGTATCATGCCAAGAACGGCCACCGAACCCAGATAAGGGTGCGCAAACCCTTCAAGTGCCGGTGTGGGAAGAGCTACAAAACGTCTCAGGGTCTCCGCCACCACACCATCAACTTCCACCCACCCATCTCTACTGACATCATCCGCAAGATGCAGCAGTAGAGAGAGCGACCAGCACTCTCCCTCAGGCCACCTCCCGACCGTCTGAAGATCACCATCACCAGCAATGGCTGCCTCTCATTCCACCCCCTTTCACCCTGCCCCTTCTCTCTCTCCCTCTCTTATCCTTCTTTGCTATGACACTATTTTTTATTGCATGTGTTATTATTTATCCTCAACTTTTATTCTGAATGTTGAACCTTTGTGTACTTCACGGTTTTGTATTTTGCACATTTAGACTATCATTTATCTATTTTACTTCGACATATGGTGCTCGTCGATGATGAGGGCTTGTTGTAGACTAGAGAAAGGCCACATTAAGTCACGAGCAGCCTTGGGCCGCCTGCTTTAAAGGCAGTGTGAAGTCAGAGGAAATATTAGGATGGTTGTTTTAAAGAAAAGAGGCTCAATTACCTTTCCTCTGTCTCATTTGAACCTAAAAATGTGACAAAAGAAAATGAAAACAATCAGAATGTGTGCAGTATAACATTTTTCATATTATGAGATGTAATGTTTATAATCATTGTTTGACTTAGTTACTTTTCCTTTCATATCACAAGTATTCAATACCTTTTTTCATCTGTTTTACTGCAAGCACGCGTGTGTTAGCACCAAAGGATGATCTCAGGTGACGTTTTCAAGCATTTCAGCTCCACAATCCTGCCCAGGGGTTCTGATAGTATTTTTGCAGTTCAGTGGCATCATGGGAACTCTGTGTGTCGTTGCTGCCATATTATCCCGGTCACTTTCCTGAAGACTTAAGCAGTTGTCCTCACTGTTTTACAGTAAAGGATTGAAGCACTTTTTGTAACAAGTTGCCAACAAATCAGCATTTTTTTGCCAATGTCTCGTTTCTGGTATATGTACAGTAGCTACCAAACGAGGCACAAGGCCTTCAGAGCGGAGGTTTGCAGGTTCTGCATTGAAAGATGTATACCAAACCTCCAGTGTTTTCAGTATTGTGAGATTTCTGTATGTACAGTCGTTGCCTTGAATTGTAAACCATTCCAATCAGTGCAGATCTTTTGTATGTTTTTTTTTTCTGACGGTTCAGACAAATCCAGCTGAATGCAGACATTACAGAAAGCTCAGCCCACAGTGCTGTTCAGAGGCGCCCAGTCTTATGAAGCCAAGTGATTGTTTAGTCATGAATAGAAAAAGGTTGGGTCCGATGTTAGCCATGTATTCAGCTGTAAGAGGGGCTGTTAAACAAATGCAGCTCCCACTGTGTGCCATAATAATATGTCCGTTTAGATTATGTAAAACACCATTGAATCCCAGAAATAATGAACCGCAGATCATTAGATGCCAAAAGTTTATGAATTTATCAACTTTGAGCCATTTGGTAACATCTTCACTGCATGGATGTTAATTGTTAATGAACCATGGTCCAATTAAGAATTGTGACAGTATTGTACTGCCAGTATGGAGGAAAGTCTTGATATAGTGTACAGTGAATGTATTGTTATGTGTTAAGTGCATTAAATTATATTTTCATATGGTTCTGGAGTTAAAAAAAACAACAAAACAATAGTATATGTGTATGAAAATGCAACACCAGAGGTTGTTTGGAGTAACAGCTGGTGATGTACTGTATTTCTTCAAAAAGCTGCTTCATGTAAACTTTTGTTACGTTTAGAATAAAAACCCCTCTGTGTGCCTACAGACTCCTGTGTGATTAACTGCGTCCGGACACGATTCAGATTCAAACAGACTTTATTAGATCTTATAAGATACATGGAACTCACTTAACAAATGAGACATTGAAATAAGTTATAACTGTAAAAGAGAAGAACAAAAGAAAGAAATTAACATAAGCTCAGCATGCACTGATTAGCTGATAATATGAAGGTTCTTAATGATTCTGATACAAAAAAACACTTAAATACTCAAAATCAGAACAAAGGAAACCTAACATAAAACAAATCTATATCATACACAAAGGCTTTCACAATATCATTGGCTTCAATAAATCTAAAATAGATGATCTGATGATATACTGTATTATCGTTTCTGAATGTAATCACTGAAGACTGTTACCTGACTGCATATAGTGCACCAAGGCTGCTTTCTACAAAGAGTGAGCGAATGACTTGTACATTGATGTTTAAGGGGGGAACCATTTAGTTGGATGTTTTAAATGTAAGTTTGGTAAACACTTATCTCTTTCCCTGATTCATTACATCCTGTAGTCTGATTGATCTGAGTTAACTTAAAGTCGGTACATATTGGTACAACAGTCGTTTCCCCTTAAATTATCTTTGAATCAAAATGAAGGGAAATCTTTTACCTATAAAAAATGTTTGCCTCAGTGGCCCTGCCATATACACTGAATCAGAATGATTTTTTTATATGTCACATCACTTCAAAGTATTCCTCTAAGTTGAAATAACAAAGCGAAGGTGAGTATAGTCCTAAAGATTGGATCTACACACCATTACATGCAGAAAAGAGTGCAGATTTTTTTCAGTGGCGACAGGAAGTAGGCAGAGCGGATGTGCTGATTCTCTGATTCTCTAGTCGAAGTTGAGCGTGTGGCTGTCGAAGTGTGTGAGCACATGATTCTCAAACACCTTCTGGTCGCAGTCCAGGGGGAACTGCTCGCTGCACATGGGGCAGATTTTCCAGTGGCTCTCCACATGCTCCTCAAACTTGCTCTGGTCATAGTTGGGGGGGGAAGATGACCTCACACAGCGGGCATCTCTTCATGTTCATGCTGAAGAGGAAAACAAAGGCAGCGGGAGAAAAGCTCCAGTAAGCAGTCAAGTGATGATGTGGGCAAACCAGGAGCGTAGGCCCATAAAGAGCATCTGTCTGATGCAACGTGGGTGGCCTGCTGCTTGACTAATACCAACAAAAGGGGGTTGTGCAGCAGAACAAACACTTTACACATGTTACAATGCACAGGTTTAGAAAACGTAGGGTGCGGCAAACTTGGATGGCATTTATGAGAGTTTGTTGAAAGTGAGGGTGTGTTACCTGGGATCAAAGCAGAATGCAGTTTGTCCGTCGGTCACAAATGGGCTTTGAGTTTCAGCTGCTGCGGGCTGCTCGTTGGTATTACCCTGAGGAAGAACGCTGTTATGAATATGTAGCGTAAAGGAGGAAAGTAGTATTAAACTGTATTGGAGAGAATAGAGTCTGAGCTTACATTGTTGTCGTTGTGTTGCTTTTCCTCTGACTCCTCGTGGCCTTCGGGCCGGCTGTGGTTGCGGGTGGGTTGGATACACACCACGTTGCTGTCCCAGGAGGGTGGGCCCACAGGGGGCAGCCTCAGCAGCTGGTCATCTGAGAACTCCTCATCTCCCTCATCTGCAGGGAGAGAATTCAGAGACACGTCTACTGTAAATACAAGTCCATTATTTCCATATCTGTTACTGGAGAAATCAACAAAGCTACTCCATCTAACAAAAAGGATACCAACCTTTTGAGTCTGACATGTAAGGGTTCCTAAAATGCAGCCTACTGGGGCTCTGAGAGACCAGCAGGGGGGTGGGGGCGTCCTGGGCGTAAGGGACAGGGTACTGCAGGAATAAAGGCACAATGGACTGGATACTCTCCAAACTGGTTTTCTCACTGGCCCCCTGATCTCCCTTTTTGCCGCTGCCCTTCTGGAGCTCCTGTGCAGGAAACAGCAGAATATATATTTTACAACAAACAAAGAACAAAGTCAAAATTAAATGTTTTTGAGGAGCTAAATGCCTGATTTTATCCCACCACGACTCTTAGTCTTTCCAGATATACAGTTCTGCTTACAATCACACAGCACCTCCTGAGCTATGAGTTTCTCTCGCTCACACAAACAGTTTAATTAGTGCCCTTCATTAAAAAAGAAACTCTTCTCATTTTCAAAGGGATTGCGACGCTGTGTTTTATTGATGTTAGTTGCAGACGCCACTTTAATTTACAGTCTAAACCTCAAATTGGGTCATTCAGCTCCTCTTAGCTGTAAGAGAATTACCTCGAGGCAATCATTTAGGTCAGCGAGGACCTTGCTGTGGTCCAAAGTAATGGAATGGAAAATAAGAACTCATTTACTTTTACAATTAGAGGCGTATTAAACACAGACCAGATTGGGTGAGGCAAACTTTCAGGGGGAATGTCACTTTTCAAGGAATTCGTAAGAGTGGAAGAAGTCTATAAAAGAGAAAGCTGTCACTTACCCCGTCAACTTTTTCCTTGTCCTTCAAAACAAGAGCTAGTGTGTCCTTAAGTTCCTTCAGCTCCCGTCCCTTCTCAGCCACTTGGCTCTAAGGTAAACACAAGACACACAAACAAAAGAATTAAGAGACATTTTTAAATGTTCAAACATCTGACGTGTTGCTGATTGAAAACTGTATCATTGAAATACTCTCAGACCTCAGGGCTTGACATTAATTGATCACAGCCATAAAAGGCTTCCCTTTGCTAGGGACTGATTTATGTTCAATACTGCTCAAAGCAATACAACCTGTTTGAAATCCTCTGAGACACTAAGCAAATATCCGCCTGACCTGAGCCAAGCACAGCATTAGCCAGGCAACTGGAGATGACTCCTCAGAGCCAGCAGCGCTCGTCTCCAGAGTCTGACATAAACAGCAGTAAAAAGTGGTCTCACAGATAGGCCTGCTCATAAACAACACGGTCTGAGCGGCCCTGTTCAAGGGGAGAGATAGCATCAAAGACTCCATCCCTGAGCAAGACCAGCCATACCCAGTGCTAAAATCGCAGTAAGTGTCCAAAGACAGACCTGATTTGAAATCGGCAGAGCATCACTTACAGCAAACGGCCTGACCGCAGTGCTAAGTGTCTGGACTGACCTTGTAGCGATCTTCCTCTGCTGCCAACTGCAGTTTCATGTTCTCATTGGTCTTCAGTTGTGCCTTAAATTTCACCTCCATCTTGGCCAGCTCATCGGCAAACATGCAGCTACGCTCCTTCTCCTCCTGAAGAGCAGTCAGATTTTCAACCAATGCTCTTTCATCATATTCCTCTATCTTACAATACAAATAGTACATACTGTTTATAAAACAGAACCTAGGGGTTTAAATATCTCATTTGTGGACATGACCAATAAAAGGACATTAATAATTCGTTTTTTACCAGCAGCATCTGCTTGCACTTCCTGTACTTGTCACTCCTGTCTGTTGCTTCTCTGCTGATGCCTTTGAGCTTCTCCTGGATGATGGCTTCCAGCATGGGATCAGCAGAACCTGGACTTCCTGCAAAGATAATGAAGGCATGTCAGACAGTTTGGCAAAGCATAATAAATATTTTAAATGCCATTACTCCTTGCATGACTTACACAGTTACATATAACGTACCTGGAACTGATGTGTCTGGACTCACTGATGCAGGGATTGTGGACATCTCTTGTGCTGAGCATCTCTTCGGGTCCTACAGGCAGGAGACAAACAGTGTTACAAATTAACTTTAAATTAGACAAGAATACAGAACAAAATTAATAAAAAATTGGTGCAGGCATAATGTAGATACATATAGGAAGCGTAAAAAAACACAAATGCTACTGAAAACAATTGACAACATGTCACAAAATGTTTGTTTATTTAATAAAGACTGCAATCCAGTTGAATGAAAAGACATGTAATCGTGTGTAAATGTCTTGAGAAAGCCCGCTTAATGATGATAAAGATGAATCTCAGGAGGTTTTGCTTTATAATCCAGTTTATTCATTTGCAAAATAGACCAAAGAATTGCTAAAGACCTTTAACCTATATTAAATGAGATGGAATAGTATTACAGAACTCTTATGTAAGTTCTGTTCTCTCACAAGTTTACAGTATGTCGGCTGGGACCTACCCCTTGCTGATCAGAGAGTCTGAGCACTTGTTTTTGCAGTCGCTGACACTCCTTGTATTTCTCCTTGTAGTGTTCTGCAGCCATGTGCAGCCGCAGCTTCAGGTCCTCCACCTCTCTCTGCAGCTCCGCTAAAACAACTGGGTCTGCAGCGGCCTCTTCTTCTGCTTTGGCCTGGCAACAACAACACAAAACTGATCAGAGACTACAAACACTCGTGTTCAAGCATGCAAAGACCCTTGGAAAGTTGTAGCGGTATAAAAGAAACTTGCAAGAACTAGCATTTAGTAAAGCGATGCAATGAGGCTGAGACTGAATCTGATCAGGAGGAGGATGGTTTCTTATTTATTTAGTTTTTTCAGTTTTAACCTAGCTAAGTCTGAATTATAGAAAGAGCTATCGACCCCTTCAAAGGCAGAACTGATAAAACACCCTGTGAGGCATTTTCTGTTTCCATTCTTTTTCTCTTACTACTAATAAATGCATAAATTTGCTTTGGTCAGCGTTGGCGTAGTTACAAAAGGTTTGTCGGTAATATATAGTACTATTATGATTTATAACCTTCCAATATTTCTGTGGTGAAATACCTACCAACATTATTACATATTTAAATCAAAATCAGATTTATTTATCTTTATAATCATTATTATTCTGATTTACAGAGTATTAGAGGTTTTCTATGCTGGCACATTACCTACCACCCAACCTTCCATTATATCAAATGCTAATGTATTAGACGGAGCCAATTGAATCAATAAGCAGTGACCAGATTGCTAATAGTCCTTACAGCTTCCTTCTTGGCGTCTGCCTTCATCTGCTCCACCAGGCGCTCCAGGCGGGCGCACTGACTCTGAGCCTCAGCCTTGGCCTGGCGGAGGGCATCGGCCTCCAGCTTCATGTGGTACAGTTCAGACATGGTGCGGTCGCGGGTGCTGGAGGCGTCTCTCAGCTCCGCGGCTAACAGGGAGGACTGCTGCTTGTTGGCGTGGAGCTGCTCCTCCTTCTGCCGCAGCTGCTCCTTCATGGCCTTCATATCTCCCTATAAAAAAATGTAAATGTTTCCAGTTAAAGGTTTTTTCCTTTTATTATAAATGTGTAATAATTGTTCTATTCTTCAAATTATCTTAAATGTCCCCTATTATACTATTTTTAGGCATATATTATAGGTCTCAGATATATAAAAAAACATGTCTATGAAGTGTTTTGCTCAAAATACCAAACAGATCACCCATTCTAGCCATGCCTCATACCCCTCTATTTCAGCCCTGTTACTAAAGTGCTGATTCTGGGTCCGTAGCTTTATAAAAAAAGAAAAAAAAGAGAGGAGAGCTCATGCAGGATAATTCTACCGGCAGATACTTATTATTCCTGAAACAGTGTGGAGCTAAAATGATTTTTCCCTCGCGGGTTTACCACAAGGTGAGTTCCTTTTTATATCCTGCTTTTTTAAACATACTCTCTCCAGTACAGCGTTAGCTCTGAGTGTTAGCGATGCTTGCTAATGTAAACACAGACCATATTAAGTCCAAAACACGTCGCGCATTATTTCTGATAGGGCCGTGGGCCTAAAGCCAGCCCACATTTCTGTAATGTCGTTATGACCGCAGCAAATCTGGATCAGCTCCGTTGTACCACCGTTTTAAGAGATGTGGGTACGGAGGAAAAGAGAGAGGGTTGTATTTTTCTGACACTTTGTGAGTCTCCCGACACACCGGGGAAACATATTTATGTATAAAAGACATCAAAAAGTGCATTTTGCATAATAGGGCATAAGCTTTGATCAAGGCAAATACTTTATATGACAAATCTAGTGAGATTTTTTTAAAGCATTAAATCAATGTGATTTGTACCAATGGGGAGACTTTGGTCAGGATCTCTTTGTACTGTTTCTCCTTCTCGCTGAGGCAGGCCTGCAGGAGTCCCACCTCCTCTTTAAACTGGGCAATGGTGTTTTCCTTGTTCACATCCACAGACTTCAGCATCTGCAGCTCTGCACTCAGCTTGGTGTTCTCCAGCTCCCGGTTTTTCAGGTGAATCTGGTGCGCACACACACAGAAGTTATAAAACATTTATACAACACCTATCACAATCATGTACCAAAGAACATATGACTATTAAAGTCAATGCTGCATGACCTCAATTACAAAACAGAGATTGAGGAAGGCCCGTAAAGTTTTCATAGTGCAACAGCCCCAGTGTGATGCTGGGAGTTATATTAGGTAGGGTTTTTTTGGCTTCATTTCCGTGGCGACACTGTGGCACTCCCAGTTCCTGTGCAGTGCCGACCACAACAGAGGCACAGAAACACCAGACGGAGCAGAAGAAGACAGAATAAGGCATTCCCTCTTTAGACTAAAAGTGTGGGCAAGATGATACAGAATTTTTACTTACTAGTAAGTAAAAAAAGAAACAGGGGAAGTCAATTAACTGAACCTCCAAATTGGGGAATCTAATATAACAAAATATATTGTTAACCGTACAGATGGTAAAACTGACACTGACAAAGTAGTCAAAACCAAACCACCGCTAAGCCGATCTCTATTTTGGCATGTATCCTGATGTAAAAAAGGCATAACTACTACCAGCGTATTACCTTGTAGAGTTCCTTCTCATCTTTTTCGTTCTTGAGATGAGACTCGAGTGTTTCCTTCTCTGCTGTGAGTTTCTTCACTCTATCCTTGAGACTAAAGAAAAGGTCAGACAAAATGTTAGCCAAATAGTACATCGGTCAATATTCATATTCAGAGTTCGGAAAATAATAAATTAGTGAACTAAGCGTATGGTATATGGTTCATGCTGTTTTTAATGCACTTCTGCTGGAGTCACAAGCTCTCTCCCTGACTTAAGCAATAGGTGACATGTAAAAAAAAAAAAGGAGATATGTGATGATCATACAACCCAAACTAGTGAATCTGCACCAACCCCTCCATCCTGAGCTCACCTGTCCAGCTCGGTTTCCTTTTGCAGGCCCTTCTGGGTGACTCCAATCAGATCCTCCTCCAGCTGTATGACTCTGGCTGTGGCCTCCTTCAGCCTCTTCTTCACCTCCTCTTTCTCCTCTTGCAGGGCCTGGGAAGAATTCTGCACCTCCTGGGAGACAATTAAATATAATGTTTAAAGACCAAAGCCCAAGTAGGGTATGGGAGAAGAATGCACATGATCTAAAATTGGCATAAATCATTCTTAATCATAAAATAAATTATTTGCTCCAATGTGTGCCAAGACAGATACATCTGGAAGGGTTCAAATCTAATACGACAAAATAATTATAGCTTCCTGGTATATGACTTATTTGATGCTATGCTGAGCCATGGCATGTGAAAGGCTACAAAGCATAAAAAGTATATTCTCTTTGAAATGAATAAATCAATTATGCTACTAAGATGACATCAAAAAAGCAAACGGAAATGATTTTTTGTAACAGTTTCTTAATAGGAAGAATTTTGGAAATCTTTATATTCACACCATATAAAAAAAACATATAAAAGTATAGTCGTAAAAATTAACAGCCACAAAATCTGTAATCGTGTTTTCATCTGAAAGCTGTTTTAAAACCAGTAGATTTATGGTTCAGGACAGTATTATGAATTATTACTGAGACTGCATTTAAAACTTAATAGTATGCTATAAAAAAAGAATTACAACTTTGATAATAAAGACATTCATATTTGTCAGAGTGTGATTTATACTCTTTTAGTGGATCATAAGTTTGGCTAGTTCTGCATATTTGTAGTCTTTCGCTAGGGGGTGCTAAGAGACAGATATAAAACTGTCTTTAACATAACTACAAGAAATAGAAAAGGGCATCAATCATATCATTTGGCTCCTTCAGCAACATGTGCTTACTCAAAAACCAAGAACAGCTACTCTAACCAGAGACGAAGGAACAAGGCCTTTTGATGAACTGACTGAACCTTCACAACAGAAACAAACATTTCCCCGCCCTCCTCACTGCAGGCACTAATATCCGCTCTGAAAATGGCTCAGTCTGTTCTCAGCTTACTTGGCTCTCTCTTCTCAGCTGGGCACAGTTTTCCTTCTCGTGCTCACACTCCTTCTGCAGAGCCTCCTTCTCGACCTCCAGCTGCTCCTTCTCCTGCTGCAGGAGGGCCATGTTTTTCACCAGCACCTCCTTCTCTCTCTGGGCTTCCTGCACCTTTTGCTGCACAGGAGGAAACATTGCAGAGGTTTAAGTTCCCATAATCCTCAGTTTCAAGTAGTATATAATTTTGTTGACCATTATAGGTCATTTAGTTACCAAACTAATATGAACTTAGAAATGTTAGTGGAAGTTCTGGATGTGACAGCAGCATAAGAGCATTGTTGTATTGAGTAGCACTGCTAAATCTTCTGACAAACAAACAGACAGTAGGGCGAAGCATTTAACATTTCATTTATGTAACAAGCACTTATATTTTCTGTATCACTTAAAGGTGGGGTAGGTAAGTTTGAGAAACCGGCTCGAGATACACTTTTTGTTATATTCCATGGAATGCTCTTAACATCCCGATAGCAATGAATATCTTAAGTGCTTTGACAAAAAATCCATTAAAAAAATTGCACGACCAATCATTTTAGCCGGCCCGGCTAAAATAACTGGATGGCCTACCTGCCTGTCAGCCTTCCATCTGAGCACAAACTTATCTCGTGCCCTCATTGGTCATGTGCGCGTCCGTGTGTGTTGGAGGAGGGGCTCTGTAAGGAAGTGGCAGATTTGTTCCGGCTGTGTATTTTCAAATTCTAGCGCACTCAAGCTGGTTTCTCCAAAATTACCTACCCCACCTTTAAGGTCAGTGAGTGGCATACTTTACCTCAAGGTAGCCGGCCTTGGTGGTGACCACCAGGATGTCAGAGTTGCATTCATCCTCCACGGTCAGCAGCTCGTCCTCTGAAGGGCTGTTAGCACGAAACTGGAAGGGCGTGCTGGCCCCCCGGATCTCGCCTTTGTGGGTCACGTAACAGAACTGGTAGAACTCGGAATCATCGTTGGGCACGTAATATCCTGGGGAGGGATTCAATCCAGTCAGTGAACACAATGCACAGAAAAGCCAAAGAGATATTCCTCCACAACCCTACAACTAACCCCAGTCCTTAGCTTTGCCTAAACTACACACTGATTCCAAAATGCAGTTATAACTTTGGGATAAATGTGTGTTTAACTTCAATGATGTGGATCATAGACTTAGTCTTTGGGATGTTGTGGGTTTGAATGAAAATAAATCTTTCTCAGGTCATGTTACCATCTATTACTTTATAAAAAGTAGTATAACAGATTAAAAAAAACACATAAACTGAAATGTTTTTAACCCCAGAACACAGGTCAGGAAGGGTAAGGTTCTTATTTAACTCTACCTAGTGATTCAGTGTGTTTTAACAATCCTCTGATATGCGGTTATACAAATGTGTCAAAGTCATATAAAGCCATGGTATGATCTTACCCTGAAAGACCACTATTCGGTTGACTGCGGTGCCTTCCTCATAGTTCTCAGGGAGAGGCGACCACAAGAATGTGTAATAGTCCCTCGCTGTGCTCCAACCAACCTGTGAGACATTGTGGGGAATACTTTCAACCAGACGCTCTCACCACATCAGTGTAAGATAATAGCAATGGAGAATTAACAAGGAGACTTCCTAGAATCCACTCAGTGCCACCTCCAAAAAATCTCAAAGTGGTTTATTATAATAATTACAGGGTTTTTAATCTATGTTTGGAAGATAGGTGTCCCACCATGCCTACTGATAATTTCTATAAACCACTGAAACTCCTGCCACCACGTGACTGGCCCTTGTCATGAGCCAGTCACTATGTGAAAAATGTATCTACAACTCACTCCTAACAGGAAGAGGGAAATAGGTGAAAACGTTATACATAGGTGACTTGAAAATGAAAACCTAAATGTAATTACACGTATTTTATGTGTTGTTAACTGATGGCTGATGGGGGGGGGGGGGGGGGGGGGGGGGGGGGGGGGGGGGGGGAGTACAGAAAATACATCCATAACTTCAGCCCGGTGCCATAAAACTGTCAAACAAAATCAGAGTCACATCGAGCTGGATGGCTTTCGGTGTTTGCACACTCAGACACACACACGTGCATCCACAACAAGCCCAGTTAAACCAGCCTTTCACACCAGCTTCTGCAAGAGAACATAGATTAACTTGTGTGACATTTATATATCAATATTCATTGACACAGATCAAACTTATCCTTGCAGAATTTGCTCCGATTTATAGGCTTTTTCTCCATCAGGCTAGTTTATTTTTTCACCTGTGTACAAACAGCCTACAGCAGCTACAATACTGCAAGTGTTCATCAGAGCCAGAGATAGAAGGCCATGGTGCTCCAAAACCCCCAATTGTTACCACTGCAGTTCCAGCCTCCAGCAGTAAAGAACAGGAAGCAATTAAAACATGCACCTAGTTAGAGAGTGTCATTACTGAAGGCTAGCCCTAACCAGTCCACTCATTAGAGCAAGAGAGGTGGTGCTGGGTGAAAACTCTGAGAGGAACTCTTTCACTTACAACAGAGTGGTCTGCTGTGTATAAACAGGGGGAGAGAGGAGGTAGAGACGGTGTAGAGCCTCAATAAAAACTGGACTGGTGACTGAAGCGATAACACAGGCAACATTGCAAAAGAGAAATCTCAAAATACAAGCTGTAACAAAGTGAGACCATAGAGTTTATTTAAGTTTAAACATGACTATTCAAAAGCATTCCAGCAAAGTCATACCTCTGCAAGAAAGCTGACTGAAGCCTGTGGCAATGCTGCTGAGGGGGGTTATGAATTGTCTATGTGTATAAATTCAAGAGAGAGTTGTTCATTAATCACAAAGAGAGGTTGTTCTCGAAGACAGCTTAATTATAAAGCTGTGCTTGCTTTCTCCTCGGCCACTGTGACAACCTGTCCCAACAACATTCCTCCATGAAGCTCAGCACGCACTGCAAAACGCAGTATGGTAGATGTTGCAACATTGAAAGGCCATATTTGTTTTTGTATATTCTAAATATAGCGTGCAATGAACTTATATCCAGCAGTTTCTTACTATTAGGTGGCTAAAATGTGTTTTTGGGCTGCCTTTGTCCATGGCAGTACGATATTTAGCTTCTGCTTTCTCTAAACTGGGGCTGTGTCCACCATGATCTTCTGTAAGTCATATACTGACTATGGATAAGTACCTCATACAGCCCCACTTCAAACTAGATATAGCTGGACCATGACTTATATGCAGATCAAAAGCATATCAAATAGATTTCTAAAAAACTGTGGTAGCACAGCAAACAAACTAAAAAAGACTTTGCTCCGTTTGACCGGGAGCCAGTAGCAACTAAATATGGGGTAAGGAGCCGACAATGATGCACAGTGTATCCAGGTTATCTCTACCCAAACAAACCTAAAAACTTGGCACAGAACATCTCATCTGTCAGCACTGCCAGGAACATTTACACAATTTACGATCCTGCGCTCAGCCCATTCCAGCTCCGCTCTGTGTTTTAGAGCCTCAAGAAATTGGTAATTTTAAGATATATACTGCCAATTGGTAATAGCTTAAGGCTGAAACACAATGTGATGTGGCATCCAGCTCCAAAAGACTGCTGAACACGGTACTTAGACAGCCTCCAGACATGATGTGATCGTCCTCCAGTAGCCTAACATGACCTCATTTCTGAGTGAAGCTTGGAAAAACCCTCTGTTAACATACATTTCATAAATCTACAGACGTATAATGAATAGCACACACTAAGTATATTAATCATTGACCTATTTTTTCAGACACAGTATAAATATAGGGCTTTCATCATTGTTAAAAATACGAATATACATGTTTATGTCTCATGTTCAGCAAAACTGAAACAACTTGTCTCATAATAATAAGTGCACTATACGGGTATAAGGCAGAATGCAACATAAACACAAAGAGCCATTAGTTAGATTATGTTTATGATGTGATTTACTTTCAGCTTCCTTCTTATATCCGGGGAATAAAAAGCATGCTGGACTGGAAAAGCCGGCATATGCTTCCGTGTCCAACCACGATTCACTAGAGATGAGGCTAAAACAAATGACTGCCACTGTTTTGGATTTAATGTCCTCCTATAACAAGATCCATGTGGGGTACTAAAGGGGGTGAAACCGCTCCAATCCCTCTTCCAAATAAGCACTATAATAGCTGCATAATTCAAGTTGTTCTCACTACTGAATGAATAGTTGGTTTCCACATTTTCAGTAATACCTTAAATTAAAGTCTTGACATATAGCTGCGAGGTGTTCACTGGCACTAATTTGTTAGTTTTTAAGACCTGGATAAATAACCGCAATGTCATTGCTCCCTTGTACAAATGGAGTTATCATACAGTATGTTGGAGATTCCAATAAATCAAAGGCTGCAGTCATTTGAAACCGTACTGTTATATTTCTGCTACTCCATTTACTCATAACCATAATAAATATGCATATACTGCAGTTTTGTTAAAGGCTTTCATAATACATTGAAGAGCGTTATTCACCTTGAATATGCCAACCCAGTCCTTTGGATTTGGTTTGATGAACTGCGTCAGGGTGAGGTGACACTCCAGTGCAGCATGGGGCATGTAGCTCTTCCCCACATTCTGGAAGATGACATGGGCAAAGTTTGATGTGTCCATGTTGTCGTGTAATGAAGTCCCGTCCAGGAACAGTTCCATAAATCACTCAGCAGTGGCTACACATGAAGAGACAAGAAACAAAAGATATGATTAAAAAGAACAATAATCAAGTAAACAACCAAAATACCTCTCTTCATAACGAATGACGACGCCAGTTATATAACCTTTATTCAAGGCTATAGCATTGCGTTACAATCCACGCCCATATTAAAATGGTTGTTCCACTATTTGCCTTCCAAATGTGCTGTAGTGCATTTTTTCTTATTCAACTCAAACACAGAAACCCTCTGACAATCATAACAGCTTTCATGAATGTCAACCAGCGCAAGGAAATTACTATCTTACATTTTGAGTCATATCATTTGTGTTTAAGATATTAAAAGTACTAGTGCTCAATGCTGGTGACACAAGATTATGACTAATACCATTATACCAGAATTCCCTTTGACTGGCCTTAGATTTGTTACAAAAAAATGAGTATAACTTCAGTTAAAAATCACTCATTTATTTGGTTTGCTTTTGTGATGAAATATCCCTTGATAAAATGGGCAAATACAGATGACATGTCCCAATCAAGGGAATGTCTGATTTTCTTTCTAAGGTGTGGGATTACATTAGCCTTGACTAATTGAACTATGCCTTGTCAAGACATGAAGTGATCAAAAACTCCAAGTTTGCCACAAGAAAGATGTTGTCATATGACCAGCAAAATGGTACTCTTTCAGTGGGAAACATAGAAATGTACAGGACAAGAGATGACCTTTCACTTCCAACACATGATGGATGATCAAAAGGCTGGTCCTGTAGCTACACCCATACAACTTATCTGTACCACCCTGAGTGGTAATGGTGCCTGTCTTTACACCTTACATTGGCATTGTATTTGGTCCACTTCAGCTCATGTGTTTGTCAATGATTGCTATAACACAACTGATAACACCAATGACATGAAATGATTATATGATACAGTGTCCCCAAGATTGAGGTAATAGGTTATTTCCACGATGTCAAAAGGGAAACAGTTTAAAATTTGAAAAAATAAACCCATTCTCAGTGATGTAAAAAACATCTAATTACACCAATTAAGTAGAAATACTTTGTAACTGTAATAGACTCCTTTTAACTGTATTGTATATCTTTCTAACTTTTATTTGACTCTTTTCTCGTAATGACGTTGTTATTTGTGGAGTTTTTCGTATCCAATAGCGGGTTGAAAAGAACAAAGGATGATGTATGCTGAACAAATGGTACAATCCCCTGAGGCAAATGTTGTGATATGGGGATATAAATACAATTTATTTGACTATATTTAAACGTATTACATTTCCCAGATCACAGTTGAGATTCAAAACTTACTCCTAATAAATGTTCAAATGTTTAATGTTAGAATATGTGACATTCATTCTTATGTGAGTCATTGTGTCACAAGATAATTTTACTTTGACTAGTTCTTATAGTAGTATTAACTATGTTATGCCTTTTAGATTTATTTTAAGGAATACTAATAATAAAGACTATCATAGTGTCACCTCGACACGACGAATGATATAAAGACTATGCTAGGTTCAAGTAAGCTTTATTTAAACATAACACTGAGATGACGTGAGTTCTACTTCAGGGTGGATCCACCATTTCGGCCTCAGCTGATATAATCCGACGTAATTGGGCCTGTGGCAGTCATAACACGCTCATCTTATGGTCGGAAACACTGAACACTCTTGTCATCTACAGCATTACCGAATATAAAACGCTAAACAAAACTCACGGTAGTGGCATTTATTAACTGACAAATGCAAGCTAACGTTACGAGGCGAGGCCTTATGTGAAAACAGCGATCATTATGGCTACGCAAGCTTTGCAGCTAGCTAGCTAGCATTACTTACATCATGTAATGGACGACATCGTAACCTCTAGGCAAAGAGACATTAAGACTAACGAGCTATATAAATATACTCATCCCTGTTAAACACATATTGTTAGGTGAGACAAGTTACAACGCCCTCAACGAAAAGAGCCGCTAGCTTGAGAACAGCATGCTAACAGCTGGAGGTTAGTTAGCAACGTAAACACGATAGCAACGCTATCTGTCCAACTACCTTCTAAAAGCCCACGTCAAGATGGAGAATCAAGGAGAACGGTAGAATATGTTTTATATATAAAATAAACTTTAAACATACCCAGATGCCATGATTACCAACAGCTGAAATCCGAATGTATCTTAAAAACAATTGTTGACGCAGTTCAGTGCTTTCCCGTGCCCTCTTCCTGGAATAATAACAACATTACGTCATTTCCGGGTAGGGGAGCTGACTGGGAATCCCACCCGTCTGAAAATAAAATACACACTGTAACAACATGAGATAGCAGACAGAGAATCAAAGTTACAAAATACAGACCACGATGTTGTTGAATATCAATTTCAAATAATATTTTTGAATGGCATAGTACTAGCTCGAGTATTAAAATAAAGTTGTAGTATTGTTATTATTTGTATTACATAATAAATAAGGCGAAGTGTACTGTTCAATTATTTGTATTGTTGTTATTATTATTATTATTATTATTATTACATTGCAGCTTATACTACATATTAAAACCTCATACTATACCCGTACAATCAGATTTACTATGTTAATAAGGTATTGTCTTTCAACATATACACTGAATTATATTTATACTATTCATACAGACAATGCAAAGTATCATTACTTTTCACAATATATACAATATACCTGTATTTATTTTTACCTTTTTTTTACCTATTCTATCTGTACTCATTTCTGTTGTTGTGCTGCTCCAACATCTGAATGTTTGCTCTGCAAATCAACTAAGGCTTATCCTCTATTTCTTTATTTGTATATTGCATTTTAACTTCCTCGTGACATAAGTTAGATTTGGCAATACTAAATGTCCCTGAAACAAGAATGATATTAACCAGAAAGTCCTATGAACTATTGTCGTTTACATTTTAAATGCATAGTGTTAAAAACATGTAACACATCTATAAACCGGAAATAAAGTCTCAGACCCTCCCCATCAGTTTATTGGCTGAATTAAGGAAGCCGTGTTGCGCTGATCTCATTTGTGATTGGTCGTAAGCAGCGTCATTAATGTACGTGTTATTACGTCATACGTAAGGTCAAGAGGAAAATAAGCATGGCCGCTGTGTTGAGAGGGTCTCGGTTCCTAGTTGGGAGGTGTAGCAAGCATGTTGACTTTGCATTCGGTAAGGAGAACACACTTACCCATTGTGCACGTCTCTGTGCTCACCTTAGAAGCTCTTTATGTTACTTAAAGGCTCTTTGTGACATGCACACACTACTTTGCTTGAAATGTTTGAGTTCATTCGCTACTCTGTGTTTAGCTGCTGCTGCTGCAGCCGTCAGTTCACCTTACTTGTGATTGGGGAAGGAGCTTTTCTGTTAAAAAAAATAAGTCTTGTTTGCGTGCCTCAGCTACGTGCTAACCGCGAAAGCTCTCTAATGCAATATTTCAAAACGTCTAAGGCAGGACAATTGTCGGCATATTCTCTGGTGGCCTGTCTGTATTTCAAGCCACATTATGTAATGTCAATCCTTGTGGACTCTTTGGGAGAAAGTTGAAGGTGGCCCTGTGTAGCCACTTTAAGAATGAGCGGCACAATCGAAACATCACATTGTTTTTACTTAAAGATACAAAAAAATCCATATATATCCTTGCCCTTATCATTTACACAGCACAACGTTATTGTTTAAAGATGAAGTAGGATGTGTGATTGAACAAAATGTGGTGAAACAATCACAGAATATACATGCTTGCCTTTTTGAAAAAGGTTCTGTTATCAAATAACAAAGTAAATATTGAAAGGGCTTGGTGCCATTAGATTAGATGACTTTGGATGCAAGGGAAATACATTCCCTACATTTAAACATTACATCTAAACAAGGTTTGTCATCCCTTGGATTGGGGAAAAATGTTTACTTTTAATTATTAACAAACTCAAACATACAGTTGGGACATTTTTGACTAATGGTAAAGCAGGCAAGAATTGCATGTTCTTCATTCATGTAACAATGATTCTGTGTCTTATCATTGATTCATTTGAACATTATCTTCTAGTCTCTGCGAGGTCAATGGCCTCAAAAACTCCGGTGGGGTTTGTTGGTCTGGGAAATATGGGAAACCCAATGGCAAAGAACCTACTAAACCACGGATACCCGGTTATTGCTACCGATGTGTTCCCGGAGTCCTGCAAGGAACTGCAAGAGCTGGGTGCACAGGTGAGTGCTCTCAAACTGACTTCATTTTTATACATTTTTCACCTTTTTGCTATCTTCTAATTTTGGGATTTTTTTGGTTTCTCAGATTGTGGATAATCCTGCTGAGGTAGCAGACAAGGCTGACCGAATTATTACCATGCTACCCTCTAGTCCCAATGTCATAGATGTATACACTGGACCCAATGGCATTCTTAAGTAGGTCACACGTTGGTTTTCTCTTTCAATATGTAAATCATTACCTTAAACACTTATGTCAGGCTCTAACTCATTAACTTTTTTCAACAGAAAGGTAAAGAAAGGCTCCCTACTGATCGACTCCAGCACCATCGACCCGTCTGTTTCAAAAGAGATGGCTGCTGCTGCTGAGAAGATGGGTGCAGTTTTTATGGATGCACCTGTATCAGGAGGTAAAATGTACATTTATGATTACGATATATGCAGAATAATAACAATTTGACTGTCTAATTTTGAAATGCATACACATGGTTGTCTAGGTTCTGCAAAAATAACTCTTCACAAAGACTATAATGTTTAGTTCTGGTTCAAACATTATTAAGAGGTGTTGATTCAGCTTAATTGTCATTTTGTAGGCTAGAGCTGTGGTCTATGTTGTGTCATACTGAGAGGTTTCTAATATTCAGTTAGCCCTCACTGATGGAAACACTTAAGAACGGAGGCTTTCGATAAACTAGCAACTAAGCTTATGATTTAATTATTTTGAGAACATGCTTAATCGGCTGGAAAATTATTATTAAATCAATCAACCTGCATATGTTCATGCTGCAACTAGCAATTATGTTCTCACTCAGCATATCAACCATATTTTCCTTGATTAATCGGGTAGACTACAGGATATCAGCAAATGGCAAAACTGTTCCTTTGCAAACTCCCAGTGCCATGAAATTGTTTTTTATTCATTAGGGCTACAATTACATTCATTTTAAATAAAGATGAATCTGATGATTATTTTTCAGATTAATCCAATAATGGTTGGTCAATAAAATCTGAAATAGAATAATGTATGTCAAAGTCTACGGTAATGTCTTGTTTTATCAGCCAAAAACATAAAGACATTCAGTAATGCGATATAAAACATAGAAAAGCTGAAAATCCCATATTTGGGAGGCTGAAAACAACTGTTCCTACAATTTGTATTAGTCAATTAACTACTAGTAACTAGGGATGCTCCGATCGCCAATTTTGGGGCCGATCGCCGGAATCAGTATCGGCCGATACCGATCGCCGATCCGATCGAGTGGGCGGGGCCTATGGGGATCTTCCATTTAAAGTGATGTTTAAAACTCAGTTAATGGGGCTCATTCACTGGCGCTTCCACAAACAACAACCAACATAATTATTACATTCAAATGAAGTACATTATTCAAGTTTACATTAACTTTGGATAATAACACGGGAGAAATGAGCGGAAGCGCTCTCTTTTCCTCTCTCCCCCTCTCTCTCTCTCCTGACAGCCTGTCATTATCTCATGCAGCTCGCTGATCCAGTAATGAGTGACCCGACAGTGAAGAATAAATATATGTATAACTAGTTTAGCTAGTTCCAGAGGTAGATAAAATGGCTAAGTGTGTTAGGTCTAACTCTTAGTGTGTGTTTCGCTCCGCTCACCGGTCCGTCACAGTAGGTGGAGCTGCAGGATTTCTGCTTCACACACACGTTGCATACCGCTATTTTATTGTCATTTTCAGACACCTTAAAATACTGCCAGACTGGTGAAGCCATTTTGGCGAGCTTGTTTTGCCGCGCACAGAGAAAAGTGTCATGTAGAGATGGCAAATCCAGATCCTTTTACGGACTCGGAGTCTTCTGAGTCAGTCATTGAAGAGATCCGGATCATACGAGTCCTTTGAGTCATATGAGTCAGCATCACCAAGAGCGTAGAAATCCTACCGGTGAAACCGAAAAGTTGTTGCATTTCACGAGCATATTAAACTAACGTTACATTAACCTCCGCTACACATTGTCTTTTGCTTTAATAAAACATGTTGATCACAAAAAGGGTTATTTTGTGATTTGGCGAATCTGAGTCTGCTGTTGACTCGTGCATGACGACGAGTCTGCTGGATCTCTGGATCTGCTGCTATACGGTTACGGCTCTGAGTCCACACGAGTCTGCTATGTTTTGCATAGTGAGTCAGGATTTGTGAATCTCTTATGGCGCGTTTCCACTACAGCGTGGAGCACGGTTTAAGAGGGCTGTGACGTCAGCGGCCCGTCTTTGGTTGCGTTTCCACTTGGCCTAGTACCGGCCGGCGGGTCCTAATTCACAGTTTTTCTGGCCTCATAAAATCGTGGGTCTAGGGCCAGAGACAACGAGGCTGAGTCGGGCTGAGTATGCTAAACTAGAGAGAGAATCGCTGGCAAGGGGGCTACAACTACAACAAGATGGACATATTTGACCGTGATTTAATTGTAATACACGTTTCAAAATGATGCCGAAGTAACAACATACTGATACCGGTTAGTAAAAACCATGAATTAATGATTTGACAAGTCTGCAGACAGACGGCAGGCGAAACACCTTTTAAAATGCGTGTTTTCTAAATGGAGATTGGCTAAGCTAACGCAGTATATGCTCCGACCGTCCACACTCACAACAACGGCCTATACAGACATAAATAAAGCAGCGACTGTATTCGCCATGACACAGGCAGTCTGTGGTTTGTACTTGTTTAACTTTTGTCTAGTTTCTGAACATATATGAGGAGCTGTGAGCTCTGAGTGCTAACAGCTAACGGCTGTGTTGTTTTTCTGGGGTTCTCATTGAAGATGACGTCACGGCTCCGCCTACACTGCGTTACTATAGATACTACCCCAGTTCCTAATCTGTAATGGAAATGCGAGCGAGGCCGTGTAGTGGAAACGCGCCATTAGTCTGCTGTTGACTCGTGCACAATAGCCGCGGAAAGTCGGGGTGCTGGAGGCGGGGCTTCGAATGGTGTACATTTGAAAAACTTCATGTTACTGTTGTTGAAATCTCTCCCCACTATTGTCCGCACCCCCGAAGTAAAATGACTTCCCAGTTCCCGCGGCTATGCTCGTGCATGACGAGTCTGGATCATGGATGTATGGTCTGGATCTGCTGGATCGGTTACGGCTCTGAGTCCACATGACTCACGAGTCTGCAGGAAGTGAAGGAAGTTCCCTTGATTCAGTGAGTCAGGATTTGCGAATCTGAGTCTGCTGTTGACTCGTGCATGATGAGTCTGCCTGGATCTCTGGATCTGCTACGGTTACGGCTCTGAGTCCGCACGACTCGAGTCTGCAGGAAGTTTCACTGATCCGCGTCCCCTGAGCCAAACGATAACTTCTGGCAGCTATCCTACTTGCTAAAGGCTAGGCAGATGGACTGGGGTACGTTGTAATGTGATTTTACATGTTCTAAGGAGAGTAGCGAGTGACGCAATTTATAGTTTTAATTTGTATGTCACCAGGTGTAGGACTCAAAGGACTCGGGTTAATGGAGAGGGAAGACTCGTCACGATCAGCTCATTACTAGGATCCGGGTTAATGATCCGGATGAATCAGGACTCACCCATCTCTAGTGTCATGTATTTTACGTCATGCGATCGGCTCTCGCGATCGGCATTTTTTAGAGAGCACCGATCGATCGGCAGAGAATGAATATCGGCCGATCTCGATCGGCGGCCGATCGATCGGAGCATCCCTACTAGTAACAGTACTATCTGTCACATAAAAAGATATTCAAAGATATTTAGTAACTATTATGGAAGTCTTAGAACCAGAAAATATTCAGATATGAGAAGCTAGAACAAGGGAATGTTTGTAATTTCTATTGTAAAAGTTAACTAACTAAAATGTATCAATTATCAAAAAAATTGCATTAGTTTTCTGTTTCATGGATCAAATAGTTATTTTTGTTCTGAATTACTGGAAAGGTAGATTCAACAATCCACCTTGAGTGCTCATGAGGTCTGATGTGTATTACAGTTTATGTATTGTATGTGTCAAATGCATGTATGAAAGACGTATGCTTTTGCAGAAACGTATTCATATGAAACATATAATTTTCCAACTGCCTATTGTTAATTCAAGTTTAACTTTAACAAGACATCAGTGTTTCAACATTTTTTTTGTTTTGTTATGGTGGCAAATCCACAAAGAGCAGCACCAGCCTCTATACAAAGGAGGAGGGGGAGGGGCAGGAGAGGGAGGGGCAGCTTCTGCCTGCACAAATGTTCCCGCAGTAACGTGTGTTTGCTCTCTGGCCTTCTTGGGGGTCCAGACAGAAACAGTTTGTTTGAACTTGGCCTAGTCAACGTCAAGACGGCCACTTTCTTTGAATACATTTTGGTCCATTTTATAGCCCGGCCTTAAAGATTAGTAATGATTGATATGCTTCCTTCCTGTGGTAGTGCACATGGATTAAAGTTGTCCAGATATCCGCCTTGAACTTGTGTGTGTGTGTGTGTGGTGCCGGCAGCTTAACTGGTGCCAACCAAAGTGTATGTCATACTTTAATATATCGCGTCAATCACCTAAATTAAACTTTTTGAACATCTCCAGTGGTCAAAGAAATCAAAACAAAATACAGTGGCATGGAAGTGACCGTTTAATCCAGTGTGGTTAAAGTTTAAACATTAAAGCACACATGGTGGTGGGGACATAATTAGGTCAGCATGCGTCTGGTACTCGTTTCTTCGTGTGAAAAAATGTAAAGACTAGATGAGAAAAGGGCCATCTTTTTATTTTTTCTTCCTCAAACTGGAACGATTGCTCTACTAAAGGCTAGAGTCGTTAACCGGTGGTACAGAAAATAAATATGTGTATTGAAATGTGGTATTTGGCAATTTCCTGGAAAAGGATTGTATTTGTGGACATGGGAAGTAAACACAAAATGTTTGTAGTATGTTTCACTAAATGGCCCGTCTGTGAGATATTTTGTGAATTTCAAAATGTCTCTCCAACTAAATACTGAAGTGGCACTTCTTCACTTTCAGGTGTTAGTTCTCACTTTGAATTTGTCCATGAAGTTTTTGCATTTTTCCCGTTGAAAGAATTGCTTAATCTGAAGAAAATTCACAAACCTGCTTTCTGACAGCTTTGGTATGCATCACCACGAGCTGGATATTGTGTACAGGTCTTACAGGATATTGTGCTGTGAGGGTATGTTGTAACTTTGTTTTGCAGCTGCTTTAGAGAGAAGGGAGTGGAGTTAAAGAATTCCTGGTATAATAATACTAGTACAATAATAACTTTAACAATATGAAGTACATTTGTTAATTGCTACATTAGTAAGAAAGTAACTATTCAATGTCAACTTTTATTTTTAGATATTTCATCTCACTTTATGGAGTCGTACACTATCAGCGTTCAGTCTCGTGCAGATTTTCAGTAACTGTCTTTTACATTTTCCAACACTACTTGTCTGTGAGTAGCAGAAAAATAACTTATCAGAAATCTGTTTTTGGCATTTATACATGGTTTGCAAATTGTACTTTTTCTCAATACATTTATTAAACATGAATGCTATTCTGCAAGCACTTTAGTGTTTCAGCTGGTCTGTTGTGACTCCCACCTGTCCGCAGCAGCTCAGTCAGTCTGTATTCTAGTCAGGGCGCAGTGCTGCTGGCAGACTGCTCATGAGGACTGGGGGAGGGGAAAGCCTTAACACCCATCTTGGCTTCTGTCCATTGGCTTCCTGTAACCTTAGGATTAATTATAAGACTATGTTGGGTTATTTCTTGCCACCCATGTGGCTTGCACCTGGTTATTGTACATGAATATGCTTTTAACTCTGTTAACCTGAATGCAGCATCAAATGTAAAAAGATATACTTTGTATTGAACACAGTTTGGTATATTATACATTTGATGCTGCATTCAGGTAAACATTGAATAACAAACGTAGTATTGTGCAATGATGAATCCAGAAACTGCCTTTGGTAAATCTGAGCAAGGCTTTAGCTTTGACATGCCCATCTCGACCAGGCATGGGTGATCATTCCACCGAAATCTTTTTTAAGACAACTTTCACTGTAGTGTATTGTACTATAATTTGTGTATTATGCATTTAACCCTGCGTGCAGTTCTTTCTTGTTTGTATACATTTTTTTTAATTGAGTTAGTTCTAAACTTCTAAAGAAAACTGACACTTTTCAATCAAAAAGCTTGTCCCTACTGTACATGTGTTTATTTAAAATAATTCATAAAAATGGTGGCAGCAGTAGTTCAGGCTGTAAGGACTAAGCTTGGGAACTGGAGTGTTGTACTAGGTGCCAGTTCATCTCTTGGTTAACTGATGTGACCCTTGAGCAAGGCATCTGACCCCCACATAGCTCAAGTGCTGTAAATAAAACCCCTGCCCAATGCATCCTTATAGTAGGATTGGTTCAAATGCAAAATTGTGTGTGTGATACTGGGTACATGTGTGACAACCAAAGTTGATGCAACCTATATCCATTTAAAATAAATAAAGTATGGTAGGTGCTATTCCAGCAACTTTGAGAAGGCTGTTTGATAAACGATACTTACTTTCTCTAATTTTAATGCTTTCAATTAACCAATGCATTTCAACTAAGGATACTTTGAGAGAATCCCTATTTAATAACCATCTCTGCATGTGTGCACTTGGTTCATTGTATTTAAGCACAACTTTGCCTTCCTAGGTGTGGGGGCTGCCAGTTCGGGAAAACTGACTTTTATGGTTGGAGGAGCAGAGAAGGAATTCACTGCAGCCCAAGAGCTGCTCACCTGCATGGGAGCTAATGTGGTGTACTGCGGCCAGGTTGGAACTGGACAGGTGGGTCATATACTGAATGTTACTGGTGTATATAGTAGTTTTGACTTTTGCCAATTGAATAAATCAAGCATTTGAATCATAAAATACAATTAATTACAGTGGTGTTCAAGTATTTGAGCTTTAACATACTGTTATTTCATTACAGGCTGCTAAAATCTGTAACAACATGCTTCTAGCCATTGGAATGATTGGGACTTCAGAGACGATGAACTTGGGAATCAGGTGAACTCTTGGTTACAAATAAAATAAATCATATACATTCATTTTAAATCATTGCTGTACATGCAGAAGTAACAAACGGTGTGCTAGTAACATGGAATTTGCCTTCCCTCACAGACTTGGGCTTGATCCAAAACTGTTGGCTAAGATCCTGAACATGAGTTCAGGGCGTTGCTGGTCCAGTGACACCTATAACCCCGTGCCTGGAGTCATGGAGGGGGTCCCGTCTGGGAATAACTACCAGGGAGGCTTCGGCACCCAGCTGATGGCTAAGGTCAGTTTAACGACACATCGCACTATACTGTGCTACTTTCCTGACCCTGCAAATACATTTAACATTAGTGTTACCATGACATTTCATCTTAAGGTTTTTACATCGCAAATATCAAGCAATACATTATATTTATGCCTTAATAAGTGTATTGCTATTTTTCATTTGTGTAGAGAAACTGTTTATCTCTATAAGCCCTTATAATTTCAGAACAAAAATATACACAAATGCATTCATAATTTGTAAAACAAACGTTTTTCTCATTCATGACTCTCTATGAATGAAACCGGGTTAGAATAAGTCTGTCGGGAAGTAATTTCTGTGCCATATGCCGTGCATGTGACAGGGATTTAAGGGAGGCTGTTAAAAAAACAAAGCTCTATCCTAGGTCAAACCACTTGAAATGATGCAGTGAACTACTCACAGCCCTCCTAAAAGTGAATCAAGCCCATATTATCACAACATAGAGAAATATTCTCTGTGGTGTATGGACTGTGGTTTTGGGTTTAGAGTTTAATTTTCAGCTCCGTTGGTTCTTCTAATGTATGTTTTCTTTTCTTTCTCAGGATCTAGGCCTTGCACAGAACACAGCCACCAACACGAAGACGCCTGTTCCTCTCGGCTCCTTAGCCCATCAGATGTATCGTATGATGTGCGCACGCGGTTATGCCAATAAAGATTTCTCCTCTGTATTCCAGTTCCTGCGTGAGGAAGAGGAGGAGGGCCAGGGCCAGGGCCAGTAATGTCAGCCTCCCCCCCCGTCCACAGCCCTGCCTGGCCTGGCCCTGCACAGGACTAACATAGCGTAGTGAGGGTGCATTTCGCCCCGAGGACTTTCTCTTTCAAAATTGTGAGAAATTAAGCAAAGAGAGCTCCAACACAGCAGATCATGTGAGCACTTCTCTCCTCTTGAAAATCATGTTTCCTGTGTGATCTAGCTTTTTTAATATACTACACTCCTTTCAGTTTTAGAAGCAAGTCAACTGTCATTTATACAGAGGACCCAAAACATAGCAGACTGTCGAGCAGCGGCAGCTCTGCAGATCTTTCTCTTAATGCACAGACTCCCCTGGGAACCTGAGTGTGACGAATAAAAACTCATTATAGCTCTGTCAACGTTAAACTTCTGCATCCCGGTTTAGTCTTCTTGTATTTATCAATTGTTCGTGATCATTTCTTCATGTTGCTGTTTTTGTTTGTTTATGGGGCGTTTCTGCTCTTGACATTGGAAATGTTACTTTGGGGTAAAAGTGTTATATTATATCCTGTTAGAAAATAAAGGCAAATTGTGATGTCTTAACCATTTAGCCATGTCCTTTTAAATGTCATTCATGTTATGATTGCTGGATTGGATGTTAAATTGAACTGAAATATGAGCAGATTATTGTATAACAACTGGAAGCAGCACATTTTTTCAGTAATTACTGATTTGTTGTAGAAATGCCATACATTTTAGTTTTGTTGGAACTGCAAACGGAGTAGCTTTTCATGAACACAGCTTCAATGACTGAATATATCCAGTCCATAAACTTGCATGCAAATGCAGCTAAACCTCAGACAGAGGAAGAAGGATAGCCTACTAATTCTGACCAATGGCATGGCAATTTAAATTCTGAATGTTTTCTTTGAGATCATGCACTTCAGTGTTTCCTCAGTTTCTCTGAGCATAAGTGAGTTTAAAGCTCCCAAATATTCTGGTTTGAGTAGTGTGTCCCACGGATTCAGTAGTCATGATAAAAGGCGAACAGCGGCTGGCTGCGGGCAGATGCAGCGGCGGGATGTGTATCGCTGGACCGAAAAACACGCTGCCAAAACTGAGTATTGTTCCACACTAAAAGGAAGCAACCACTTTTGAACTTCGTATTTAATTACCCAGCACACATATCTCTCAAATGAAGATTTGAATAGACAGTATTCCAAAGCTTTGAAACGAAGTCGTGACCGAGTGTTGCACGATGCAGCCAGCATGAGTGATTTTGGGATGTGGACCGCATTTCTATCCCCACTTAGACCAGACCAGGAGGGCGGCATGTTTCTGATCTAGTTCGTCAAGAGCCACTGAGGGGCCAAGGTGCCATAGGTCATGCGATCACAAGACAAACCCATAAAAAGTCCATTAAGCACTGTATGTTAAGAGCTGTGTTGTCATCTGCTTGATAGGTACAGCAAACAGAGCACACATTCGTCTCGGGCCTCCAGCAGACTGTGACACACACACACAGCCTGACATCATCTGCTGCTGTACGCGCGTCATTCCTCGTGATTAGCGTAGCCTCTTTAACGCAAATAAGCTTTGCATTTAGTCAATGTGTGTTTCTACACATTTGATTGACAGATTTGGACTATGTGCATTTTGGTGCTTGTGATAACATGGCGTTTTACACTACAGTCGCCAACATACATCAGGAAAAGGATGCATGCATTCAGTCGAAAAGTAAACACATAGACAAAATACGGGTGTTGTGTCTTACCGCTGAATACTTTTTGTACTAGCTTGTCCTTAATTCATATTCGCGTCTGTTGCAACGAAGCGAATTTACACTTTTTTTGCATTCGAAGTAAAAGGTAGCCTATTGGAAAATCCGTGGGGCTATAAAGCCTACTGGGTGTGTGCGATATTGCAAAAAAGAAATGTAGATATTGCGTTTTATATAACTGTTGACTAATAAAAACTAAGCAGCCTTTGTCAACATACAATAAGCAACAAACATTGCATAGTTATTTGTTTTAAGCTCGCTTTGTTTAGCCGTCATATAGATTTAACTTATTGTTTTTATGTATTTGACATGCAAGGGGGTCGAACAGTTATATTGGATATATTTCAGATTTAAATTTAAGTATTTTTAGATGTACATTTGTGTCAAAATGTATATAACTTGGAGGCAATGTGCGTATGATGGTTCGTATTTAGCCACCGTCTTCAATAATACCATCTTGATTACAATATTCTTTTTTTGGCAATCTAACACATGAATATCTTTATTTTGTATATTGCAGTTTTCATTTGGATACGCGTCCAAGATTCTGGTTTATTTTGTGTATGTGAAAGAGGGGGTAGAGTGTGTGTGTTGACGGCATATTTAAATGAAATTTTGAAATGCTTCTTTATCAACAACTCACGATCCATTTGCAATTTAGACATGGATCTTCTTTTTCGTTTAACTGGCTCATAAGTTCCTACCATCTGCTGCTATATGTTGAGTCAGACAGCCGCCCTCTAATGTGTGAACAACGTGGCTGAGATGATTCCTGTCCAGACAAAGCTCACTTTCTACAGACAAACTTAAAAAAATAGGCAATTTTCCATTTAAATACATTCATATTTAGAAGTAAACGAATATTTAGAATCTCATACTATAACAAAGCATTTAAACATAAACCTCTATAGCAAGCTAAACATCATGATTTTGCCTCACATGCAGTCCACTGCTCAGTCTTGCCTACAAGCTATGAACTTGGGCCATAAAGATTTACAGCCCCAAAAGGTGGGAAAACTCTATTAAAATAAAAAAAAGGTGCTCAAATGTTGGTGGGTATACATTTCTCTGCGTTTGTTGTCCCATAGAAATGTAAAACAAAAATGAACTCTGAAGGTGAAATTGTTTTAGTTTGACATCAATGTGTTCAGTCTCTCAGAACCCACACAGCTCAATGTTTCAGTGTAAATCTGAACAGCAAACATAATTTTTGAATTCTTGCACTAAACATTCATGCTGGATATGTTTGTCTACTTCATGGACCAATGAAAGACAGTGTTTAGCTCTGCGTCCTTCGTAGGAAAAAAAGAGCCCATGGAGGCTTTTTACGCATAATGTGTAGACGTTGAAGCGCGGGTTATTCTTCATTTAAGATATTTTTTACCTAGTTTATTTATAAAACAAATCATCATAGGCTTTGATTGTGACCATTTAGTGCCAATATATTTGTGCCTTATACATTTTATTTTTGTTATGACAACCGTCTGATGGCATTAAAGAAAGGGAACCAGTTGATCTGTCTTAGAAAGGAACTCACAGTCTGTAGATGAAACCTCTAAAGTCTTTAGCGTGTTTTCTCTTTGGGCTTCCTGGCCTCAAGTGTTTTGGCCAGACTGCAACTTTCAACTTGACCTTGGCCTCCAGCCCCGTCTAACCCGTACGAGGAGTGTGCAGCCAAATGTGGCATGCTTTTTGTATTTTAGTGGACACACTTCTGGAATATACATTAACACGTGGCCATGCCAAATGCGAGGATTGTTTGATTTATTAATAGTGTTATGATATTCCCTTTTTAAATACATCCAGAAGAAATTGTGGTTGTTTCCTTTCTTTTAAATTTGCATGCGTTATCATTGTTTCAAAGCCAGATAATTTACGAACATGACGGTGCATTTTATAAAAGTCTGCACCTTTTAACAGAAGGTAGGCCTACTCTAACCTTTCTATAAAATGAAATAATGTGAAATCCTCTCATCCGGAATAGTGTTTGCTTTACACCAGAGTAAGGCGTAATGCAATCAAAATGGCATGCGTAATTACGCGTGAATTCAATAAGAAGATGTGCTTATTTTGAGAAGTTTTTTTGACGCCATGTATCACTCATATCATCCATTAAGCGCATTGTGATGGCACTACACGGCAGACAACTTAGTATTTACATCAGAGTTACATTCAGTTTCAAATTCCAATAAATGATATTCGGGGAGAAAATACCCTAAGGGCTTTTTTGTTGCATTAACTGATGTACATTACTTCTTTACAAATCTACAACTCGATCTGCATTATCTGATGTCTAGACGTTTATCATCTCCTTTGCATATCACGTGTTTGGCCCTGGCCAATAACCTTGCGATCTTTATGTACTCAGGCGTGTTGGTATCGTTACTCTGCCTGAGTCCCTGTCTCTGCTCAGTCGAGGGGATTTTGAAAAAGAGTTGGTCGTCTCGATGTAGGGCATGCTATGACCGCTTCATTACTCCTCCATTCGCACTGGATTGACCCGGTGATGTTTCTCTACGACAACGGCTTGGATGAGAGAAGCAAGAATATGGACGGATTTACTGGGGGCAATTTTGCTGCAAACCAGTGCAGGAATTTGTTAGCGCATCCAACCTCGCTGGCTCCGAGCACCACTTACGCTGCGAGTGAGGTGCCAGTCTCTGGCATGGGGGAGCCTGGCAAACAATGCAGCCCCTGTTCTGCCACTCAGAGCTCGCCCAATGCATCTTTGCCTTATGGATATTTTGGCAGCAGTTATTACCCATGTAGGATGTCACACGGCGGCGTGAAGCCTTGCGCGCAGCCCTCTGGTTATGGCGATAAATACATGGACTCAGCTGTCTCTGGTGAGGAATTCTCCAGCAGGGCAAAGGAATTTGCGTTTTACCAGGGCTATTCCTCGGGTCCTTACCAGCCCAGCTACTTGGACGTCCCTGTCGTACCAGCGCTGAGTGCTCCATCTGAGCCAAGACATGAGTCTCTGCTGCCCATGGAGCCCTACCAGCCCTGGGCCATCACCAATGGTTGGAGTGGTCAGGTTTACTGCAGCAAGGAGCAGCCACAGTCAAATGCTCTTTGGAAATCTTCATTACAAGGTATTTTTTTACTGTTTTTCTACCACAGAAATGGGTACTTTTCATGGGGATGTGCAGTTAAACTTGCTAGAAAAAGGTGTGCGTGTTTGTCTTACTTATATCTGTGTTATTCCACTGCTTATATGTATTAAAGCACCTGACTGTAGAAAAACAAAAGAAGAAAAAAATATTTCGTTTACTTTATGATGCAGAGAAGCTGATTAAAATGTGACACATCATTTCCCCTCTCCACAGACAACATATCTGGTGGAGACAGCTCTGGCCGCCGTGGGAGAAAGAAGCGTGTGCCTTACACCAAGGTGCAGCTTAAAGAACTGGAAAGGGAGTACGCCGCCAATAAATTCATCACCAAGGACAAAAGGAGGAGGATATCCGCGCAGACAAACCTGACAGAGAGACAAGTGACAATCTGGTTTCAGAACAGGCGCGTAAAGGAGAAGAAGGTCGTCGTTAAATTCAAGAGCTCCAGTTAGCTCAGGAGATACAGAAACAGGAGGTGAAGAAAAAAAAAAACTTTGCTATAATTTATTACATTATGAACGGTTTCTTTGTGGCCATATATCGGCTCTGTTTTGACCTACACATTTCCTTCCTCACATTTTAATTGGAACCAGTCGATGCGGCCTGTTGACAGAAGATCGGAAATAGTTTGCAACATGTTGGACAGGGCGACTCAGCGAGGGATGTATGATGTCCTGAAAATATTGACCAAACAAAATGACATTTGCCCTTAAAGGCTTGAGACACCCCAAGTCTGCCCTTTTAATTCTACTATATCCAATCCAGAAATGTAGACTGGAAACAATTACGGTATTCGTCTTTAGAGGAATACATGATAGACTTGACAATTCGTCTTATGCGGTGGTAAACAAATAGGTGAACCTCAACTTCGGTCTGTGATCATCACAAAGAAAACATGCAAAGTACATAGTAATAACATAAAAAGAAAAACAAATATTTAGAATATTCATTTGCAATAAAGAAATCAAATATGCAATGATAGCCTACAACACTTATGTTTGTGCCTATAGGCCTACATGAACAATTTGTTTTTGTATCATAGTTTGGAAGAAAAAACTGTTTACATACATCCCTGCCTTTTGCATTTTAAATAAACCTCTATCTGATTACGCGTTATCACTCGTAAAACAAGCCTGAGCATTTCAATAGTTTGACCACACGGTTTTCTAAAACACTAATTTCTGAACACAGGATTGTATTCAATGTCCTGCATTTCAGCCTGTCAGTCAAGAAAAGTAGGCTTGTAATTACCTTAAGCATATTTAAACATGTAAATACTATTTGACTGCAACTATATTCTCCCTTTTTTGACTGCAATAGCCAGAGTTTTTTGAAAATAAATATTTGAGAGACGCAATGTGATCTTGTCTTTTTCATTCATATTTTTTGTCCAATTTGATCATGGATGCTTGATGGATCAAGCTTGGCCACATACATTATTTAATGGTTACATTTAGTATGTCTATAGTTTATTCGTTAAAGTGGTGTGTGAGGCCTACAGGCCTGCAGGGTCTCAGTCTCTGTGGGCTTCATCCATTCTCAGTTTATGTCGCCATCTAGGGGCGAAGCTCTGTCAGCACAGCGTCTGCACATTCACCCTGCTATACATCAGGTATATCTGCCTCTGCTCTCTCAGAAGTCATTGTGTGTATATGTTTAGAAAAGTGCTCTTATTTGTACTTATCTACCATATTATTAATACAAGGTGTCTATTTAAATATTTATTTTTAAATGAATAAAGTAAAAAACATTATTTCTTATAGTATTATAGAAATATTTGAAGACCGCAGAAATTAGAGGGATTTAAAGTAATGCCATATGTAATAGATTTAACCTTTTGAAGCATGGCAATGTTTAGAGCTCCTGATAATGATAATAACACGTAAAAACAATAACATATGATTTGTTTTATTTTATCCACAGCTATTGTATCTTAATATTATTTGTTCAAAAATCAAAACCAAAAGATATCTTATGATATTTTCCATTAATCATGCCTTTCGGTCGTGAAAAAGTAAGGTCTGTTCGTTAATTGTTGAGTGCACTTCAACATTTCGTAATTAAAATGCCTGTTGTATCCCCAATCAGATAATCTCAATAATACAGGACTGTATTATTTGGATATAATTCTGTCCTATTTTATTTAGACATAGTATGTTCCTGAGCAGGTTTATTTTTGTACATTCAAGTCCTCGTGATCTGTTGTTCAGGAAGAAATGTGTTTTCGAGCCATCTGATTCGAAACAAAAACTGGAAATATTCTTAAATGCTGGATTTTAACATTATAGTCTGTAGAGCTAGAGCTAGTGGAGAGGCCTGTTCACCCGCCGTCCAAACCACCCTTTGTCACGCACAACTCGTTTCTTTCGATGCTCGATTGCTATGTTTTGGATATGTTGTCTAATGGTGTGTGTTGACATATTTCACGTGATCTTCACTATCAAATAGTCCATCGACAAACAGTTGCTAACTGATATTGCAAGGCAATGTTGTCCTGATCACTTAGAGAGGCAGGAGCTAATGGAATTGTAAATAGATGCCTTTCTAATTCAGTTATTAGCAAGACTACATTTTTTCAATTAATAATTTGGACTGCTGCGGCCACTGACTGAATGTTGAGAAAAATGTTAAATATTGTTCCATCTGGTTGAGATGGAGTCTTAATGGGGGTCCCCTCAGTTGTTCTGTGTAATTGCTCCCCCTACAGCCAAACAGGTTACTGCATCTCACTCAAAAAAGTCCCGTATGTAGGCCTGAAGCATTAATCTGCAACAGCAATAGGCAAATACCAATATAATCAATATAAACTAATTAAGTAGTAAAAACTTCTTGTTTTAAAATGGTTCCATTTAACAGCAAGGGAATTGAAGCGTAAAAGGTACACGGTATAAGAAAAACGCTTCACTTATTTAGAGGGGCCTGCTGAACTTTGGGTGGGGGAGCTGTTGACTGTAAGCAATGACCTTCAGACAGAAACCCACATCTTGATGTTGTATTTAACGATGTACACAGTGAAAGGAATTGAGCAAACCAAGCATCTTTCCCAAATAAATTAGAACATTAATGGGACGGAGTTGGATATTTTTATTTATTTGAAAGCGTTTCTTCACATCAGTCATCATACAATTGCAGCTGTAAAACCTTTTGTCAGTGTTGACAGCTACAAAAAATACATTTATCAACATAACAAAATAGCTGGACAATGATAACAAGAGTTATTCATAAATGGCAAGTCATGAAATGTAATAGATGTATTTGCTTTGAGCAGTTTTTAAACCTGCTGCCTTTGCTCTCTCAGTACATCCGCTTGCAGGCAGATATTCTTGGATGAATGCGGTGTTTTATTTGTGAATCGAGAAAGTTGTATATGCTTTTTAAGTGGTTGTGTTTTATAGCAGCCTTGTAAACCCGCAACAGTCCAGTACTTCCGGAGAACCCCCCCCCCCCCCCTTTAGCTGCTCCCAGACTCCATCTTTTTTCTTTACTCTCTTTAGTTTTCTCAAAAAGATTTAAAACGTGCAATAACTTCTATAACTCAATAAGATGTCGTGCGCCCTTTTCTTCGGTTGTGCTATAATTGACTTTAAACAATATGATCGAGATTGCCTTTAAAATCATTACGGCTGTGACAAACAGTCCATTATAAAGTAACCTAATCTGGGATCATTTTCGTTTCAACTTCAGAAGCCTTACTTTTCTCCCCCAAAACACGGTATTTGTCACTTTTAAAGAAACATGTTGTCTGTAGAGTTATTTTGTATTATGAAAAACTTTGCAGCCAGTTGACTGAACAAGCTATGGATGTTAATACATCACTTTGCAGTATACACCCTCTAAAAAACATTTTCAAATCCTCGTGAATAATTTATAGTGAAGGAACTTCTTTTTTTAATCTTAAATTTGTATAATCCACGATACAAATGTTAACAAAGTCACCCCTCAATCCACAACGATAAACTGAAACCTGCTGTGATGCTTGATTTACATCTCCTTTTATCCAACTAGTTTTAAATGACTAGTTATGTTTCTTTTGTTTACACCAGTAATGCTTACAATAATTCAACTAAATGGCAAATGTTGTGTTTTCATCGACTGCTCAGCTTTTTAAATTCTATGAATATACTTGTAGAGATTGGGTCTTTAAACTGTTGATTTTAGCAAGCACATTTCACCTAAATATTATAAAATGGCCCCTTGTGAAATGGACTCAGGAACGAGAAAAGGCACACATAGATTTTCAGGCAGTTAAATTAAACCACAGTCCTCAAAGTGTTGAAGGAAAATTCAGGGAACCCAGGAAAACATGTTTTTATTTTTCAAATCCCTTTTAGCTCTCTTTTAAAAGCCACATCATCAATCAGTGACTGCTCGATCGGGATTTATTTGTATACCTTCTGCTTTCTGCCATACTGAAACAAATATCATACATTCATTATTCTGAGGTCTGGTGCAGTAAGGCCGAATGTTTTTTTCCATACTTAAACTTAACCTGAACCATACTAGGCTAAAAAGAAACGATCAAACAACCTTGACTTTCGTCTAAGCAATGAAAATGACATCAACAAAATATTTTGGTCTTTTAAGTTGATTTAATTAACCTCTTTTTGTTCAACGTATTAAGCCATCATTTCATTACAATTTATAAGATGGATTCATCATTGTGTGGGCTACTTCTCCAAAGTGGATCTACAAATAAGGAAATGTATATTACTTGTTTTTCTTATGACAACCGGCTGGAGGTCAAGGTTTAGCAGCTTTCTGTTTACATTCTTCCAACACGCTTGCTAGCTACTCGATACTAATGAAAACGTCTCAATTATATTACTTGGTGAATGCGTCCAATGGCTCGGGTTTAATCGTGTAACCGAATATTTTTTTGTGGTTGAATCTGTTTGAAAACTGTGCTGTAAAACGTAGAAGAGTGAATGTGACAAACTTGGCCATGCAGCCTTGGTCTGACGCTTCGCTCGAGAGACTGGGTAATTCATAAAAGAAAGAAAATAGAATTGTCAAGTCTATCATGTAAAATTACTTTAATCTTCACATGAATAACTGTTTCACAAAGTAACAACTCACCGTTGAAGTCAAACCACCTGGGCAGAATGAAATATTGCATTCTCCTAATGCGTCCCTGCACATGACACATTCAAAGGCTTTGATGTATAAAAAGTGATTTTGAACTTAATTTAAAAAGTGGCCGCATAACAGGATTAAAGATACAGTATGTGACACGTGTGTCCACTTACTCAGCAGTGATGACAAATGAAAATGGATGGCAGTGTGGGAAGTAGCCCGTGTCTAAAGGTTTATGTTGGGCGTTGCAATGAAAGAAAAGGCCATGCAAAGACTGGAGCCCCTTTGGCAAATGCATTTTATTATTCGTAGCCTATAAACAACATCATGTGTTTACATTAAGCTAAACGCATTAGCCTCACATGAACTTCGAGCAGGCTGTTTCAGGCCCTTTGTATCTACTTTAACGCGTAAGAACTGTAACAATCAGCATGCAATTAAAGTACATTTGGACACAGTGAAGTCTGCAACTGAGACGAGCTTGCATGTTTCACTGATCCCCAAAATGCTGGCCCAAACAAGCCCATAGCAACCACAAGAGATAACCAAGCCTGTCTTTAAAGGCCTTTGTCTTTTTGTCCCCGGGTGCCAAACTGGAAGGATGCCTGACAAAAGTGCAGCATGACTCGCATTGCTCCGCCACTGCAGTGGACTAGATTTGTCTATTTATAGCCAGGGGAGCGATATTAAATTCACAGCGAGAGAGACAAAGAATTCATAACCTACCGATTTAATTTATAAGAATATGTTCCAATACAATTGACTCATGTGCTCTTGTTTCTTAAAAAAAGACCTCAAGCCAGACCAAGTTCTCTATTTTAGCCTAAATGTTATTTGTGCCACAAGGATAAAGCCACATAGCAAAGTGTAAATCGTGTCTTTAAAAGGCGTGAGGCGTCAGAGGTTAAGGTTAGGGTTAAGATTAGGTTAGAATTGAAAACGAATTTAAAGGTAAGAAAATGGAAGGTTAAGCATCTTGGCGTGAAATTGGATCTAATTGCATGTTTTGTTTTTCCTTTGTAATGTAGCGATTTGACAATAAAAGTCCACAAGCATATCACCCTATAGGATTTACACTAAATAAAACCCGTGTTTAAAATGTGTTCAAAACCGCCTAAATTGTGTCTGAGTAAAGTGCATTGGCAGTATTTTTCCTTTCCCATACGGCCGAATGTCTACTTTATAAACTCATTGACTCGTATAGCCTACACATTGAGGCGTAGGCTATCTGTCATTTTGTGCCAGTGGTCACATGGCTTTGGCCCTCAGGAATGGATAGAGATGGATCCCCACGTCAGCTTGTACGTCTAAGGATTTCTGCTCCACCAGTCAGCCTCAAAGTGACTGGAGCGCAGCGCCGTGGAGGAACTATGCGAGGATTATTATAGGACGTTTCCAACAGCAGAATATGGATTTTGATGACCGGATCTCTAGCTCCAATATGTATTTACCGAGCTGCACTTACTACGTCTCCGGAGCAGACTTTACGGGTCTCCCTCATTATTTAACCCAAAGCCAGTCCTCTTGCCCCAATATATACCCCTACCAGTCCTCAGCACTGCCACAGGTCCCGTCCGTCAGAGATGTGGCTTTCAGAGACTATGGACTTGATACTTCCAGTAAATGGCACCACAGCAGGGGGAGCCTGTCACACTGCTACCCGGAGGACATTGTGCACAGGGACGGCTGGACGAGCTCGACCTCCAGGGGGGGTGAGATCCTGGTGAAAGGCAGCTCCTGCGCAAGCCACTCCAGCTCCTCCAACCCGACGCACGGCTTCTATGGCAGCGTTGGCAGGAACGGCGTCCTGCCACAGGCTTTTGACCAGTTCTTCGACACTGCCTATGCGAGCGCAGAGAGCAGCACAACGCCCACAGCACATGCAGCAGACACGGACAGACACGCCGCCAAAACAAGCCCCGCTCCGGATCACCCTGACTCGGACTCCGGGGAGAGCTGCAGCCCCAAGTCGTCCTCCGGCCACAGCGAGGAGAGACAGAGCAAAGGCAGCAGTGAGTACACAGCTGAACGCAACAAGGAGAAAAATCTAACGCGTTGCTCTTAAAGCTTTTTATATGCTGTTTTATAAGCACGTAAGGTTTATGGAGGGCCTGCAGATTTCCCCTATAACAAAACTATGTTATAAACGACAAGATCACGTGCTTGGGATTGAAATTGGCCGTGAAGACTTTGGCGTTAAGCTTGTCTTCCAAGATTTCCAACAAGATCTCCACTTTTTTTGTGCGCCAGTAAACTTCATTTATAAGGCAGTTAGTATTTATAAAACATAATTCAAATAACAATCTAACTTTTTAAAACACATTCAATCCCCCATATTTGTTTCCATGTATAATGTATTCATTTTAACGTGAATATTTTGGGATTTCTTATTTGATTTATTCTGTGTTGACTGATGGGCTGCTGATGCATTTGCATGTGACTTTGTAGCAGATTTAGGCTTAAACCCTGCTCCTTATTCAAATATAAATATTTGCAAATTCACAGGATTAATGGGGATTTATTACAACAACTGCTTTTCATGGAACTTGCTCTCACTAACACTAAAACAACAGCACTTTACGCACAGTGAAATCACAAACGGACAATACAAGCATATCAGATACACGATACTCATGACTGTTTAGTTTAGGCCCACGACCTCTCAGAAAGCAGCCGGTATGGTTTTACAGATTTCAATACGTTTTCACAACTTCCGACATGCCTAACATGTCCCACTATCAAGCCCAGTCTTTGTTTACAAATCTCGGTCCTGTAGGCCTGAGAGGAGAAACACTTGACCTCCAAAGCTCTTGTAGACCACCACTGCTGACTCCAAGCAGGAAATAGACTTGTGATTGCATGTTGTTGTAATGTGTCTATTAAATCTCATGTGGTGACCTTTTGCCTTTCTATTTGTTTTTCTTTCAGGTGGCCAGAGGACACGCAAGAAGAGGTGTCCATATTCAAAGTATCAGATCAGGGAACTGGAGAGGGAATTCTTTTTCAGCGTTTACATCAACAAAGAGAAGCGCATGCAGCTCTCACGGATGCTCAATCTGACAGATCGCCAGGTCAAAATCTGGTTTCAGAACAGGAGGATGAAGGAGAAGAAACTCAACAGAGACCGTTTACAGTACTACACCACAAACCCCCTGCTATAAACACTGAACAAAGACTTTCGCTGACATGTACTCCTCAACCATACACGTCCACATTTTACAGGATGGCGAGTTTTGAATGTGCCAGACTTACTAAAGAATTTCACTATTTATACACTATTTTGTCATTAAACACCGTTGGCTCTATTATTATTAATATTAATATAATTATTATTATTATTATAGTCCTTTCATTCGGTTGGCCCGACCAATCAACAATTTTTGAGTAATGTGGTAGTGTGTGTGGTTTGCTTGAGCGGATCATTTCTTTGTATTATTTAATGATATTACTCTGCTGCAATTTAAGAAGGAAAAATCATGATTTTTTTCCCCCCCTAAATTGTTATACATTTAAATTGTTTTTCCAGATTTACGCACAACTTTTACAGACAGAAATCTTCTAAAATATTGTTCCTGTTTTCTTCTTTCTATTATGATTTTAAATGTATTGTGGAAATACAACTCCGGTGATTATAAAGCTATTGTGTGTTTTCTGGATTTACTAGACTTTACCTAACATTGGTTATGATCAACTTGAACCAATATTTCCGGTCATTGTTTCATAGTTAGGGAGTAATTGGAGTTATCATCTGATACCAATTAATTCAATTTAAGTATTATTTTCGACAAAATTAAACATCTGCGCTTGATCCTTAACTGAGACGCTTTGTTGAGCTCTTGGCCATAAAGTTGGATTAATCCGGAATTTCATCCAAAAGTTAAACTAATGATAAAAGACCATAACCCTCAAATGAAACGTAATCTCATTTTTTGTTTTATATGCCAGCACGTGGATCGTATCAGCTGCATGATATAGGTCTGATGCTTTTTATTCCCTCATGGCTTGAAATGGGATCCGCTGCAGTTATTGTTTGATATCCATTACAAAGGGTTCATTCATTTCGTGGGAGATTAGAAAAGGCTGCTTTCTGACCTAACATGCCTGTTGGGTTTACTGAGACAATCTTGACACTTGTTTGAATGCATAGGCTATAAATGCAATGCATCCATCTAAAAAATATGAATTGATTTGTGTGCATATATACGCTCTCATCAAAGTCGGTTGTTGCTGAATGACTTTATTCATTTAATTCCCTGAGAGTCAGCTGGGCCACCACGCAGTGACATTGGGGCATCTAAAGGGGTGGACGAACACCAGATGAATATAATAATCATCAGGTCAATCTGAATGGTCATTAATTATTCATTGTGGTGGTTTGATCCAAATACTTCACATCAGCCGCATTCCAAATATGTATTTATGCCATCAGGATTTATGTTAAACTGTAAAGGAAGGTCAAAGAAGCTCACATAAACAGATGGGTAAAAGTTGTCTTGAGGTGGCATTGTATCCGCCACCAGCCCCCTGGAAACAACTTAAATGGCCTGCAATAAGCTAATAAGGGTCCCGATGCCTTCTTATACCGTGCATCCTGTGAGGCTCACAGGAATTCCGCTTTGATTGCTGCACATCCTCCCTGTTGCTCCAGTAACTTGGCCATAAAACGCGGATTCGTCTGGAGCATTTGGAGTGTAGTGCAATAAAGCGTCTGAGACCAAGGTTATTAACTGTGACTAAGGGGCTGAAAAACAACGGCTGGAAGCATTGAAAGCTTGTGATCACGGACCTTTCCGGCGTCATTTGTTTCAGCATCTTACCGTGGTAGGAATATTCTGCGTGTGTGTTGTGTTGCAGTGTAGGCCAAGCTGTCTTCGTCCACTGGGTGGCGCTCCTCAGATCAATGTCATTGCCGTGAATTGAGATATGAAATAAGTTTGACTCGCCGCTCAGCTGCTTTAAAATACATCACCACCTCACGATATCATTTTTAAGGTAAGTACATAAATATTATCATGTTCGTGTTATGACCACGGAGGTTTTCCTAATGTGATTCAAGGAGGTGGCTCTGCTTTTCTTGTTTGTCCTACCTCAACTTTATCTATAAACTCAATATGTAGCCTAAATGTTATGATGTCATGAAAGAGTTTCTGTCCACATTTCCTCAAGAAAATAATGCATTTGTTTGTTTTTTGAGCATTAGATCCAGGGCTATTTATCAGGTTGCATGTTTGAAGTAATAGTAATTCGCCCTCAGAAATAAGATCACGAGGGCCTGTGTTCCAAGTATTCTGTGGCTCACTAAATTGTATAATCCCCTTACAGTTTCAAACCTAAATTATACTGTATTTTCTCAATCACAAATTGGATTAATGTTGTTTTGTTGTCATGTAAACAAACTATTTTAAACCTGTGAAATTTAGAACCATAAATTCACTTTAAGGATGCAGCTTGTTGTGTGTCATTGCGCACGCTGGTGAGACCAACATATAGATATTTTCATTATTTATTTTTTACGTTTCTTAAACTAAATGAATTGAATTAATACAAATACAAGTTTTATGGGAATATAATACAAGAGCAGCGCAAACTGATACTTCAAACAATCCATGAGGGTTTATGATTATTATCCTCCATTGCAGCCCGACATGCTGCAGGTTTCACGCCATATAAAACGGCTGTACATAAACTCTGATATCTAGACTTTATGGCTCCAGGCTTATAGGAAAATGGAGGTAGACGATGTTGTATTTCCCCCACATTTGGAGACATCTTTACGCGGATTTAAATCTGTAGGCCTGTGTTGTAAACTCCTAAACCTTTTGAAGGTCTTATAAGGAAGCATGGGTTGATTTTTTATTTTATTTTTTTTTTTTAATTAAAATTGTTATAGCATTCCAGGCTGACTATTTGTGTTAATGCCTACACGTTTTTTTCTTAATATAATGAAGACCAACTTTTTATCTATTTGTTACTCGTATTACAAAGTAATCCATGTAAGATTTGTTTATTTCAAGGACTTGCAATGTCTACTATTTAATATTAGGCCCAATTACATTCAAATTTCGTTATATTATTCTCATATGTAGGCTTGTTTTGTCAAACATTTCATTAAACAAAGAAAACAAACTATAAAGAGATGAACAAAGATATTTATTTGTATTAAAAACGAATTCAACACGAGTTAAAAAATGTGCTTCGAGCTTTTCATTTATATGTTTAAAATGTAGGCCTTTTGGCAGGTGTTTTTAATTTTAAATATTTTAAATTAAACCTCTTTAATTTAGAAAATGGTGATTCTGTGTATAGGCCTCGCAGCGTTCGTGCGTTTCTCAATAAACAGTCCCAGTGGAAAAAGGGGCAACAGATGAACTTGTTCTAATGTTATGCATTTAGTATGATATACACGTCTTGAAGTCTTGCCAATATTGTGTGGCAGGACTATCAAGAAAAAGCTAGCTCCAGGGCATTGTATAGCCAAGGCGGTCCCTTCAGTGTGCCTGCATGTCACCTCTGTACATGCTCGACACAGCTTTCTCAGTTTAAGGTGTCTGGACGCAATCATGACATTTGCACCCACAATTCACACCACAATGATGAGCTCCCGTGCTCTAAAGGAAGTGAGTTTCCTCTGGTTTGGCCAGCAACGTGGCGAGATGAAACTGTGTGAACTGCTTTTAGACAGACCATAAGGAATCTTAAGTCCAAACAATCCAATAATATTCATCAGAGTAGGTTAAGTGTCCCTGGACCAAAGGGTCACACAGGACTTTTGGATCTTTGATGCACCCTGCGCTTCTCAGAGGCACCTCTAGAACCCTTCATTTTTACAGTGCTGTAAAACTGGCCATAAAGCTATGCATTGTACATAATTGTTAGGAACAGCTTTAAACAACTGAGTTGTCAAACAGGGAGTTGTTGTTAAGTTCACACATGCAGCTCTGGGCTTATAGCTGGGAATCGAGGCACCGAAAGTGAGATTCAAGGGAGATTTAAAGATTTTACCTAAAACCCTCTGCTGCACCACTTTCCCTCCACAGTTTCTTTCTTACGTAGCCTAAAACAAAATATACGACACAGTGGAGCTGCCTGGCCGGACTGGGAGGAGTCTGTAGTCGCCTGGTGTTTTAATTGGCTGCAGGCTACAGTGAGAAGCGTGAGTATCAGTAATTATTCAGCAATGTTTTGAACAAGAAATGTCAGCCAGAAAGGGCTATCTTCATCCTCCGTCAAATTATACCACAACGATGACATGCCCCAACAACCAAGCTGGAAATTCGTTTTTCGTGGACTCTTTAATTAACGTGAGAACCGACAGCGGTTCATATTACCAAAGTAACGGGGTCTATTTGCCACCAGCGTCGGAATATTCATATGGACTCTCCGGAGGCTCGTGTTTCCCGGGAATCGGTAAGCGCAACGAGCCAAGCACCCAAAGCGTGATCCCGTCTTCTGCCCCGTATGTTCAGGGGATGGAAACGTGGCTGGAAACGTCTAGATCCTGCCGGGTGGATCAGCCCAGCAGCCAGCATATGCCACAGTGTTCATTCTCACCGAATATAAAAGAGGAGAGCGCTTATTGCCTCTATGAGTCTGACAAATGTCCAAAAGGAGCCACAGTAGATGACTACTCAACCGCATCATGCCCGGTTACCGGCAGCACTTTGCCAGTCCCCGGCTACTTCCGCCTGTCTCAGACATACGCGTCCTCTAGGCTTTACCATGATGTCCAGCCAAACATGAATCACTTTACTCTGCAGCGTCCTGTCCGCCTGGACAGCCAGCCCTCCCGGCCCCAGGCTGCCTCTGCTGAGCCGGAGCGGAGGGAGAGCCACGAGGAGGCGCCTGTCCCCGCGCCCTGCGCCCCGGCCAGAGACGAGGACAGCCGCCTCTCCTCGGATATCTCCTCCTCCCCTGAGCCCGAGGAGACGTGCAGTACTGAGTGTCCGGAAAAGCCAGTAAAAGGTGAAGAGTTGTGATACAATGTAGACATATGTTGCAAAAAATGCACACGCCAAGTGGGCTTATAAGTAGGCTTCCATTGTTTTTTTAACCAATGATTTCTGACCTCAGAGGAATGCATGAGCCTGAGTACTGATAGTCTGTTCGTGTATTAACATGTAGGTCAATGCCTGCCATTCACAAGTGTGCTTAACGGGTACTGGTTTATCGGGTATGAGACGAAATTGAACGTGACTTAACAAATCAGAGCCGCGGAGCAGATCCATTGTGCTTTATTAACTGTTTTTAGATCACAAACAGGCTGTGCAGTTTATTACTGTGCTATTCAAACAGCCACCAAAGAAATGTAGATTATTAAAAATAGCATTAATTGTTATTGTGTTTTTAAATATCGTCAGGGTTTCATTATCATTGCTAAGGACAAACCAGTCTAGACCATTTGTCCTGTGCAGGACATAGTTGTCAGTTGTCCCCTCATCAAAGGCAAGCCTTTCTATAATTTCAGCAGTCTGTGCAGGATATGTTTTATGTCTTAATAAAGAGCAGTACAGGCTGCTTAACGGGGCAGATAGTTTCTGGTAAAATGCTGAATTGCAGCTGTATAGATATCTACAGAGATGTGGCTGTGCGTAAAATGGTTGTAAAAATTAGAGCTAACACAGAAACCAGTAATTACACAGACATGTATAGGTGTCAATTTAACAGAAGAAAATTATATTCCAAATGTCCTGTTGTAGTTAAAACTATTTTATAACTTTGACTTCTTTGTTTTGTATTTGATTTGTGTTGGTCCATCATTTCTACAGAGCTATAAGGGTTTTTTTCTACGACGTGAGTTAATATACACCTGTTGCCTAATGCCCTGTTTCATTTTAATTGTAGGAGATGGAAAAATGGCAACCACGGCTAATTGGCTCACAGCTAAGAGTGGTCGAAAGAAGCGCTGCCCCTACACCAAGCACCAGACTCTGGAGCTGGAGAAGGAGTTTCTCTTCAACATGTACTTGACAAGAGAGCGTCGTCTGGAGATCAGCCGCGGTGTGCACCTCTCTGACAGGCAAGTCAAAATCTGGTTCCAAAACAGGAGGATGAAACTGAAAAAAATGAGCCGGGAGAATAGGATCCGAGAGCTCTCAGGCAACTTCAGTTTCTCATGAGACTGTCTGCGTCTTTGGCGCCCTCCTCCATCCATGGCAAGGGCGCCTGCAGAGCCCCCCCTTCCCAACCCTACTGTGAGAATGTCCATGGAAACAAGGACCCTACTGCTAACTTATTGATTGTTGTTCTTTCTTGTTTTCACGTCTGTTTTATTTTTTTTGTCGTGGATATGTATTTATAAATGGCTACATTTGTAACGTTGATCCATTGTGTTTAAAAATGTTCAGAATGTGACCACAATGTTTCAGAGTTTCAGGCGTGTACATAGTGTATAGTCAACCTGAGTGAACCATTGGAATTTGCATGCTGGACTAACCCTTGGGACACTTGTGTTACAGTTACATGTACCTTTATGTGCCAACTAAAGAGCCCAAGAGGTCTGATGAATATTTGCACATTTATTTCTGGTAAAATTAATAAAACCATCCCTGCAACTGCAGACTTCTTATTTCATTCATGAAGGACATGCTAGGAGCTGCGCTTTGTTTAAATCTTAAAGTTGGCACAGGTAGAGTGCATGGTGCTAATGCCTTTGTGTTTTGGAAAGTGTCCGGTCTGTGTGCAGTAAATATCCTTACAGTAGAGGGTGATGTTTTTCATATAGCCTTTAATTGAAGTCTGGCGTCTGTGAACATCGCATTGCCTTTTGTCCTTGACATCAGACTTCATGTTAAACTACACAACGAATGGAGGAACAGTGTTGTTTAAAAAAAAATGTATTTCAGAATTGTTTTATCTTTTTAAAAAGTGGGGCCTTGTTGCAAAAAAAAGGTCAAACAATTACAAAGGTAAAATTCTTCATTTGAAGGTTTGGGTAGCGACGCATGTGGACTGCCTTGGACTGAAGCAGCAAAACTAATCCCTGTTTGTGAATTGCCGCACTCGTTAGATCACGATTAAAATCTTCTTTTCGCCTTTAAATATTTCCACAAAAAAACAGTTAATCCTGCCATACTGAGAAACTACATAATGTCTTCAACACACATAAGAGATATTGCTGAAGAGAAGAGCGGGCTGTTGAGTGGTTTAGGTAGTCTCATGTTGTTGGGCTTTTATATTTCTCCCACAACACGAAACTGTCTTGATTACCACAGTAAAAACTCGTCGCATCATGAAAAGTGAGTCCCTTATAATTACTCGTCGATTTGTGTTAATCATTTTTCACAGACTGCTTCAAATCACAATATAATTTGGAAAAAAAGTGCAATAAAGTGTTTTATTGTTGTGCGTAAAATGAACTTTTACTATGCGTTTTATCTTGTGGGTTTTCATTATAAAGCCAATTTCTCTTATGTATCTCAAGGTATGTTACATTTAATCTAGATACAACCTTTTTTATTACCATGTCTGTGATTTAAAACTACCCTAGCAAAAGATTTTGAGCGTCTCTATGTGATCCAACAGGCGAAAGTAAAGATGCAAGCTGTGAAATGAAAGGATTATGGCTTGTCAGTGTCCAGGAGAGGCGGAAAGGACAGACAAGGCCTCGGTTATGATCATTGCAGTCTGCCAGTTGCCTCGCCGTAGGAAATGCCGGATGCGTCTGCTAGCTCCAGAGAAAGGACACAAAGGCTTAGCTTTATTGGTGATATTTAGCTTAGACAGCCAGGTTGTAACCCAAAGAAAAACAACCCAATTGCCCGTGATAAAAAGGACTGTTATATAGCACCCAAATAACCCACCCTACTTTCCGTTTTAGATTGCCTTTAAAGTAGACCCATAACCCTGCAGACCCAGCGATGCGCATCTCGGAAGCTGTCTCTTAATGCTTTTTGATATTCTAAACTCAAATGATGTTTTAAACACATTTCTGCTTGTTTTATTTAATTAAAAAAGTATTGAAATGTGTTATACACAAACCACTAACAAGAACTAGTAACGTCTACCAAAGTGAGAGCTTTAAAGATGGAGGCCAATAAACTAATATCAATTCCATATAATAAATAATCCCATAAAGCACATTTTGAAATGGAGGTTGTTTGGTGATTTCGCAAATGGAGGATTTTAAATCACCCCCCTCATTTCTATCTCAACTATGTTCGATTACACCACCATAAGACTTCTTGGCAGAAATCATAACGTTTATTGCTTATAAAACGAAATATTTGCCAATAAAGAAGCGCGGACTTGCTATTAAAATATGGTGGGGAAAATGGTGGCCATTTAGTTGAGCAGCAGGCTGATTTATTATTTATTGTTCTGTCCCACGGTCACGTGTCTGGGGCGCCCTATCCAGTCTTGGGCAAGGTTCAATTTACCGGACGCATTGAGCCCCTAGCTGGTGCAGGAAAGCAGCTCTTTATGTGCAATGAATCTGAATGATCTGAACATTGCAAGCCTGTAAACGCGGTTTATATATATTTTTGGGCTTTTGCATTTCTGCGATGTCGACGTTGGGAACGAGCTATTACATTGAGGCTCCTGTTCTTCCCGAGCAGGAAGATATGGCACCGAGGTACTCGTCAGCTGCAGGGGTGGAGCAGGCGATGCTCACCGAATATGGCGGACAGGAATCTTGCCCTTTGCAGGCGAAATCTTCTATTTTTGGTGGATCTTGGAGTCCCATCTCGACCCACCCTCCGAACACAGCCACTCCAACCTATATACACCACCACTACACCAACGGGGACAGCGATGGTATGTTTACGCGCTCCTGGGCGTTGGATCCGGTCTCTGCGTCCCTGTGTTTGACGGGATTACCGTCGACGGCCATGCATTATGAGATAAAACCCGAGCCTCGGATTGGAAGTGCTGAATGTACAACTTTGGAGACGCACACACCTCTTTTGTCTGACATTGAAAACGGAGCGTCCCTTGTGGAGATTCCCTGCCAAACCACATCCACGTCTAAAGCCACTGCAAGGAGCCCGTCAGCAGAGGACGATCTCAAGAGGGAGATAGAAGCAAGTAAGCAATGCAGTTTCTATTCTATTCTCCTTACTCTATGAACTCATTTAGGTGAATGAAAGTGGTGTTAGTGGCTTGGAAATTGGGAGATTGTTTTTGGGACGTCATTTATAAACATGGATATATTTGATAGTGTTTCAAAGAGATGTAATGGTTTAATGGAATGACATGGTCTTTTGTGAAATGAGATAAGACTATTCTCCAATGGGATGGTCACCCCTCACTGCATCATCATTCATAGGAATAAATAATGTCATGTGATGCTCTATCCTCATGTTGAATAACCAAAGATTGTTCCTATTTCAATAATCTTGTCGGGTGTAGCATGTATTTATCAAACTATTAATCCACAGGAGCAGTCCTGTTTTTGAGTATTCTGAGAGTAACTCTCCTGTCTCTCGGTTTTGACCCCCCTGTTTCCAGATAACCCATCGTCCAACTGGCTTCATGCAAAGCCCACCAGAAAAAAGCGTTGTCCATATACAAAGTACCAAATCCTCGAACTGGAAAAGGAGTTTCTGTTTAACATGTACCTCCCCCGGGATCGTAGATACGAAATAGCGAGAGCCCTGAGTTTGACCGAGAGACAGGTGAAAATCTGGTTTCAGAACCGCAGGATGAAGATGAAGAAAGACAACAAAGACCGGCAGAGAGACAGTTAACTTTGGACTGATGCTGGATTAGAGAGGGGAGGAGGGGGGAGAGGGGGAGTCTGTCTTTAATATTCCTGACCTGTTACACATGTTGTTGTAAAGTTTGTGTAGTTAAACAATGCTGGATGTTATTGTTTACTATGGTGTCCAGTGTTTCATGTTTGTGAGAGGACAAAGTGTCTCGTCAGAGTTTAGATGTGTTGTATTTGACGCACAGAAATAGTGAGTAGGCCGTTTGTTATTTGCATGAAATGATCCTTGACTACCTGAATGTATTTCAGCTACCTATTTGCATTGTTTAAGTTATTGTTTTTGCAATCTAGATGTTTTATATCCGTCTGTTTTGTTCCATGTGTGCACACTTCAAATACCTCATCCGTTCCTTGTTTCATGCAAAAATAAAAAGTAGTTTGTGTATAGCACAGAAAGTAATTATGACTTATTCATTTGGTATCATTTTGCGTTTAACATTGAAACACACTGCGTATTTACAGCACATTTAAACTAAATATAGACTATAAAGAATATTGTACTGAAAAATACTATTTTTCGTTCTCTATTCCTTCTTAATTCCTTTATTTATTTTGTAAGCACATTTTACTGCCGTGTTCACCACAAGAAATTTTAAACTATTTTCACAGAATAAGTATTTTTACTTATTTAATTGAAAATTAATTGAACTAAAACAATTTATTTCAAGATGAAAAAATATGAAATAGTTTTCATAGTATACTTCTTCTCTCTTGTAACCATTCCAACTATTACCCACAGAAAAAGACAATCCTGAGGCCTGTACAAATAGTTTCTCTCAGAAATGTGTTTTTTGCAACCTTACCGGCCTAAAGTATTAGTAAGTTTCTTATGATAATATTTATAAATCAAAATAATAATATTTGGAAAATAAGACAGGGATTTTCATTCGATTGTAACATGGTCAATAACTTTAGATTAATACACACATTGTCCTTTTTAAAGAGCCTCCTGTTTAAACAATATTTGAAAATGGAAATTATATTTGAAAAAGCTTGTATCCTTAGATTTAAATGTGTTTACATAGATAGAAACGACAGTATAGACTATAGTGGAACCAACACACAGCGCAGGCACAATTCAAATACAAAGTCACGAAAGAGTCAGGGCAAATTAAACAACAGCGAAACCCATTTTAGCGTTTAAAGATACTTTCTACTCAATTATTATCTAAATCCTTCCATATATAAATGCACTATCTTTTAGGACATCTTCGGTCTTTTAGCGCCCTACAAACTAGACTGGATGCCCTCCTGCAATAAACCTCGATCACAGCCTCAACTGTTTATAAGGTGCGAAAACAGGAAAGCACGAAGGCTCTGTGACAGCAGTAAAGCAGCATTTCTAATGAGCCCCGGGAAAACAGTCAAATATGTGATATTGTTTTAAGATAGGCCTGACACACACACACGCACACGCACACACACACGCACACACACAACACACACACACACACACACACACACACACACACACACACACACGCACACGCACACACACACGCACACACAACACACACACACACACACACACACACACACACACACACACACACACACACACACACACACACACACACACACGCACACACACACGCACGCACACACACAGAGGGTCTAGCTAGCAGGACTGCAGATGGCTCTGTCTTAAAACCTCTAATTCCTTTACAACCGTCTACCTACCTTCGTCTGTCTCGAAGCAGAGACATCCTTGTGTTGTTTAGTCGCTGCAGCAGAGCTCTCAGGACAACAGACACACACAAACACAACAACATGTTTCACACTCTTAAAAGTTTCCAAAAAATACGTTATTTTTTGTCCACTTTGACGAACAAGTTGAAAATTACACATTAAATACAAACAAACACAATCTTAAATGAGGACAAACACAGTGTCCTAATGGTGGTGTCACTGCTCCTCGCTGACCTGGGTGCTGCTTTGCTCTGACCGCCAGCAGGTGGAGGCAGCAGCTCATCTGAATAAAAGTGTTCAAACTGGATGGTGCGTTCACGGCACACCAAGAACATTACCCCTTTATTACAGACCTGCAGCAGTTGTCTCGTTTTCGTCGTAAAACATCCCATCTTGCTCAGTTTCGTTTTATGGTCACCCATGGCATAAATTGCTCTTTAAAAATCCTTATTTTTACCAAAGTGGGATTTTGTTTGTCATGGGGTTTCTTTATTCTGTATTTCATTAAAATAGTTTATCAAATGGTTCCCTCTGTGCTTGTGAATACGAGATATGTGATGGGAATGCATGATACCATAATACTCACACATCTACAGGTATTGATACAAAAAAGCATACATATTGATATCCATGGAATCAATAACTATTATACCAAATTACTATGTTATAATAACTAAACTATGTGAACACATTAGTTTGTACAGGCACATTCACACATAAATCCTTTGGCATGCAATAACTTCCCTTTTTTTCTCCCAGAGTAGTACTGGATCCCAACTGAGCGGTGAACTTGAGGTCCTAAAGTAAGAGATACCCCAAAGCTTACCTCCCTCCCTGGTTTCCCATAATGCCCCCCTCAACCTCATCCAAATCCCCCTATATCAACCCCAAAGGTCACCCACATGCAGACCATTAAGTCACTTATTCCTTTTTTGGAAAACTGTAAAGATAAGCATGATAAAATAGTGACATTACACCATATATTACACTTAAGAAACCTTCAGTTAATGCTCTTCAGAGCGTAGATGGCATTCCTGTGTGATCCTGCATGAATCTTCCATGAAAACAGCCATTTGAGAAGCCACGCTGCAGAAAAACAGAAAGTTTCTTGGATGCTGTTTGCAGTGACCTCCTGAGACCCCTATACATCAAACCTCATGACACCGCTGGTGACAGAGGAGGCCACAAGTGAACTTTGGAGGAGAAGTTCAGAGGAGTAGAGTCATGAGCACATGTGAGTCTATTTTATCCACTTTATCTCACTGCTAATGGTCTGCTGTATGAAAGTGGATAGTGAGGTTATTTCTGTGTTTCTGTTATAAGGTCTTAAAACATTACTGCAGAAGATGTCTTGAAACTATTCCTAATAACATCACAGATTAATGCAGTTTTCAAGGAAAACATACTATTAGAATTTGGACTTGGCTTGCAAGTTAACTTATTTTTCAGTTACTTATATGCATTTACCTGGATTTCGATATATCCTCAACCTCAATTTTAAATAATGTATTTGCTCAGTGAATGATAAAACATCAATGCCTGCCTTTACCATGCACTGAGCAAGGACACTCGAAAAGGCTGAATATCTCGAAAAGCTGTGTTGTTCATTTTTACTCTTATGATCCCAAATGTAACATGTCTTGTTTGATTTCCTGAGAGGCAAGAAGAAGGGCCCAAAATGACAGTATCTCTGATTTTATCACAATATTTCTGCACATGTTGACGTGCAGAACAGTTTGATTTGCAGCCTTTAACGCCCCTGAAGTATCTGTCAAATCTGCTCATGAAACCAGGGGCTCAATAAATAAAACTGTTATGTGAAAACCCTGTCATGAGCACTGCTTTGTTTTCTAGACACACACACACACACACACACACACACACACACACACACACACACACACACGCACACACACACACACACACACACACACACACACACACACACACACACACACACACACACACACACACACACACACACACACACACACACACACACACACACACACACACACACACACGAAGCTAAATGTGTATTCCAGAAGGGTGATGCACGATTGAATACTTCTGTATTTCTTTTACAGTTGTCCCCCACGGGCAGAATATAATGGTGTTCACGGTATAATGACAAAAACAACTATAACAGACACTTTTATGCATTTTCTCACCAATTTAACCAAATATAATTTCAACATTTTACATAAAATCCCTTGTGCATAATGTGTAGGAAATAAATATGAAATATATGTGAAAAATCTTAAGCATAAAATTGCAATTTGATACATTAAGAATCTTTTTAACACTGAAAAAACAGATGGGCATTGTAATATCCACATATTTATTTTTAGTACGGGCATACATTTGCATGACACTGACAAAAAATAATTCCAAAACAAAGTCAAGACTACGAGTTGTAAATATATATTCTTAGTTACCAAAAAAGCACCAAGAGTGGTGACAGATTTGGCCTGCTTGCTTCCCAGATGTCTCTTGTTGTCTCGGAACAGACGGGCAGCGCCGCTCCTCCTCACATCCAGACACCGTCTTCTTTCTGTCTGCATCCGTTCAGCAAGCAACAAAATGTGGCTTTATGTCTGCACATCTCCGCATGAAAACAGCAGACTTAAATCAACATTTGTAGCAATATATAACGTTATATAAGTGTCAAAACGCAGTGTTCAGATAATTTTCATCATAAATATTGTAGAGATGCATTTGTTATTCACAAGGCTCTTTGTTCTCTTTGTATCCTTGTTGGTTTCTACACCTGTGTCGAATTAAATCTGGCCAGTACTAGGCTATCTATAAAACCTAATTTTATATTCTAACAAATAAGAATAACATGATAATTAACACAAGTGTAGAGAATAATTTGCAGCAATAACCAGACATGCTTAACAATGAGCTTAATTTGGTTAAATTAAAAACATATTTGTAAGTCTGTTATTCATTATTATCTTCAGTTAAATTATAACCAAATATTATAGGCTGTGAGGAGATTTACCTCACAGTACATACGTTATTAAATTTGGTGAACATCCTTAAAAAGAAAACAAAGGTCAAAATAAGTTATATGAAGTAAAAATAAACATTTCAAGCAAATGTGGTAAAATGTAATTATTCTAGAAGTCTACCAGGCCAGAGAAAGACCGGCTCGCATCTGATGCAGAGAAAGGTATGAGACTGAATGGGATTTCTGCTGAATGCCAACACCCACTCACCTCTGCAAACAATTGATCCTATGTAAACGCTGCTCCGTTCGTTTCTATACCACTAACCAAGTCCTTTACTCTCCACAATGTTTTTTCTGCCAGTATAGTCCTTTTTAAAATCGAAAAACGACCGATTTTCGTCTTCAGAGGGATTTCTGATTTATTATCGAGCGAGTGTGCAAAAAATATTGTGTGCGTAAAGGCCGTGCGTCTCATCCGTCTTTAAAAAAATCCCTTCACTTCTAAATCGAAAACTTCCTCTACAGCCTAGCTAGAGAGTGGTTGTCCTCTTCCTGGCCATATATGATCTAAGGGAGTGTTAGATGGTTTAAATGTGTTCTTAGGGCAGGGAGCTGTCAGACCTTTTGGCGAGAAAGATTGATCACACACAGGCTACCAGGGCTCTTTGTTTAGAGCCTGAGCAATAAACAGCCATCGGATCCCCACCTTTCCTCTGCCTCACACTAGTGGCAAATCATGTCTACCCTCCGCTATGTTATAACCAATAATGCTGAGGTGTAAGGATGATGGCTTATGTCAACATTATCCCTATAGGTGAAATAAAATAAATGAAATGGGATGTGGGATAGGGAGCTATAAACTGTGAAATAGTGAGAATGCCCTTTAAATAACCCAACTGCTTACTTGCATTGACACAAAATCATGTTTTTCCAGGAGATTTCCTATAAAGACTTAAATTATAAAATTACCAAAAATACCATAAGGTACTGAGAAGATTAAATAATTGGGAGAAAAAACCCCTGCGAGAATCTGATGTCAATATCATTCAAATTCACATTATACATCTATTAAACAACAGTCATTTTTGTCATCCCTCTGTTTTTCTCTCTCTCTTCTGTGATGTGTGTGTGTGTGTGTGTGTGTGTGTGTGTGTGTGTGTGTGTGTGTGTGTGTGTGTGTGTGTGTGTGTGTGTGTGTGTGTGTGTGTGTGTCGGTGTGTGTGTGTGTGTGTGTGTGTGTGTGTGTGTGTGTGTGTGTGTGTGTGTGTGTGTGTGTGTGTGTGTGTGTGTGTCGGTGTGTGTCGGTGTGAGTGTGTGTGTTGGGGGAGGGGTGGACATGTTATTGAATGTCTGGTGCAGCCTTTTCTCTCCAAGCAAACCTCCAAGAGATTCTCAAGATTAACGCCCTGGCCCTGATATCGATTGGGCGTCGCTGCATTATGAGACACAAATGTGACTGATGAAATGATTTGTTGAGTGCCACGCTACAAATAAATGCTCATGCACCCACATCACAAATCACATGCACGTACTAGCAAGGCAGACTGCGTGGCAAAGAAGGCACGTTTTTCTGTGGGCGGGGGGCAGAAGTGAACAAACTGACCCCAAGAAATGTGTAAATAAAGCAACCCCTACCCCTGGAATGAGGCGTTACCCCTCAGACTTTCTCGATCAATCACAGGGGACAGTGGCTTCTTTTGATAAAAAACCCAAATTGTCATTGGGCAGATGCAATCATGTGACAAGTAGCACGGGCTAATTCCAACGATGTCCTCATGAAGGCAATAGTTTATGGCATAGAGGTCTCCATACGACAATATCTAGTTTAGTCGTTTATGATAATAAACGGCGTATTAATCTGAGTTAATTTTAAATCAGCGAGATTTTCAACACAAGGAGGAGGAGATGAATTACGAATTTGGGAGAGAAAGTGGTTTTATCAACAGCCAGCCGTCGCTCGCTGAGTGCCTGACATCTCTCACTAACCCTGTCGGTGATGCATTTCAAAGTTCATCAATCAAGAGCTCGGCGCTTTCACAGTCGACACTGATTCCTCCTCCTTTTGAGCAGACCATCCCCGGCCTGCACCCGGGCATCCACCCACGCCACAGCCGCGCAAAGCAGCCGCTGCAGGCTGCATCCCTTCCCCCGGAGTACCCGTGGATGAAGGAGAAAAAAAGCATCAAGAGACACCCGACTGCTGCTGCTGCTTCTTCTGCAACAACGACTGACTCCTCGCCACTCTACTTCTCCCCCCAAGGCAAGACATGATGATTAATAACCTCCATGTAAAAGGCTCCTCATTGTCTGAGGAATCCCCTCAGCATGAGCTGCATCCCGGGCCTTATGCAACACGGGCATCCCTTTAAGCCAGTGTAGGATTTTGATTTAAACATGCTTAATCTCATCAAGTAACGCACTGACTTGTGATGCAGTGTACTAGTGTTAATGTTTGACAGTAATGGAGAGTGATAGATTATTCTTACACGGGCCAGCAGCTGGCATGTTCATTAATCTTCACCCTCCGTCCTGTCCTGTCCAAGCAGACCCATCATATTCTGCCTGGGGCCCATAAATCTTCCCACTGCCGGCGCTTGCTTGCCACAATTTTCTCCCCGGCTTGTTTTCCTCCACATATACACACTCAACTCTGTTGCTGTTTTATTTATTTTTTGCCAGCATTTCTCTGATTAAAAAAACTTGTTTATTTTTGTTTAGGTTCCCCAGAGGAGCCAGAGCTCGGAGGGGCATCCCGGAGATTAAGGACTGCGTACACCAACACCCAACTTCTGGAGCTGGAGAAGGAGTTTCATTTTAACAAATACCTGTGCAGACCGAGGCGAGTGGAAATAGCTGCTTTGCTGGATTTAACAGAGAAGCAGGTGAAAGTGTGGTTTCAGAACAGGAGGATGAAGCACAAGAAGCAGACCCATTGCAAGGAGAACCGGGACAGTGAGGGGAAATACGCGTGCCTGGACGACGAGCCGGAGGACGAGTTTGAGCAGGAGGAAGACAGCAGTGCAGCCGGGGGGACGCTCCTGGAGAGGGAGAGGTATTTCCACCAAAATACCTTAACTTCACAACATTGTATGAACGGGCACAATGGGGACAACCAAAGCGCTTTGAACAGCAATGAGAAAAATCTGAAACATTTTCCTAACCCGGCACCCACTGTTCCTATCTGCGTGTCAACAATAGGCCCGGACAATGATAATTCCCCGGGCCTGGACGTCTCTTTGCAGGATTTCCACGTTTTCTCCTCCTCCTGCTCTTTCTCACCAAGTTTGTCAGATTCTGAACATAGTCCCTTGTCTTTATCCTCCGAAACGTTTGACCTTTTCTCAGAAACACTCACAACAATCGACCTGCAAAACTTGAGCTATTAAAATATTTCAACATGTTTCATTTGAGTTCAGACACTTGTGTCCAGTTTATACTCAATTAAGTAGATCTCAAAAGTAAGGTAAGTTAAAGCAAAGACATTAGCCTATGGACAGTTTAGCCTGCGAGTAAAGACTTTATTTTTATATGGATTTCTACTACAGTGAGAATATTTTTCTTGAAATAAAACTTGACATTTATTGGAATCAGCAGCGCCATTGTCTTATTTCACAGTAAGAAAGTTTGGAGAGCTCATTGATTTTAGGCCTACAATACCATATAAAATATATTAGCTATAAGAAAAAATGAATTATGTCCATGAATAGTTTATAACATGTTTACTTTCATACTTTCAAATAAAGATAATATAAAGAGTTTTATTCAAACGCCACGTGATGTTTTCTTGCAGTATAAAGATACTATTGATTCTATGATCTCAAACGTCCTCAAAACAAATAGCAAGATTAATGAGCATTACGAAATACAAATAATAGTTATTTTGTATCTTTGTTAATTTCCATACGTTTAGTTTCAAGTACTTTTCGTGCATGCTTCTGGTACATAGGCTACCTCAATGATTTATCGGACCAGAAAGAAGGAACAAAAAAAGCAGATTCATTGCCTCAGCAAGTTTAAACCCAGAAAAAGAACATTTGCTGTGAAAATTGCCTGCTAGGAGTCTCAGGCCAAAAGCTATGACTTTTCTTGGCTCTAATTAAATTTTATTGCCAATAAAACTCACAGCACTGAGGGTGCTTGTTTATGGCCTGATCCTCGTTGTAACACAATCTTTTTGAAATAAGAATATCGCCTTATACGCAATCGTTTTTCAATTTTGATGATTTAAAATTAAACATTCAAAGCAGCCGAGACGTTTCCCCCAAGTCGATGTACATTTTAACTTCATTTTAATCTAGAACTATAACACAGTAGCAATAAATAGACCAGATATGAGTTAAATAGCAGGCGTTATTTATTCCATTTATTTATGGTAAAATGTAACGATGGAAGTAAATGTATATTAATCTGAACCAAACGGATTTCGCCCCTGTTTACGGCTAAATTAGTTTTTTCACACCGACTGGTTAGCCTCGGCTCGTTAAAGCGCACAGAAGCCACGATGTCACAGCCTGGTCGCTGTTTCTAATAGGAAGCTGTTATTAAACGTTAAGGGGAAATGATCGATAAAGCCAGAGATTTGTCCTGGAATAAAAAGATTAACAATCCCACTGATCAATTATTCTGACCAGAGTCTGCAGGCAGCGTGATTTAATTTACAGCCTCGGTATCTCTGCACTCATCGTGCTGCTCTCAGCCTCACAGCTAGCAATACTAAAAAAGGTGGGGTGCTGCAATTCTTACTGAGATACCATATTAAGCGATGGCTAATTATGGTAATTTTAAAAATAGATAGGAAAAAATTAAGCCCAGGTGGTCAGATTTGCTTTGGTGCTGAGGCCACTGAGCTCATTTTTAGTCAGAGCACTCTGTGCCATCAAGTCAGTGTCTGCTGGACTGACCACAAATATCTCCTGATATTTATTATTTGAAAAAAGGTCCGGCAATGTATACCTTTGCATGCTTTGTTTCTCTTTATGAGCATCAAAATAAAACATATCATTCATAGCTTTGCCCCCCGCAGCTTTCACCATGACCACCCCAACATTCACATTCATGAATTCGATTATATAATTTTCTTTATTTGTTATGGGTATATGATGGTAATTTGGAGCAGCTTGGTCAAGTAGTACATTACCAACATGTTATGAATCATACAATCTGAGGAACCAACCACAGGAAGGAGTTCAAGCATGGTAGAAAAGTAGATGAAGCTTTATGGGAAACTAGATACAAGCCTGTGCCAGCAGATCCCTCCCTCCACACATGCACACACACGGGTCAAAGGTCAAGCTGGCTCTCCTCTCCTCTCCAAGCGGAGAGGAACTACTGCCAGGTCAGGAGGGGGTCAGGTTTTGAATGACCTCAGAGGGTTTGTGGCTCATAAAGAAGGTCTTGGTTACTCAGCTCTGAACAGGAAATGACATCAGAAAATGCAAAACAATAATACCATGAAGGATATTATATAAAGTTTATGTTTGCATTAAGAAATTAGGAATGTGATTGTAAATCACATGACAATAAACCAAAGATCTATAGAGCTGGTTCAAATTTTCTCAGAATGAATCAACATCAACAATATTGTAAAACTTAATAAAAGACATAAAGCAAAAGTGTAAAAAACTCAATCACTGTCAATAAAGAAAACAACATAGAGAGTGTTGTACTGGGTCCAAAACACATTGGTGAAGAAAAAAGGACAGAGCACCTAAGAATTTAACCAGAGTGTGTGTGGATGTTAAAGTCTCTCTAAAGCTGCTGAGTTAAAACTGGAGGAGAGTCATTTGGATGTGGGACTGGTTGGCCTGACAGCACTGACAAACAATGTGCAGCACCTGCAGCTAAAGCACGAACTGAAGCTCTTCAGCCCCTCCAGAGCTGCACTGACATCTCTGTTTCCTTTCTCCACAACAACAGGCTATTCAGTTCAAAGGCTGAGCCTTTAAACCTGGATTGGGTGATTCTCACTGTCAAAAGATGACTAATGAATGACTGACACCTTTATAAACAATATGACACCCAGCTGCTTTCACTGAATACACCATGAGGCACAGGGTTGACTTGGTGTATAAGGTGAGCTTTTTGTTGTTTACTTTTGCCAGGACTTGTACATTGATTGCATTAGAAAGGAAAATTGTGTTTGTCTTTGATTGTCCACTACAAAACGAATTAATGTCTCACTAATGCGATTAATATTCTGAATGTGATCTAGGAAAAAACTGTGCAAAAGTTAAATGGGCTCTCAAACATCTGTTGCTGAAATATAAAAAAAAAACTGGCACCTAAACCTGCAGAACAGTTTTATATAATGGCCTCCTCAACTATTAATGAGCCCTATTTGGATTTACAATGTTGACATATTCATAAGCCCAAAGTGCTTGCATCATTGTAAAAAAGAGACACCGCCAATGTGTCCAGTGAGTCAGTCACAGACTTAAGTGCCAGAGAAATATTATCTGGGATCAATCAAAAATATGATCATGTGTGATCCGCTGACTTTATAGGTCTGTAAAGACCCATTGCTCCATTAAAGCATCGACTCCACGTCATCAGGAGCAGTCAAAACTATACACACAAAGGCTGATAGACCAATAAACGTCAGTGTGGATGTTGAACAACAGGCAGGTTTCAGAGGGGGTTTTCTACAGCGGAACTATGTGGTCAGATAATAATTAGAACTTTAACTTCCGTGTCCTTAAACTCATTGCTGCTTCCGTGTGTGAAGTCTCCCCGCCGGACGGTCACCGCTGCCAGGAACAAACTCTCAATACAATGCGTGCGATTCCCGAGGAGCTAACGACGCTCATCTCAGGTAAAATCTTAATAAATTACCGCTTATCTGCACACAATGGGTGGTTTTCTGTGTTTATTTGGTGCTTTTGTCACCACGTCCAGCTTTTAAGGGACCGTTTTGTGAAAGAGGAAGCACACACTCATAACAACGCTTTCAGTCAGGTGGACTTCAGTCTAGCTGCATCATGTCAACCGTGGTGCTATTTCATCCGTGCTGATCAGTATCAAACAATGAGCAGTTGGACTTCGAAGCTGCACACCGTGTTGTTGTGCTTTTGAAAAGGATATGTTTTCCAGTAGAAGCCTACCTGGTTTTTGTCTGCCAAAACAGTGGAACCAGATTGTATGAATGTTTTATCTGATTTATTTTTAGACCTAGAATATTTCATCTCTGATGGATTAAAAGGGGAAAATCTCAGCAAGAAGGCAAAAGAGAAGAGGGATGCCTTCATCAGACGGATTCAAGAGCTCAAATTGGGGTATGTCTTTCTGCAGATCAGAATTGAGGTACAAATATTTTAATGGAAAATATTAAATTAATCTCTTTCTCTTCAACAGTTTCCCACACGATTTCAAGGACAGAAGTGAGTGCTTGTCTTACACTTTATTAAATGTACCAGTGGCTCCCAACCTTGTGTTGTAAGCACATAAGGCATGAATCTGAGGGGTCACTAATATCAGGATAAACCCATTGAAATGTGTTATCTTATTTTAAAAGATATGATCAACCACTTTGAATATCTTAAATAAATACCTCCTGATACACAAAAAATGTCCTCTATTATTTTCTTTTTTTCAAAAAACTGTTTTGTGCTTTTAAACTTTCTCCAAACAGCCACAAAAGGGAATATCCCTCTTCAAATGAAATTAATAAATCTCATGGATATGCACAACAGGTTGGGAGCCATTGGGATACAATATAACAGGCACCATTAACAGTTTCTGTTTGTTCTTCTAGGTGGAGATGAGGAGGATGACGAGGAGGAAGTTGACAGCAACAACGATGGAGGCTCACAGCAGTCAGAGCGCACAGACAAGGATGAAGACGCTGGCGAAGGTAAGCCACAAACACTTAGCAGATGTCCAAACGTTGACTTGCTAACTGCTAACAAGTGGTGGATTAAAGTATTGAAAATTGCACCTTGGCATGAACATATACAAATCTCAGGGTCTGCTCCTTGGAAAAGTGACTTTGAGTGGCACAATGAGGGAGACATTCCAACTGTAACTTGGCAACATACTTGGGAAGCAATTTGGGGGAACTAGTGCTACTCCCACCACCTCTTTCACCCCACCCCTTTGACAGCTAGAGCACGCTTTATTGCTCCCAGCCAGTCTTGGGACAGAACATTACTGCCATTGCTGTAGTTTGAGAAAAAACATGTCTCCATGTACAGTAGCCCAGTTAACCCTGTACGCTCCATTGGGGCAACCAATGCAATATTTTGTATTTACTTTTATAAATAGAGTATCAGGGATATCCTTGTGATAATGGCTATTAGGGGTCTGGGGTTTATGGGCTGCAAACAGCTGCCAGATTTATGGCTGCTCTTTCACACAAAGCAACTTTGACACAGCAGTTGAACATTTGCATTGAAGTTGCACGCTGCAAGGGGAATCTCCTCCAGTGAGAAGCAAAACCTTGCGTAGTAGAGCCTCCATAGATTCTGCTACTTATTTTCACATCAGTCAAACAAATAAACCACATACTTGAAGAACATGAAGTTAGTCAGAAATCAATCTGTTTGTAATTAACATTTTGAAAACATAATGTAATTTTCACTTATACATCATTAAAAACATGATGGGTTTCCTCAACTGTTCTCCAGGTGCCCAGCAGTCCCCACCTGTGGCGGCTCAGGACCTGACGTCTGTCTTTAAAGCGGGATACCTTGAGAAGCGCAGAAAGGGTGGGTGTTCTGATGATGAGATACGTGTTACCCTTTTTTTTATGAGAGAGTTTTGCACACTTTAATTGCCAAGCTCCTCAGAAATGTATTGATATGTTTTAACCTACATGTCCTCCTTCCGGCAAAGCATCCATTTAATATAAGCCAGCCATTTATTAAGACAAAATAATTATACCTCCTCCTAAATTTAAGGTATTGTATGATAGTAAACCAAACATTCCATTGTCATTTTCACATTGTTTTGCAAAACAGAGCTCTAATTAAACCAGAGAATGATCTACCTCTTCTAGGTTATGATTGTTGTTGGTTTTCTCTCCACAGATCACAGCTTTTTCGGCACCGAGTGGCAGAAGAGATGGTGCGCTCTAAGCCAGCATACCTTCTATTATTATGGCAGTGAGAAAGGTTCTTACATTTTTAATTCCTTTTCATTATGAAACTGTTTGAGAAAATTAAAAGTGGTTGGATATTTAGCATTCTGCATGTGACAGTGACTTTGCAGTTGTTGCATCTAAACTATTAATAATGATGTTTTTAATTTCCTGTAACCAGACAAGCAGCAGAAGGGAGAGTTCAGTATCGATGGATACACTGTCAAAATGAACAGCACCTTACGGAAAGACTCAAAGAAAGACTGCTGCTTTGAAATCACGGCTCCAGACAAGCGAGTCTATCAGGTGCGCGCATCTCTTGGTGATGATTTGAGTCACTGCTGTTTCTAAGTGCACAAACTAATTGAAAAACAAATCTGGACTTCAGATGTGCCATGTTTAAAATTTGGCAAGGCATGTGTTTACATGCACTTCATTCATTAAAACCTATTCATTCATTTTACACTGCTGCCTTTGCAATGGCTCAACCTGACACGCATATTTAAAAAGTCTAAATGAGTGTTTCTAACATTCAGGCTCTTCCATACGGAACATTTTGCTATGCATAAATGCAGTATTATTTGCTTATGTTAATTAATATATGTACAACTGGATATTGAACTGACTGCAGTTTTCATTTCTCTCTTTCCTGACAGTTTTGTGCGTCATCCGTGAGAGAGGCGGAGGAATGGGTGAAACAGATAGACTTTGTTTTGAAAGGTTTGAACTGTTTAATTCATAAAGAATGATCAGGAGTATGCTCTATAATGTCGGAAACTCAATTTGTTTCTGGTCAGAAATCTCAAAATATTTGTGTACGCATTAGTCAAACGGTTCCCCTGTTGGTAGATATGCCAGGAATCATCCAAGAAGATGAAGAGGAGGAACAGGATGTGTACGATGATGTTGATATACCTGCGTCCGAGCCGATTGACGAAGACATCTATGAAGAGCTCCCAGGTCTGATCTACACACTGTGTCACTGTGATGATATCTGTTGTCCCTCACAAAATCATCAAATTACATGCATCTCCTTGATAACAAGGGTTTATTTTCTAACAATCCATATTTCTCTGCCTACTAATTAGTCAGAGAATCATAAGTCATAGCACACTCGTCTATCCATTTCTTGTCTGTTTCACCAGAGGATGACTTGCCCACTCCAGCAAAGCCTCCTCCAAAGGTCGTGCCAGCCAGTAAACCATCTCCTCCTGCTGCAGGTAGAAAAACATTTTTAGGAATGAACAAATATGAGTGGTATATTTGATTTGTGTTTAAAAGTGTAGTATCAATCCCTATGTACATATAAAGACAAGATAGGATGAGACTGTGGTCAATAAATAACATTCAGCCACATATAGTTTGAAAATCAACCTTCTAAGCTACAGCTAAAAAGAAGTGACATTTAGAGAGGAAGTTTCTGTGAACGTGCACCACTGAAAGTTAACACAATGCTGGAAATAACTTTTGGCCATGTTAGCCAACTTCCCTTTTACAATAAGTGATGCATAAAAGTTCTGCAATTGCAAAAATAGCAGCCTAACTTTCAAATGTTTCTATGTAAACATTACAACAGCTCCCACAACATGATCACACACTGAGGGTCCTACAAACAGGAAGTGGTCCCACTTTAGATCAATAGATAAACTGAGCGGTAAACATTAACTGCCAAGAAACTAGCTTAGTAATACTACTAACTATTGTTATACAGCATTCTATAATGTGATATTTAGTTAACATGTTTTGCAATCAATAAAACAACAATTACCATACTTTTACCATTTTATAAAAACAATAAATGATGCAATGCACACTGTCTAAAGGGAAACCAACTCTTGTTTTACAAAAAAAAGGATATTGAAATTGATTTGTTCATTTTGACTATAATAGCTTTCTCTACAAAGGATTGGTTTAAAATGACATAAAACTGAGAATTTATCATTATTATATTTTTTTATGAAGGGTCAATGGTCATAATTAACATGAGCACTCAAGCCTTTTGTGTAAATGTGACAGTTTTAGGCATACAGGCTAATTTTCATTAGCAGCCCCTGCAGGTTGATGCAGTTTTAACCTTTTTTTTCAGTGGTGAGCTACTCCTTTAATTTCTGTTGTGCAATGAATTGAGTGAGAATGGTGACCAACAGCAGCACTTTTAAAAATCTGTGTTTTTATAGTATGCATGCAGACTGTTTGAAAATATTTTCACTATGTTACTTTGCCAGCATTAACATAAATACTCAAATTGAGCATATAGTATGAACTTGGCTCTTCCTCCAGTTCTGTTTAAGGCTCTCCACTGCCTCCTGTTGGTCCTTCTGCATACAGACAATCACTGCTGTGTCCTACCTGTACAGTCTTAATGTCTTAATCTCTAAAGAAAATAAAACTGTTATCACCTCTCTCCCTTTCCATCCAGTTGATAAGAGCACAGACTACCCCAACTTCTACCAGGGCTTATGGGACTGTTCAGGGGACCAACCGGATGAGTTAACCTTCAAGCGTGGAGATGCCATCTACATCCTCAGCAAGGTATGGTTAGGGGAACCCTGCTTGTCAGATGTTAAAGATTGATTTTTCCCTGGGAGTTTTCTTTTTTGGATAGTGAAGCCGGGATGAGCTCAAACCCAACTGAAATGCCAGAGATGTAAGGTCTGTAGACAGGGTGGTTCTGCTGGTCTCAGACCACCTAAAGTGAGTTGTTTCTAGGCCCTGAGAGGAACCGACTGTTCACATCCTTTACTGGCAGCACCTGGCCCTCCGCCTGGGGGTGGACGGCTGATGGTAAGGGGCAGACTAAGCTCGGTTCTCTCTCTCTGGCGCTGTGATGGGGATTAGTTGTGTCACAACGGAAACTGTTTTAGTGCTGCTGGCGGAGGCTGGGCTTAGCTGGCACACAGCGCCATTCCATCACTTCCATCTGGACTGTTTCAGCACGCTGCCGCTGCTGCCAGTCCGGGCGGTGAGCAGCCCTCAGCCCACACACCTCTCAGACGTCTCTCTCACCTCGCCAAATAGGAATGTGTGTTCTCAGGAAACCCAGGCTCAGTCCACCACTCTGTTTCAGAGCAGGTGAGGACGTGTAGTGGACGCACAATTTCCGAGGCTTGTCGGCTATATGGCATGAGTGCCAGGTATTGAGAACTGAGGGGCCGTTCTTTACCTTCATTATGTAACTAAACAGGAGCCCTTTTGTGCTTAACTGGTTCATATGAATTGTGGATTTAGATTTAGATGTGAAACATTCAACAAGCTTGTTTTTGAACATTATCCTACATATAAGTCAAGGTTTATTTTACTTTAAAGATGCATGTCGACCCTGTAGTTTGTGTAAAAAAGAAAGAAAAAAGAGTGGGAAATATGCACTGGCTGTTTGCGTTCAGGAGCATGAAGTCAACTGAGACTCTGTGTCAACTGGTCCTTTTCCAGATTCAAGTCTGCCATCTAGTGGCACCTAAAAGCAATGAAGACTTAAAAACATGAAGTGAATGATGAATTTCGAACATTATTTAAAAAAACCTTTATTTATAATTTACACTGATAATTACATTGCTTTTTAGTTAAGAGTATAGGGTGTCTTTAATGTCAGAATATAGTGTAAAATACCAATAGCCAGAGCCTTAAAGAAAAAAAAAAGTTATCACATTTGAGGATAAGAAATATGCATATGTTCAACATTTATATTTGATAGTTGATAGTTAATCTTCTGTGGACCAGCTAATTGATTAATTGATTCCGCACTAATGGAAGGAAACAAATGCACAAAGCAGACAGACACCATCAATGCTCACTGGCCAAATGCCTGTTTACGACTTCTTCTTCGTGTGGAAAAGGACCAAGAATCAAGTTGCCCTTTCACTCAGACTGGGAGTGCCATTAGCTGAAACCTTGGTGTTGGGGGTTGTGGCCTGCTGCGAGGGCAATGACCATAAAACCTGTCTGGACTGCAGCAGCCAGCTGCAGCTGAAGGGACAGTCGACTCCCCCAGTCGCTCCCTCCTTCCTCATTCTCCTTTCTCCCTCTTCCCTGTGTCCCTCCCCCATTCCACAGACCAGAAATAGCTGTAGTGTTACAGCTGCGAGACCCCCCAGACAGGACCTGGGTGTTGATTATAGGGCTTGACCGGGAGTGAAGGAGAGTGTGTTGTCCGGATATGCTGCACCACCACCCCCTCGCCCCCCCCCCCCCCCCCCCCCCCCCCCCCCCCCCCCCCCCTCCCCCCTCAAGTCACAGCACATAAAACTAATCGGGAGATGTAACATCTCACTTAACTTAAGTGGCTGGATGGGTGGATAAAAGTAAACACTGTCCAAACATGTTGCTGCTGTGGTCCGTGTGCCCATGATGTTTTCACTTCATCACATTAAAAACGTTTGCAAACTGATGGATCAGCTGTGGAGTGTTTCATTAGGTAGAGGTAATAATATTATGGGACATAAGTATTATCCAGTTGTGTGTTAATAATGTATGTGTTGTCACAGTGTGTGGTATCATTAGTCTTCCACAGCTCTGTATATGTGTTCTCATGTTTTTACCCCGCACTCACTCAAGCACGTCTTATTTGTCAGCCAGAACTACACAATGAGGTGTTGGTGTTTTTCAAAGGCCGGCTGCAGGAAGTCATAACGTGCACACTCACACACTCAGTCTTGCACTACACACTTCATGTCAAGCTGCCATATTATCCCTCAGGGACGTGAGAAGTGTTGTTTTAATAATCTGACACATTAGTTATTTTTTTAAAGTTTGTTTCCTTTTCAATTTGCTGCTAATCATTAAGATGTACTTATTACTTTTTATTATATTCCAGTCCTGTGTATATAAATATTTGATATGGACAGCACTTTTTTATCTGACGTGATGAATGACCCATCACCAGACGACAGTCAATCCTAGCCATCACTATTGTTATCGTAATCTTCTTCTATTACCATAAGATCACTTACATTTATTACTCTCTCCGGGGAATAACTGGACACAGATGTGGTCCCTCCTCGTCCCCGGGTTTTGGCATAGATTTTGAACATTCACAGGTTCCTTTTCCTTCAGCCTTGTGATCTCCAGAGTTGATTCATGTCCTGGAGGACTTTGATGTGAGGTCAGTCTCTTGGCCAGAGCGGGAGAGGGGTATTCTCCTCTTGTCTCAGATCTCTCCTCCCAGTGTCCCCCTCACATCTCAGCATGCTGACAGCCATTTGGAGCTATTACTTGTCATGCTGTGACAGATTTATATGTGATGTGCTCTACACACACTGAGGTTTTTGTGTGCAGGAGCAGGGATGTGTGTGCGGTTTTGAAACCAACAGCAAGTATAGAGGCAGGAAAGCGAACAGGAGATTTAAAGTTGTTGTTGGGATGTAGGAGTGAAAGGGAAGAAACGTTGTGAATTTAACAGGTTGTGTTTGTATTACGATGGTATCAAGATGATAGGGAATGAGGGCAGGGAGAGATGGGAAATGATAGGAAACAAGAGTCCGTGACCTGTAACAAACCCGGGATGTTGTCAGTCACAGTGGGCAGCCTTAACCTGTGCCACCAGGGCGCCATTATCCTTCTGACTTCTGTTAGACATACAGTCAGTGTCAAAGTCTCCAAAGCAAGACCGCTGGTTTCTGTAACTCTAGAGTTTTACCATCAGATAATATTTTAAATGTTAGGAAAAACCTCAGCCTGTGGTGTGATCATTGATAGTGATATTTATTTTAAAACAATTGTTTGCTGCTCAGTGTTGTCTATAGAGACAAGAGGAAATGAGTGTTTCTCAACACAACAATGTTTCTCCATGTCTCCACTTTGTTTTCAGGAGTACCAGAGCTGTGGTTGGTGGGTCGGAGAAAAGAATGGATCTATAGGAATCGTTCCCAAAGATTACCTGATGGAGCTTTACGCTATATAAACACACCCATGTAAGTTGTTCAGACTTCAAGATGGCAGTGAAATATCTTACACCTTTAGTTATTTTAAGAAATATATAACTGTGATAATCCGTTTTATTGTAACTGGTACATTGTGTCACTTACAGGGTCTTCCATATCCACTCCAACTGATTGATGATTGGATAAAATACATATTCATCTGACTGAAATACATGTTAAAGAGTATTTTTCTACAGTTTCTGCACTTCTTTTTTGTATTTATTTCCCATCCTCAAAACCGTTTTCCCATACCATTTCATCATTTACTTTTGTCAGTGTTTTTCTTTGCAAATGGCTTGATTAATAAACGTTCAAACATATCTGTTGTGTCAGAGCGTTCTTTTAGTTATTTGTATTCCTTGGACTTAAGCCACAAGGTGGCAATAGAGTCTCTTCAGAGGTCACACATTTCTACATCTGTAATAGAGGTGCTCAAGGCAGAAATACCACATGCTAGGTTTTTTTGGTTGCAGTGGGACACAATTTTGTATATGATATTTGCATACTGAATTATGACAGGACAAGATGCAAGAGGAAAATGTTTAAAACATAAATACCTTAAAAGAAATAAAGTTATGCAGTACATTCTCGAGGGAATAAACATGCATACACATGGAAAAAATAACATGTATCAATAATAGTCAAGCATACTTAAACAAATTGTTTGCCTATTGTTATGATATCAGGCCAAAGTCAATATGAAATCTTCTGTGTACACCAAATTTGTTTACACAACCCCTTTAAATAAATGAAAAATGATGTATTTTTAAATATTAGATTTATTCATTCGGTCAGCACTTTTGTTCCAAGCTTCAAAGGGATGCTGTTTCTTTATGACACCTGAGAGACTTTGCTGGGCAGAGGATCACAGCACGGCAGATGGTTGGCTGTGCTGCGTGCCCGAGTGAAACGGCTGAGGTGCACTAATAAGACAGCCACCCACACAGAGAGCAGGGCGCTTATCACCCTCTGAGGGGCTGTTTGACAGCAGTCGTGGTGGTGTTAGCTATGGGCATATCCCTCCGAGGTTACATACATACTGTACATTCTTTTACGGCCTCCTTACTGAAATACCAAAGTTGTACTACAATTTTATTTATCAGGGTAACCTGTTCCACCTTTGGTTTTCTGCAGACAAAAGGGGCCTTGTCAAGGTTTTCTCAAGGTTAAGATAAATGTGAAGGAAAATGCGCTCATTAACCAATAACTCACTGCATCTTTCTCTGCTTCTTCGCTCTATTCTTTCTCTTGCTCCTGTCTCTGTTTTGTTGCTGTTGAGTGATGAGCTAGTCGCCTGTCCTCTGGGTGACATTCAAAGCCAACATAAATCCTGCTCTTTATGGTACAGTGCAGCGATAAAGCCTATCTGCTAATTGGAGCTGTAATGAATTACCATAATTAGTTATTGAATATACTACATTGGATATGGGGAGAAAATGCTTTGTTTTAGGGGAAGAAAGGAATGTAGTGAAACGATGTGAAATCCAGTGATCACCAAATACCATTACTGATGGTGTCTGTAATTCCATCATTAAGGCAGATTATGTAACACATGACACATGTTTTGGTGCTAATGTTAAGTTGTGGATTTAAAACATAAACACAAATATTTCTTTATGGCTGACGTAGCTTTCCAGCTAAGAGTCTTCTTTTTAATGTTAGGCTATGGGTTAGGTTGCCAAAGGCAAGTAAGGCTAAATATTGCCTCTCATTTTTATGTGCCAATAAAGGATTTCCTTAATGGATGTCAACTACACCCCCTTCCCCCTCCGTTAGATTTGGACAGCCATATCTTCGGAATATACAGGTTCTTTTATTGCAATTTAACATCAAGATATAATGTTTCATAGATAAATGCCACCGGGCCATTAATCTAGTAGGCACTAAATTACACTAATGATACCAGAATATCACTAATTAATACTTGCAGCCATAAAGATACACTTTTACCGGTCAAATATATATAGATTGAGCTGCTGAGTAATAATAAATAAAATTCAGATTTGCTGAGAAAGGTGATGGAAATATAAAACAAATCTCCCTTCAGGACAGAATCCATTTTGTACTGACAATTTAGAGCTTGTGGTGTTCATTTTCACACAGCCAAGTGTAATATACTTCGAATAACAAACATACTGCATACCTTCTGGGTAAATAACTCTCGGGAGGGACAATATAATATTGTCATTGATAGCTGTTCATCCTTGTTAAGTATTATCGTGTACCATCACCATTGTGTACCTTAACCCCTGGGGCTGGTGGGAAGGCTAAAGACTTGATCTATACCACTTTAGAGAGGTAATCTTGATCAAGCTGTCAGCTGTTTCTGCTGCTCTTTAACCGGGTCATTCAGCCGTAGATCACCACAGCTTCATAGAGAGTTTCTGTCAGGAATAACACTGCCTTATTTATGTGGTATCCACTGGCATTTTACAGGAAATGTATTACCTCTCCAACTTGCCCTCTGTCAGCATTCCATTAAAGCCTCTCCCAACCGGTCTAAATCTTAAAATCTGAAATAGACACTTTTTAAATGCAAGTCACTCTTAATTGAGGTCAGTTTCTGTTAGCATAACTCATGGCAGCTGACAAATTAAGGTTTCCTCAGCTAGTTTATGACATTGTGAGAATAAGACATTGGGTATTTAAAGTGAAAGCTAACGAACATTTATGACAGGCTGCCCTGAAATTCATATTTCTGGAGTTTGAGGCTTCGATTTTTGTGCCTTTCAGTGATTTTTCAATATATAATGTGTAATATTTTGAGCTGGAAGCCAGGGTTAGTGGCAGGCCAGTAAATATGGGTCTAGACAGGCCATTTATTACAAGCACCACACCCATCTCTCTCACACGTTTTCAGTGTCTGTTTTTCCTTCTTGTTAATTGCCTTCTGCGAGCTGCAGACAGTGATGTCGAGGGAAGACTTTTATGTCTCAGGTGCTGGTGGCTCCACTGCCTGACAGTGTCGTTTCTGGCCTTTAAAACATCACCATCATCCCAGAAGAGGATGCTACCTTGATCACCATCATGTCACAGATGATACTTTCCACTGATGAAGGTGCTTGTCATCTCTCTCACTAAATGTATGCACAATTGTTACAAACAGGTCTCTTGTCCCAGGATGTGTGATTGGCAGTCCCGGCTGTCACAGGCAGAGTAGAGCTATGTGCTGACATGTCATTCAGGATAAATCACTCTTATCAAAGTGACAGTTGTTTGTCCACCTGCAATAAACATCTCCCACGCCTCGCTCCTGCTCTATCTACTCGCAGATTATTTATAAGGCTCCAGCCTCCGTACTCTGGTCTTGTTTACTCTCTGGCTGTGCCATAATATCAGTTCAGCGCTCCGCTACTGATTTACTCTACTAGTTAGTGAGGTGAGTAATGACCCTGGATGGTCTGGGAGGATAGTTTGCAATCAGGGCGGGTCAGAGATGTGCGAGATGCATCAACTGTAATTGCAGCCGTCTCCACACTGTTCCTGTAACATTCTTATACCTCACAACTGTCAATCTTGTGTAAACTGAAACTTCACTCTTGCCACCCTCAGAGTTAGATGATTGTATCCCACATTCAGGATGAGGTCGAATCTGAATGTCAGCTCTTAATTTAGCAGTTTTTTTTGTAATACAGCCCCATGACATAGGAAGCACACATTTGAGAGTTGAGTTACAGGAGCTTGCTGAGCAAACAGAGTCACTGGATAGCACATTGCTGCCATCACTCCCACTTAATGTCATCTGTGGTATGTATCTGAACACAGGGCCAGCCAAGCTGACCTGAGCTTATTTAGTGCCCGGGGCCCGCCAGGAGCTGATGGTCTTTACAGAGTGACCATGGTCTTGAGATGGACAGAATAACAAAACTGATTCAGGGTCACCATTGAGGGCACTTACATGTAACATGCTCAGTATAACAGCAGGGGGTTTTTTAACCACCTGAGGAGTTTATAAGAAATAGTTACACACAAGTCATTCAAGCTGAGTTTTAAAGCATCCAAATTCTCCAATTGGACAGTTTTAGGCAAAAAGTGACGATTTATATTTCTCTACAATGTTGGTCAGGCTTTAAAAAGGCATTAAGACAATTGTGTAAGGAGATAGACAGTGCAGTACATCACTATAACACTTTGCAACATGTTTGAAATACAAATAACTCACACAATTTCTGATGTCCCACCAAAACATTCTTTCAGGGTTGGAGGTATTGGTACAATGGTACAATGGTACAATAGGAGATACCTGTTCTAAACTCCTGGCTGCTGCTCATGAGAGATTTAAACAAGTCCAAGCCACCTCTGCTTTGTTTGTTGTTGGATGCCAAGCATAAGTATTTGTCAACTACTGATATAGTAGAGTATTTATATTAAATGTTCCTTGTGGTAAGTTTGAACTTTCCACTGTTCTGCTTCAGTGTCAGTGTAGTTTGTCAGTTTTGGTCATGAATGTTTCAGTTCTTTGAGAGAGGGTTTGGCCTCTTGGCCTGCTGGACCTTCTATCATGTTACTTAAAAAATGTGCTGTAGGCCTACGTGTTGATAGCTATCCTTGTAATAGTGTTGGCAGTTGCTCCTGACTGACCTTCAACAATTGCATCCGACCAAAACATAGCATGGTAAAAAAACAGTTACCGCAGCACGCTATTTTTTTTTAACTAACATGTATTTTGCAGTTGAAATGTTTATTAATTTAGATCACAATGTATCTAAATATTGGTTTTCTTTTTTATAAAACATATTGACATATAAATAATGTATTGTTTTGATCACCCATTGTCAAAAAGCTGCAATAAATCTAATCAATAAAACATGGAAACCTCTTGTGGACATGTAAATCAGTGGTTCCCAACCGAGGGCACGGGGACCCCTAGGGGTACCTGAGGGGTTGCAGGGGGTACGTAGAAAGATTACGGATTGCAATATATTTCCATACAAAAAAACATTTTAAATCAATTTTCATAATTCTGGTGTCCTGCCCCCAGAGCTATCAATGCTTATGAAAGACAAGCAAGCTCAAGTGTATCATTAAAAGCTCTAGTCTTAACAAAATATGTTGAAACTGCTAGAAGTGAGTCTTAATATTATTATTTTAATTATTGTATAATTATTTATTATTGTAAGTGTAAATGTCAAGTAATAAGGGTGAGTTATGCAAGGGATTTTCATCTAAGGAGCAGTTGGGTTACATATGATTACAAAGGGATTTATACAAGAAAAAAGGAAGGTGAATCATCACAGATGAGTGAGGGGGTACTTGAATGGAGACCAGCTCTGGGTACACCAGACAAAAAAGGTTGGGAACCACTGATGTAAATAACTATGAGCTAATGCTTATCTTAATGGCTAAAGAGTCAGAAGATGTAAAGGAATTGGATACATTTGATTGTATGAATCATTCTCCTTTGTATAACTGATAACAAATTCCATACATTTTATGTCTCAGCTTAGTTGACAAATACATGTTTTCCTTTCTACTTCATGTGCTCTTATTTTGAAGCCTTGACTCGTCTGCTAATTAAGATGGCGTCCCAGGTGGGTCATTCGCATACACTGTTCATTAGTTGGTTAGCACAGGAAGACGTCAGCACAATTTTTCGAAGGCGTTATTAGTTTTTGGTTTATTTTGTTACTTGTGAATACTATGTCTAATAGTAAAAAAATGAATACTAATCACTAATGCCAGCGGACTGGACTGGAGCCAAACTGCCACAACATGAGAAACACGGTAGGCTAAACACAGGGTTGCCAACTCTCACGCATCTGGCGTGTGACACACGCTTTCACTCTCAATCTCACGCTTTCACGCTGCCCAAACTATTCTCACGCCAAAAATAAGAATACGAAGACTAGAAACGGTTTTGAAAACTTTTGTCACGTAGTGATCGTCTTCTCAATAGAACATCTTTGATAATGTCTTCTGGCCAATTAGAATCACGATAACGGCGTGGTGTTGTTGCAGGAAGTCCCGACGGAGAATACTTTTGCGGTAGTACATCTCTATACATCGATACAACATTACGTGTTGATAGAAATCAACACGTAATGAAATGAGACCCCACGGTTTGATGATTGATAGGTGTGTGGGCTGTCTTTCATTTTGACACACAGAACAATGGGGGCTATCCACCCTTATCCACAATGTAAAGTAATTCACACAGCCTCTTCCCTCTTCTCTCTGTGAGGAGGAGCAGCACTGCTGCAGCAGGTTCAGCTTTCAGAACAAAGTAACAAAAAACTAATATGGCATTCATTTTTTTAAATGTGTAGTAATAGATTTATTTATTTTTCTTCTCAAGAGAGTACCAGAATGTGTATTTTATGTTAGTATTTAAAAAATTCTCCTGGGGGAGAATCCCCCCAGACCCCCCTGCAGGGGTTGGGTTTTCAGCATGTCAACTCTTTCACCTGTGGGGAAATTGCAGGATTGGCTCCAGGTCGCCCTTTTTATTTACTACAAGACAAATGTGCCTTTTTATTTCATACAGTTCAATTTGGATTGAGACAGGGAAATAATCTAAACCTCACGCGTGGCGTTTCACTGTCGGGGGGAGCGTGTATGTAATTACATTGCAAATACTGACTTGAGCCCCACCACTGTATGGGTTAGCCCTACCATAGATTACCCAACAAAAATACTCTGGAGCGCATGCGCAGATCTAAGATCCAGTAGAAATGATAAAAAAGTAAAAGTCTGCTGCTTATTGTTCTACTAGGCCAAAATAGAGTCAAAGAGTATATGAGAGTGAGAGTGTGTTAATTAATATATTTGGCAGTTTGGAGTAAGTCTGTAGATTTGTCAGTGTGTGTGTGTTTCATGTATCGGCCTCTCGCGATAATTAATTTTGTTGGATACATTTTCCCGGAAATTATTGCGATAAACGATAATATTGTCGGCACCGTTGTATGACCATTTTAGACCACTGACATAATGATAATATATAATAATAATTCAAGTACATCCTTTCAAACTGCTAGTCACATCCTCATGTAAATGGAAATTTATCGAGGTCAGAAAAGTTATCGAGTTCATTTTTATTTATCGTACGATAAGTCAATTAATTGCTTATCACGACAGGCACACAATAAAACAGTGGAAACAAACATGTTTGACTTTCATTAGTGAATGAAACTGTGTGCCCTTTATAGTCTGTGTCCATTATTGTGTATTTGTATATATTGTATATATATCCTATATATATGCTAAGGTCCCGCTGCTGACACGATAGCAGTCATTTCGTGCGCATATGTGCAATTAAACCGAATTAAACCCATGATATCAAAATCTCACTCCAGCCAGGTACCCAAAGTTGGCAACCCTGCTAAACAACACAACTCATCGCTCATGATGTTACTGTTTGTTGGGGAAAGCGTGTAGGAATCTCTGCTGGGCGTTTGATGGAGATTATTGGCAATTAGCAGCGGCTACATTGAACCTATGCAGTGTAGGCTATGTAAAACAAATATTAATGAACAAAGAGACGTAACTATGGTGTTGAGTTTTGAATGTAAAGAACTCACAAACCATATTTGCTGACGAAGACCTTGGAAGTTGTTTGAAAGTTTGTAAGAAACCTATGGAGTTAACATTGTTTTTGTCAAGAATGAACTTCTGCTCAATTGATTCAAAAATGTTTAAGACAACAAGTTTAAACATGTTGATAAACCTCTGCCTTGTACTTTATGTGTAAAACTACATCTGCAGAACTTCAGACAGTCCACATAATTTCATGTGCATATTAATGAATTTGACATGGGCCCTATTAACATATCATGAATGATAATCATGTGAATAAAGGGTACTCATTACATATGTATTACATGAATAGCAGGTGGGGTAATTTGAGTAATTTGTGGCTTTATGCAGACAGTGATGATGGACGGTGTCTGGAGAAGACAAGCTGAGCCGGCCGGTGAATCTACTGCAGAGTAAGGAGAATTTAGGCTCATCATAAAAGATTTCTCCTTGCCTCCTATTTCACTTGGACATTTTTATGTTTTTTTTATTTTCTACCTCATTGCAGCCGTGAGCTGCCTGCTGATTTACACACACTGGCAGCGAAGCACAGAGGCCTCAAGAGACGGTGCCCTCTACCCCTCTATTTTTTCACTCTTTGTTTCTTCATCCGCCTATTGTCCTCTCACTGCCACCACCAGGCGTCTTTACTGTCACTGACCAAAGAGCTCCACCTCTACCTGACTCCTCATCTCAAACACGACAGTAGTCTGGACGGCTTGTTAGTCACACATGATCTTGTGACACACAGAGGGTCTGTTCCCATGTGCAAAGACACACAATCATAAGGATGAGCAAAATACATCATCGACACTAAAGGTGTCTTACAATACCCACATTTTTACGAGTTCTTTCACTTTTGTATGAGCTCATTTGTAACCTTTAGGGCCCTGCGTGTACAGTATGCATATGAAGATATCTATTTGAACATAGAATGTTTGTGAATGCATATACAGACATGGTTTGCTTACTCAAGGCCCATCTTTCTGCAACTGTTTGTATGCTCCAGAGGAAACTTGTCTGATTTTACACACCATATTATTTCAGGAAATTATGAAGCAGTGATCTCAATTTCCTCGTTCCCCCCCAGGCTCATGTGTTGAAGGCAGAGGAGCTCGGTTTCACGCTTATCAGTCCTGATTCCAGGAGACGAGAAGCTGTTGCTCGCTTCGGTACAGTACACTCGCCCGTTCCCAGTAATTGCTACAGTCGTGCACCAAAAGGCGACAGCATGTGGAGGGGAAATAGCAGGTATAAACCGTGCTGAATCGAAGAAAAGGTACCGGGGCTGTTGGGTTTGATAAATGATGGATAGCTCTTAAGTGAGCTCATTTCCATCTGTGACAATGGACTGACAATGAAAAATGTTTCAGCCTTGAGAAAAAGCCTTTTTCCTCCAGATTGAGAGAGGTGTTAGGATGGGTTGGCTGTAAGCACACACACACACACACACACACACACACACACACACACACACACACACACACACACACACACACACACACACACACACACACACACACACACACACACACACACACACACACACACAGAGCTACAAGGACAGATGTAACATCTAAAAAAATCATTTTTTGGCTGTCAGGTTGTGGAATCTTTTAATGGCCCTCAGTAAATCAGCGCTTACTTTTGGCATAAAATGTGGGAGACCTTGAACAATTTCGGAGATGAGGCTCATGTTATTAACAATTCAATTAACCCAAGACCAACATATCCTTTACTTTGCTCTTTACCTTGGCCCATGGTATTGTCTTGCTGTATAAAAAGCTACACATATCACCAGCCAGTGCCATTATAACTGTTGTTGGTGTGTAACTCTGGCATCCTTCCTGTCGGTCTCATCCCGTATCTATTGGCAGTGCAGCTGGGCTTCTCTGATATTGACTCGTCCGGATTTCACTGAGTTGCAGGCAAAGAGATTTAATATCTCAAGTGGTGCTGAACTCCTATTGCTACTAATGGATTCTGTATAATGTGGCACTTAAAATGCATGAGCAGTCTCTGATTTATCTGTAATTTGCATCCGCTGGAGCATATCTCCCTCAATACTTCCATTTGTTTTTGGCTCTGTGCAGTCAGCTCAGTAAACGAACCCTGATTGGGGTTTCACATTGTTGCATTTCGAGTTTGACAATTTGTTATTTCTTTAAATGTAAAACTGTTGAAAAAGGAATTTGGGCTCTTGGGGATTCCGTTTTAATTACATGACATAGGGAAATGGAAGTAAAGCATGAGATCACTGACATCAGGTGAGGTATATTTGAGCTGTCGCTGCAGAAAGGCATGCTGACTTGTTCAGAGGCAGATGGGCTCCTCCCTGAGGGGCCATTTCCCCTTATCTTATCTTCTACTGTTTTATGTATCAAACAATAAGCATACTAATCAGATTAAAATGAGCTAAAGCATTTGTGAAAATAATTAAAACATGATTTTGATCTTGTAGTTTTCTGAACGGTTGTGATTATGTCCAGCTAAAAACCGTGCCTGAGAGGAGGGATTTTACTCGCTCCCTATGTTTTTACGCCATTTTACCCTTTCAGGGTCACGCAACATGGAGCAGGGAGCTGTTAGCCAATCGATCTGATGGGTTTAAATGTGTCAGTGTTGTCATGGCTGCAGAGCCGTACTGACAGGCTAGGCTACATTGGCTCAAGGTTAACGGCCAGTGGACCGGAGTCACAGACCATTAGAGAAGTCGATAGTCCTGGACAGCTCAGACTCACACCAGCAGGGTAAATGTTTCAATTCACGGTGCTGTGAGTCACAAATAAAGCCTTTCTGTTAGCATGGGCTAAACCTTGTGGGGAAAGTGTGATTTACTTAACAGATACAACCACATACATTTGCATAGATTCAAATAAAGATTTTATGAAATACTGAGGTCAGGAGAATTGTGACCAGTAACCAAATCTAGTCTTTAGGATGTTTATTTACTTTGAATGTATGTGTTTGGTCCAGAAAACATTTCAAATATGCTGCTTTAACGAGCTATTGGATCATCTGGGGCAGGCCTACTCACTGTCCTCAGTCAGAACCAGACATGCAGAAGCAACTTTCAGATGTGCTCTGCAAATCTGGAATTAACTACCACAACATCTGAAGTCTACCCCAACCATGATTTTTTTTTAATTAAGGCTAAACAATTATTTCTGATTACCACTGCTTTTCCTGAGGTCAATTAAATACATTGGAAATACAGTATAGTCAGTATAATACAATGTGAAAGGACGTAAAGGAAGAAAGCAAAGTTAGCATAAGAGCCTAATAATGAATTAATGGAAACATTACTGATTGTAGAATAAATGCACTGATAGACTGAGTGGTAAGGCAGTATAGCCTGTGCACACTTGTGTAAAAAAAAACGCACTTACTTTAACACTTTAGGTGGGCATAAATGCCTTTTTGAATATCTAGCCAAAGCAAACATCTGCAGCACCTGCAGCTTTAGTGAGTGTGTTCGAAGCTGCAGGGTAATGCTGCCCCACACAGTTAAGCACAGACAAAGAAGACACATGTGTATATTGCATTAGCATATGTGGATGCGCAGTAACACATATACACCCACACATCTTCAGGGAAGACACCCCACCCCCCCTCCCACACACACGCACCCCCCCTCCCACACACACGCACCCCAAATTGAGTTAGTGGGCTTTCCTACTGTCTAAACTGTCCTGCTGCTCAGAGCAGATCTGAGGTGCTGTCACCTCTCTGTTCTCTGCAACACTAGCCCATTGTCTGCTCTGAATGTATAATGAATATCACGACTGCTGCAGAGAGACAAAGCTAATCTCATTAGCTGTGCCGATATGTCAGCCTGCCATCTCTCTGTTTAGTGGTCATTACCTCTGCATAAGCATGGTGCTGCTCACTGTGGAGGCACATGCATGTTATGTTCAGCATGCAGGCACATGCACAGAGGTATGTGACTGTAGTGAACAGGCTCATAAAAATACGAAGCCAGAGAGAGAGAGACAGGTAGAAAAGGTGGCTTGTCAGTGCAGCTGGCGTTTTGTTCAGCAGGGAGCAATGCAGCCCGTCTACCTGGTGGCCCTCTCAGACAGGAGCGAGTCCATTGGGATCCCCCAGGACCTCCTACCAGCGCTACACCTGACAGGGGGGCTGTCTGAAAACTCTGCAGAGACCTTATTATACATCATACAGCTTAGCACTGCAGCGGCCCCTACACGACAAGCTTCCAACACCTTACAGTAGTTTATTAGCAGGGGAAAGTTCAGCCACATAAAGAGACATTATTGTTTTTTGCACATATGTGGCAAACTCAACCCTTAAGAATGACCAAAACTGGTGTCTGATTTGTTTTTAAAAGTAAATATGGACAGTGCATTGTCTAAGACTCTAAGCAACTATATAACATATTAATGTAACAACACTGCCATCTTCAGGCAAATTGTTGCTACAACTTTATAGATGTGCAGACAGAAAACATTGAAAGCCAACATTTTATTAATAATTGTTACATTTGTATTACTATTAACTGTACATGATACATCAAACTTAAATGCCCCAATGAGAACACAATACGTTATGACTTTTTATTCTCCATGTTTTTTAAAGTAAAATATATTAGGAGCAGTGCATTTTTGCTTGGGTAACAGGAACATCTCTTCTTGAAAGGTCTAAACATTTGCACTTGAGATGATATGATGAGGCTGTTTACATGTAGAACCACACAAGCGGCTGAGGCTCCCCTCCTGGCTGGTTCCCATGAGATTAAGTGAAGGTGTACTCGCTGCTTTGTTCATTGCCAAAGCCTTAATCTGAAGCTTTGGATCTTGACTGGAATGAGAAATACAAGTATGGAAGATGGAAAGTTAATTTACGTGTTTAATTTAGGGAATAAGGCAGAAACACTTCTTATATTATCTCTCGGAAAAATACATCAGTGAGTGTATATTTAAAATCATATTTAGCTTAAATGCTCATACATACAAAATAAACTCTACCATTTAAAGTAATAGGCGGTTACTGTAGCTCAACTGATGTGTTTTTCAGGAAGAAGTGGAAATTGACTGTGTGGGTTTAAAATACCTGTCTGAGTCAGAGTCACAGGACGTGCTGAGGTTCTTGGTCAGATCCTCTTCAGAGTGGAAACGCCTCAGGCCACAGCACTGAACTGCCTGGGCCACAGTGTAGTGGGTCCTTCCAGCAGCACAGGCCTCCATCTTTGAAGTGCTGAGCTGTGACTGCAGGAAAAGATGCAAGCAGCTGTCGGACAGCAGCACAGGGCTCTGGACTACCCTGGAAAACAAGGATAATACGTTTATTGTGTTGCTTGTTTATGTGAGAACGGCAGTCACATGGCCTGGTGTTTGTGGAAACTGTGATTTACCAGTTTTGTTTGTGTTGTACTGTTTTAAGTTCATATGTTTATTGATCTGAGAGATCATTCTTACTGTTCCAAAAACTTCTGGAGCCCTTTCATCCGCTCAGTGATCTGTTGGGCATTGTTCAGACTGAAGAAGGGATTCTTTGGGGGAAGCTCTGGTAGCTTTAGCCTGCAAAAGACACATATAGACCTTTTTTTAAATGATAGCAACCATAGTGCAGTTTACTTTAACAAAAACGCTTAAAGTATTTGTTTTCAAATTGTCATTAACTTACATTATCTGTGAATTTGCTTGTAGCTTCTGCCTCAGCCAGACAAACTCACTGTACCTGCGTCTCACAATTGAGATCTTCTTAGTGAAGTACACGCTGTTGGACTAAAACAGGACACAAGTGTGACACACATGGCATTAAAGCTCCAATACTGGACTATAAAAGTAAAAAACAACATATTTTTATCATTTTACTTACATGTAAGCAAATTTCATAGTCTATGTAGGCATGCCAAAAGTCGTTCTTTTGTATCCTCGGGTCCCGCACCCAGACACTGATCACCTGCTGCATGGAGAAGGAAGGAGAGATACTGAACTGAATGCTTTGAGAAAAAGGGAAGTGTTTTATTTGCTGGTAGAGGAAGCGCAATGACCAACATGACAAGATTCAGGATAGGAAATTCCCACCAAATATCCATTGTTGCTCAGTACCAAAAAAAACATTTCAGTGGGCTATTTTTTAAAATAAACTATTAAACTTTAACTTTAGACTTACCTGATCCTCAGCGTTATCATTTTCTTCACTCATAATCAAGATATTCTTGTTTTAATTTAACATAAAAAGCCTGATAATGATGTGCTGGCATGTTGCTAGATCCTTTTATTTCCAACTTGTATTGTCCAAGTGCAAAGGTTTCAAAATAAAGTCACAAGACTGAGAGAAGCTCCTCCTCAGGTCAGGTCAAATCAACAAAAGTCTCAGTTAACATACCTATATCTATAGGTTTTATTATCAGGTATATTGCTTATTGATTGTCATTTAGAAACAGTCAAAGCCCATTTGCTATGCCTTAGATACTGTTTTTAATTGATATTTCTGAACAGTTGATGCTTCTTCCATGTGATTTAGAATGTGATTGTTACAGTAAAAAAACTTGAAGAGAAAAGCTTCACAAAAAGTTTCCTTTATTCACAGACTTCACAGATCCATGGTCAACAGTTAGTCAATAATTAACAGCTGAGTGTCCCATAACAGTCATGGGAGATATGTTGAGTCAGGACAGTGCCATAAGCAGGAACAGATACCCACAGACCTGTAAGGTTACTGGAAGAGAATGACCCGTGTAATTTTACAGGCTCGTTTCTAAAGTGTTACACTTAACAATCTCATTAGCCATCATAGGTGCACAAAAGTTATTGTTTCTCAAACATTCACTTTAGAAATATTACTCTGAGTAATTCTGCCAGTACTTCACTTTGTAATAATTTAGTTTTTTAAAAACCTAATTATATTCTTGTTATAATTCAATGCAGAGATGAAAAGATTTGGTTCTTAGCAGCTGATTGGAAATACAGGGACATTTCTTATGGGGAATTTTTTTTAAATGTTTGACATCAAACACAAGGGTCATACAGAAACAGTTAGAGTTGTGGCTATAAACACTTCAGACAATACACGTTCAAAAAACAGGTCTACAGTCTTGAGCTCTAACTAAAAGCTAGGAGTTAGTTCACTCTGCCTACACAGTTTCGCTATAAAAAATATAAAGCACACAGATAAAAACCAAGACATAGCTAAACACAACTTTTAATACTAGGTCACTATATAACAGTAAAAACTACACACATGTCCACAGTGTTTGTGTCTGCTTACGCGAGACGAAGCTGCTACAGGTTAGTCTGACTTTAATCAGCTTCTTCACACAAAGGTTAGTTTAAGTCTCCTCACAAAGGCACAGAGACCTCGTTGAGCACCACAGGACTGAGAATCCATCCCTGCTGAGGATCTTGCACCTGCCAGAATCTGAAAATCTACCTGCAGTGTAATTTCACACTCTGAATGTCAGCTGAAGGAGGACACTTGATGGTTAGGAAGGTTAAACTAAGCTTCAGGTGAGAGCACAGCTGCTTATCAGTTCGACACACTTCACTGCTCCTCGTCCCCGCAGTGCCAGGTCAGCTTCTGCTCGTAGAAGTCGATGACCACCTGGGGACACCTGGCGCTGGCTTCACGAGCCGGCAGCAGGGCCACGTCGTCAGAGTTCTTCCTGTCGGGAAACAAAACAGGGATGGTGGCCCTTTACTTTAAATGTTTCCGCACACACTCCTACCAGTTTGGAAAAGGGGTACAGTCAGTTCTGTAATTTTGAAACATCTAATGACAATAAGGGCCAGTAGGGCTATTACCACTGTATTTCAGTAAAGGTATTTGATTCACAATAGATATTTAATAATTCTGAGGTCAATTTATTTGTTGTCCTTTTGTATCGTTTACTTATTTCATATATTTGTTATGTTTTATACACATGTATTTGCCTCATGCAGAGCACTTTAAATAATTGTTTTTTCTAAAAGGTTCTCATAAATAATAAATAATAATACTGATAGATCAAGCTCCCAAAAACTAGAACCTCCACTCCACACCAACTTAAAGCATTTTTACATCATCTAAAAAAATGTAAGGGCTGTGTTGGAAAGGTTTTTCTGCTTCTTTATCATGGCGGCAGGCTCTGCATAGTGTTCTGTCAGGTGGTCATTGTTAATATTGTCTTTCTTCAACAATCTCCAACAATAAGATGAAAAACCCCTGACTAGATTCTCCATCGTACTTTCTTTAGTAGAACCCGTGTCGCACGATTGAAGGTTTAAACGTTGACTCATTTGACTTTCACCATCACAAACAGATACCCGACCAATGGCATTTACGCAATGACTAGAGGAACTATCGAGTTACCATTTGACGAGGAACATGAGCTCTCCCTTTCTGTCCGTGGCGCCAATGATGCATTCAGGCTCGAGGTAAGTGCTGAGGTTAGTGGGGGTGTCTGACTGCTCATCATTTGGCTCGCTGTTGCTCTGCACAGTGTGAGCCTGCTGCAGAGACTGCATACATGACTGCAAAGAGAAGGACAAGGACAAAAGTTGCAGCAGTTAGAACTAACCACAACGACAGCATCCGCATAGGAAACCCCGTGGTTGGGCCCGCTTCTCTTTTTCTTCTTTACTTTACATGCCCATTGCAAAAAAAAACGGACATTTTACTACTTTTACTTCGAGGATCATTGCAAAACTAGCCACCTTTCGCACCATTTAGTTTCAAATTCAACCTTCAAACTCAAAAAGTAGGAACAAAATATGTCAAACATGGTCAGAAGTTTTCACTCAACTACAGTGTCGCTTTTAAATGTTCTGAGTTTAACGTGCTACAAGCATTCTTATATGATGTTGTTTATATCCTTTACAGATTTAGATGCAGAAGTTCTGTGAATAACATGGAAAAAATATCAGTTCACACACTCACAATTTCCGTCTCCTGCTCTGTCATTTCTTCTTTGGGAATGAACTCTTGCTCATTTTGCTCTTCCTCATTAAAAAAATGGGTGTTTCTCAGAAACTCTTGGATGAGTTCAGGACAGTCCAGATTGTCCTCAGGTTCCCATGTGTTGTCTGCTCTGTAGTAACATCAAAGTGAGGAGAGAATGTATTTTAATATTATAAAGAAAGAGAAAAACATATCAAATATATAAGCAAGCATCCGTCACTCACTCTGTGAAACCTTTCCACTTCAGGAAGTACTCCACTCTTCCGTTAAAGATTCTGCGGAGAATTATTTTTTCTACCACAAACTCCTGCACAACTGGAGTCTCCTCGGTCTTCCTCTGTTTGGCAGTCTGCTTCTTTCTCATACTGCCATGAATAAAAATAAAATAAATTACAACCAGCGTGTGTTACTTGCAAAACAAAATATAAAGTGTGGAGTTTTTGTTAAAATGTTACGTCGGGAATCAACCTTTATATATACAGTCTATGGAATCAACACACGTCTCCCTGTTGCTGGGTTTTGCAGAACAACATGGCAGTGGTGAGTACAGCTGTGCCCTTCAGACAATGATCCATGCTCTTATTATTGTAGCGCTCCACCTGCTGTTTCTTTCGGGAGCATTACACACTACTTCAGCCCAAAACGCAACACGTTAATATCTACACACGTGTATAGCTCATTCAGACAGTTTAGCTTGGAGGAAGAAGCGAACAGCAGCCTGGGAACATATGTGGAAACGTGCCTGAGTGATGCACAAGACAATACGCTGAACAATATGCACGTACGCTTTCGCTGTTTACTTATTCTCTGCGGACAGCCTGCTGCGGTGCTGCTCGGCTCTGTTCGGAGCACGTCGCTGGAAACTACATGCACACAGCGCCGGAGATGCTGCTTTGTGCGCAAATGTGTCACTCGGCGTGTTTACATGAGCGAAACAACTTTTCATGAATGACTTAAAATTAAAGATGGCCGTGGATGCTCGGAGGAAGTGGTTGCCAAGGGAAAAGGTCATGCCAGGAAAACCGGGAGGGGACGCGCACACCGCCGACCAATCAGAGAGCAGTCCGACCCCCGTCCAGTGGTCCGGAACAGCCCTGCCACCCATGGGCGTCCTCTGGGTATGGCAGGGGGCTGAGTGCACCTGACATGTCTCACTGGGATTAGAGACTGGTGCCAGGGTTTTCATTATTTTATCTTTTTGATCATTGTCAGTGGAAACAAGGTTTATATATATATTTTTTTTATTTGGAGGCCACATGCAGAAAACTATTTATCAAAAATATAAGCTGATTGAAATACGTCAAAAACATTTAAAAACAGCTAAATCATCAAACTTGATATTATACATGAGTTTTACCATTTGTACTACTGCTATTTTATATTGTATTATCATTTAGTATGATATACTTATAACTATATTATTTACATTCAGAGCACAACTTTGAGGTATTTGTACTTTAACTCAGCATTACCATCACGTTTCTAGTTATACTTCTATTCAACTGCACTTCAGAGAACCATTTAAATGTGCTATTAAGTCTGAATCCACTAATTTTATTTTACCCCCGTTGCTGTTATTTAATTACCTATACCTACTTTATTACCTATAGGTAATTAAATCATTGGCTGTTACAGATGATGTAACAGCCAATGATTTAATCAAAATGTATGATTTTACATATAAAATATATATATTATTATAGATTAAATTATCGAACAATATAGTTACACGTAGGCCTAATTTACATCTCGACAACACTAAAATGCATCAGTAATAATAACATTTAAAAAATATAATACTGATATGCAGAATAGTGCGAATCTGCCAATATGTTCGAAAACTTTTACTTTAGTACATTTTGATGCAATTTTAACAATGTTGCTTGAATAATAAATACAGCAGGTTTTTGGTGTTGTTACTTTAATAAAAAGAAATCCACATGCACACAAATGTTTTCACGGAGGGGATCTTTACTCCACGACCTCCAAACCCACATTGAGGAGAATACAGAAAATCCCCCTTTGGAGGATTTGATTGACAGCTCGCTGTTAGCGAATAGGAGACCCCAAAGCTTGTGATTGGCCAAGTAAGCACCACTCAGAAGCCTCCCTGTTAGACAAAGTTTAACTTTTACTCCCGGCAGTTACTCCATACAAGTTTGTAACATACCACTAGGGGGCGCTGCCTGCTTGTATTGTTCTGCCAGGTTCAACTCCTGCACCCCAGATAAGTAATGAGGATTTATTAATGCTGCAAAGCTCATAGCAAAAGGAAGCAGAACAAAAGGTTTTACCAGCAGATGGACTCACATTGGAGCTGCACAGTTGTTTCATACCATTTCATCCTCGAGGCAGAATTATGTAACATTGGGCACTTTGTTCATGAAATGTACTTATGCATGCACTGCAACAGCACCATAACAAAGTAACACAAATACATGGATGCCTACAGTCTAAGAAGCACATGACGATGTGTCACAGTCCTGAGAATTAATACCTATACTTAATTTTAAATGCAAAAAGAGTGGGCAGCCTCTGGGGATGTGATTAAAAGTGATTTCAGTGGAAAGGCTTGCAGAAGGCTGGTGAATGTGGTGTGTATCCTATCCAGAAAAGAAGCTTATTGATCCTGGTCTCAGGGGGGACAGGACACAGGTCTTATGCAGGCTGCAAATCAATGTGTTGTCATTTGAACCTGACACATCCACCCAATTCAACTCTCAGTGTAGTGGATACAGTAAATCCACTGTACTTATATGATCATCAGGAATCCTATGCTCTTTGTTGATATAGTTGAAGTGGTAGACTGCTGTTTTCCTCTTTGATTAAATATTAACACTGTGTTGAAAATGTACAAGCCATAAGACAAACTTTTCTCCCTGTCTTCTGAACTGTGACGGACCTTTTGGTAAATGTGATACAAGTGGTATCATCCTAGAATTAACACTTCTACACATTGTAAGAGGTGCCAGAGCTTTAATTTTGGCAACAAGGCACATTTTGTAAAAGTTATTTTTTTCACTGGTTAAAATAAGCAGTTTTAACTTACTGTCTATCATGTCTGTACTTGTAAGTGCTAATAAATAGATTGTGGATTTTCTGCAGGGAAGTATGGTCCATTAAAGAAGTCGCTTTGCTGAATCAAACGACAAAACTGGAGGAGAATAAAAGCTGGCTAGAGAGATGTTTTTACAATATAGAAACCCAAACGTTGTTCTTATTAATAACCTGTAACTCAATTAAGAATGAGTGTGTTGTTTGCTAACCATAAAAAAAAGCCATTAGTTCCAACATATAAACCCTGCACAAAGAGTGCCAGGTCAACAAAACCAGACCAAGATTACTTTACATCTTGCAGAATGTTTTCCCCCATGCTCAGACCCTGAATTCAAGGCAAGACATGTGTTGGTTATCTGCTGCTGTTGCCCTTTGACCCCTACCGTCGGCTCTTTTGGGGTTTTAGTATTAGTTGCCGTAGTAACCGAACAGCTAATAGGGTTGAGCTGTCGCTGCAGGCGCTGGAATGGCAGTAAAGCATGCAGTGATGTCCTGTCTGGATTTACTGCTCTGCTACAGTATGGATCCCTTTGGGTTATCTTAACCAAACTCTGGAAAGTAAGGAGGTTATTAAAGCTTGAAAATGTCCAGAAATCCTGGACAATCATTTTGTACATGCACAACATTTTAAAGAGGTTTTATTTTGCCTTTATTGGTTAATCTCACAGTAAAGATACATACAAGAAATATAGGAAGAAAGGGCTATGAGATGCAAGCAATGTCTCCGGCTGGAGGAGAACCGGTGGCTACATTCTCAAATAACTCAACAATTTCAATATTATGGATATAATGGATAGGACTTGACATTTAAAGGAAAGGAAGAAAGATTTAAGATGTCTTAAAGAATGAAAGTCAAGTTGTACATAAATTATGTCCTAAATTACTCTACAACAGGAAAACTGAAGTGATTTGAGGGCTATTTTTGTTTCTAAAACCAAACGGACTGAACCCAAGATTGACCACTGCGCTAAAAATGAATTACAGATGTTGATGAAATGACATGCTCCGCTGTACAGAGTGAAAAGATATATCGTGTTGCGCCGCCATCCCTTAAATCTGCTTAGTTCTCTCCCAGACAAGCACATTCCTGGGGCCCACTGTGAATGCAGCTCTATACAGATGGGCCTGAGAGCTACACTCTACTGCTCTGGGGCAGAAATGAGTCCAGATGGCTGGCTCCCGCTGTGAGGGGCTGTGGATGGAGTGAGTAGTGGTCTGTGTGGCTCAGGCCAAGCCTGACTGGACCCTTTTCACACTGAGGGCCCCTGGCTCTCCCTCGGTACCACCTTGAGGCTCTCGGGTTACAGCCAGGGTGAGGACATTCACATCGGTCCTGTTATTTCTAACGAGCGTTAATCTGGTTGTGTAAAGAGCGGTTTAACATTAATAGTGATGGCTGCTCTGAGGGGAAAGTTATTCAGTTTAGCTTGTGACTGACCGATTGATTGATTGGACACATATTTGCATAGTGTTTTCTTGGAGATCATTCTCACATTGGGAGTAAAGGCAGCAGTGTGAGAGCTGAGATGCTTTACTGTCACCAAGTCTGCCACCACTGCAAGAGCTCTCAGCACCTTCATCAGCTCCACCCGCTGTCCTCAGATCAGATTCAGAGTCGCACACTGAATCAATCTGGCTCTGCGGCCACAGCTCCAGTGCAGTTTGCGTCCTCTACGCAGCAGCGGCAGACAGAAAGGTGACTCTTTGTGAGTAACAGAAGATGTGGGACGGCGGACCACCTGGGTTTGCTTGGGGAAATCTGTCTCCTGTTTCAGAACACTTATAATGATACAGATACTTTCTTCTGTGTTATTCGATACCTTGTTCTGGCATGGAGGGCTGGAGGGGGTAGTTATTGCTAAGCTTTATGTCTATAGAGTTACTGTTGATGAATACAGTAGGAATTTATCTTCAGAGTATTCGTTTCACTAACGGTTTTGATTAAAAGACTTGAATGCAAACCATAAATGTATGGTTTGCATTCAAACTCTATATTGTTATACACGCAATGCATATATTTCCTCTTACCTGCATGCTATTTATCAATCTAAATTGTGTTGGTGTGAGTTGCTGAGAGAACAGCAATGTGTCTTTCCAGAAATCATGACCTGGTTACTAAAGAAATATATATATATATATATATAACATTTCACTACAGTTTGGTACAAAGAAAAGGAGAAGGAGACATTGCGTTGAGTTTTTAAATGTATCGTTTTTGTGTCCGAGCAATACAATCTAAATGAATCATTAGCACCACAGGTAATAAAAAATATATGTACTTATGATTTCAATGTGAATTGTCCATTAAAGCCCTGTATAAGTATAATATGCATCTCATTTTATAAGCTAATTGTAGCTATATAAAACACAATTCTGCAAAAGATCCACAAAGCCTGAATGCCAAATAAATGCGTAAAAAACGTAATATTCACCCCATATCATTTGTTGGGTAGAAGTATAAAGTAGCAAAACATGAAAATAAGTATAAGTAAATCACCATAATGCCGTATAAGTAGAGTATTTCATTGCTTGACTTGTCCAACATATGGTTTCTGTTTGCCAGATGTGTTGTTCAAGGTTATACTGTTGTACCATAATGTCCTAATGACATCTGTCATTTCTGCCCATAATTCACCATTTGAACACCCTAATGGAAAAGATCCAGATTGTCATTATGTAGATTATGATTGGAGAAAATCCCTCCTTAAACTCTGTAAATGTATAGCTGCAGCTATACATTTAAATGTGCAGTGCTGTCAGTCCAATTGCTACAGAACTTAAACATGAATAGAATATCACTGCCAAGTCAGTAGACATAAATTAACTGAACTCTTGGCACAGTTTAGGATTCTTCACTTTTTTTTATGGAGGAGCATTTCGATAAAGGTTTAATGATGTCCCCCAATTCCAGAAAGCAAAGAATTAGGGTCATTTGAGCTGAAGAAAAAGTTCCCGACTGTTTTGTTGGTAGCGTAAACAGGTGGTGATTTCATGTTTCATGCCTCTTGGCCAGGGGTTTCCACTCCCCAACATGGAGCCCATTGGATCCTGTAACACTCTGATTGACAGGTGAATGGCAGCAATGACAAGCAACCCCCATCCCCCCCAGGGGCCAATGTGGCACAAATTGAATGGGTAAGAGTGGACAGGAGAAAGATCGTCTTTGAACCTAAAAAGACTATTCCCCCCCTTCTTCTACTTCTCCTTTTCTCCCAGTCTCTCTGTGTGTCATTCCCCTCACTTTTCTTTCTTTTCTCAGTGCGCTGTGTTTTGTTCTCATGAATTTTGTGATGAAGCTCGTTGACTCGGGGCAGAGTAGAACGGGAGGATAGTTAAATTAAGTCCTTTCAGACAGACATGGAGGAATGTGTCTGTCAGCTCACAGGCCTGTTTTTGTCAGAGGGGTTTTAGAGAGAAAATGTAAGTATGCACTTCAAATGTCATGAAATGTATATTTTTTGCATACATTTTAAACTTCAGCTGAATGTTACTCCTAATATGATCGAATTTGAGAGTTTTCTTTTCAAAGCTCCTGCAAAATTCTAGTAATGATGGCATTTTCTTATAGAGCTTGATTGTAATAATTGATTTTACGTGATGTAATTTGAGATAAAAACTCTGTCTTTTGATGGATGGCGCTCCACTGGTTACTCACAAAGCATTGTCTGCTGCTGTCTACACAGAGATTGTTTGCTTTCTTGTGTCCAGCCATTGTCACACACACTCTTCCATCTCAGTTTCTTCGGATGTGAAGTGTTCCCTTTCACAGCTGCCCATCATCACCATCCAGTGAACCCTTACAAGGAAAACTCCCTCAAGACTTGTTTTCTTTCCTATTGAGGGAAGAGAAATGAAGAATTCAGGAAAAAGGATTGGCTCAACTGCAGGATTCGAAAAGAAAAACATTGTAATAACAATTATTAGTATATGAGCTCTTAAGATGCTCATATAACTGGGTTTGGTTATGTTTGGATGGAGCCAGGATGTTTCCCCCTGTTTCTAGTCTTGACACTAAGCTAAAAGCTGCTCGTGGTAACTTCATATTACTAGACAGACATGAAAGTGGCACATTTAGTGTGATTATGATTTTCAGTGATACATATAAGCTGTTTCTTTCTGACCCTTCCAAATGCAAATGCATCTGGATCTGTATACATACTGACATTATGTAGCATCTCTTTTACATTATTCACCTATGAGGGCTATAAACAATGGCTAGACTCTGAGTGCACTTTTCAGCGGGTAGACAGCTGAATAGTATCTCATCGTGAGTGGTGAGGAGACCTTTGCCGTGGTAGATCTCCTTGTCAGAGTGCAGCTGCCGACTGTCTGCTCTCATCGAGTGCGGCTCCACAAACCACCGCATCCAGTCTGTTGACCTTTCGCCCTTTCTCTCACTCACAGCTGTATGCTTTGAACTCTGGATGTGCTTCGCATCCAATCAGGATTCAACTCCTAAATGTCCCCACTCTAGCTACATGAAACCAGCCCATCTGCAATCAAACTCTGTGTCTGGTGTGCACAGGTCTGGAAGCTAGGCTTTTCCCTTGAATACAGAGCATTCGCTTCCTAGGTCCTGTGGATCTAAAGCTTTTCTTCCTCAGCCAAAAGTACTTTGACCATGACCCATTCCGGCTCAGCCAGGCCTTTAGCAGCTCCATGCCATCTGAAGGCTAAGTGCTCGCTGTTTAGGCTCCAGCATGAGCACATGGTGGGACTAACCAGCTCTTGAGTTTTGCCTGCCTGCCATCTGGAAAATAACAGCTTTAAGCAGGTCCTGCCAGTAATTACCCCTGCAAACTCTGAACAAAAGCCCAGAATACACTGCGGTGAAATCTGGATAATTGATGGAGACAGGCCACAGTAACGGATAGGCTCCTCTATTCCAAGGGGTGAACAGTTTAGTTTTGGCTTAAAACACTGAAGTCAGCTTTGAGAATGTGTATTTGGCCTTAATTATGTATTCTAGACAATAAAACTTACAGATGGCTTTTTAGCTGGAAAAGTGCATAATTTAATATTTAAAATGTGTTTGTAATTGTGTGCTTGAAAAACAATTCTTGGCCTCATGTTGTCACTAAAATCTAACACGTGTTATGAGTAAGAGATACATGTAAATTATGTTGTTTTCAGATTTATTTGACAGCAAACACATTCAAGATTACAAGAAAAGAAACATAGAGTTTACATTGTTCAAAGGAATAAAAGGGGACACCTCTAAAGCTCCCAAAAATATTGTAACTATATCCAAAGTAAACAAAGGTATAGCAGTATTTCACTTCCTGGGGTCTCTTCTGGTAGCCTGGTTACCTCACTGTGACAATTAGCATGCTAATTAGTGAGCTTTAGTAACTGTTATAGCCTTTTAATGAAGTCAGGCTAGCTTATTCTTCCGGTCTTTGTGCTACGATGAAGTTAAGGTGCCAGTATGCTCTAACAGAATGTGTAAGTTGGTCGAAAATCTCAAACCACGCCTCCCCCACACCTTGGGGGGGTTCTATCTGACCATTTCTGTACATTTCTTAAACTGACAATCTGAATATCATTTATTTTGTATGCAGTGATCGGCCTGGTGTGCATAGTTGAGACAAAGGGCATGGTTGGTACAGTACATCTGCTTCAAGCTCACATGTGTCATTCTTAACATGCACACCGATTTTAAAGTCACTTTTTGCAATCTGACATCATGAATGTTTTTAAGGAAATGTTTTGAACGTTTTTTCCGCTTAATTTACAATGTCCCCACACTTTTTGCCTTCAAAAGTCGTCAAATTACAACTTGTTATTTGTATACACCAACCTTAACCAGCTTTAGAGCAAGGGTATAAGAGTGATGTTTTTATCTAACTAAACAAACAAAATAAATCAAATGTATCTTAAAATGTCTCCTAAACTACTCCTTTAATCATTCTGGTTTCACAGGGAAAAGCCAGATGTGTAACATTTGTCCTTTAAATGTGGCCCTCAACTCTGAGTTAATTTAAATCAAAGCCAACACGGTTCGTAGGCAAGACAGCGTTTCCTCAAGTAGACAGCTTTATTCTTTCCATGAAGTATAGTTGCTGGGTGTGAAAATGTGTTTCCAGCGGTTGCTTACCACGCATTGCTATAAAGCACTGAAAAACCACAAACTCTCCCTCGGTTTTGAACCCCTGCCTGGATCTGACAAAACATGAAGCTGATTTACATTGTCCATCATCCAAAATGTCTCTTTCACTTAGAGTCCTATCCGGGGCTTAATCTGGAAACTGTTACTCAGTGCGTCTTGAAAATAAATGGTTTGCAGCTGAGAGCCGAAAGTAGGGGAGGGAAAATCAGGGGGGAAACAAGTGGCAAAGTCCCTCCGGTGAAATGCCATGTTTAGGCTGATGCACAGGAAACAGGCTCTTACCAGCCAGGAAATGAAGCGGCAAGAACAGGCCAGCTTATATTTCCCCTCCTGCTCTGTGATGGGCCTTGTTAGCAGGAGACACCAGGGCTCCAGCTTTTGTTCACACAGAGCCAATAATAAACAACACTGCAGCATTTTTTAAAGGACTTTAAGTGCTTGTGATGGCTGAGTGGTATGTTGCCATGAGGTCTTGAGTTTTTCAGACCTCCCTATTCCTAAACCCCCCTCTATCTCTGAGGGGGAGCTGAGTCAATGGTCACCATGTGAAAGAGCTGAAACTAATTTATGTGCAAGTGAGGGGATAGAATTCCCTGACTTGTGTTTTATGACTTTTGTTGCTGCTTTTGAGGAGTAATTCGAAATATCTTTTGTATAGATTTGACTTTTATGTCCCTTTATACATTTTCTTCTTTTTCTTTTTGACCACAAAGCAGAAACATGCGTATAACCATGGTGCAAAAAATGAAAACAGCATTTGGGAATACTCGATTTACTGAGTAATAGAAGGTAAATTCATGTTGTGCTATGGTAAGGGAGATGTCCTTCAGATTAATGTTCAGCTTTACAATCAACACAATGGATCATAAATCACTTGTATGAGGGCCAACAAAACAAAAATAATCCGGCAGTTATTTTTTATGCTATAGAGACCTTGAGGGTGAAGGCTAGTGTTACAATTAGACCCTGACATTGTGCGATATGTTCACCTTGACTCAGAGTGATGAATAAAGTGCCACAGCTGCCAGTAAAAAGGAGCAAAAACTCATCTTTTTGGACAAACCAAGGCTGAGTTTTCTAAGAGAAAAATACTGACATAAGATTTTCAAACCACAAGGAATTAAGTAGTCTTAGTTGAAGTCTGAATGGTGCAACTGGATAACCGCTACAATTATGTATTTATTCATAAAGAAATTAGTATAACCCAAGAAGTAATTTTTTGAAGATGAATTTCAGTAATGCAAATGTCACCTTTGTATTCATGTTAAACTAAAAGAAAATCTATTTTTCAAAGATGGAGAAGCCAGCTGTGACAGTACACAGAATGTATAGACCTATATTCATGGCAGACATTTTGACTTGTCACAGCAGGTAAAGCAAAGATGAAACCATTTTCCAGGTTTCCAGGAGGCTGCAGAAGTGAGCATGCACAATATCAGCTCCACCAAAACCAATGTATTCATTTTTTTGTCATCAATTACTTTTTGCTAAAACAAGACAAAAGGTTGGCTGTGATAAAGAACGAAAACAAAGACAGTTTCCTTTTATCACCAAATAAAATTATTTCTCCACATAATGGTGTTTATTTTTTCAAAACAAGTAGATGAATTTAAGCTTAGACGTGCACACAGTTTTATCTCACTTCCTGTTACTCAATCAGGATCAGCATTTTGTACAACAACACTTATAAAGTTTACATCCTTTGAGACTCTGTAAGGCTTTTAGGCACACAGATAAATCTAAATGCTAACGTCAGACAGCAATCATCCAATAGTATTGTAATGTTTACAATGCTCGTCATCCCTTTTAAGCATGTGACTATTCTAAAATATTCTAAATATACATATATCATCTTAACAAAAACAAATATCAAGCTTATAGTGGTGCTTGAGGAAAAGTTGGGTAGTACGATTCATCCTCTGGGGAGCATAAATGTATACAAATGGTGGCCCAACCAACAGCACTCATGTGAACATATGTGTGTTTATATTACATTATTTTGAACAACAGTAGCCTTAGTATTATTATTAAAAGCCTAAATGTGCAGCAATAACATTGTACAGAGAGGACGATAGCTGTCTGAGGCTCCTGTAGAGAGAGATTTCCTGTTTGTGTTCACATGTTGGAAGGTCAGAGCTGGCTGGTTGCCCACACAAACTCAGCGCTGCCTCTCCCCGATGTTAAAGACCACCTCAGTGTGAAGGCCTGCCACGATGGTGGTGAGCACTGATTCATGCCGAGGAGCTCAGGGCTAAGTTAAAGTCAATATAAACAATTACAGTTGATGTACTCTGAGTGTGTGTACGTGAGTCAGAGAGGGTTGAAGTACAAGAAAAGAGAAATACTGCTGCCTGTCTCAGCTCAGTGTACATGTTTGCAGTAATTTCTCCTCCCAGGGCAGACAGAGGACCTTAGCTGCTCATGTGGCGCCGGCCATGGAAAACACACTGATAATGGTAAAGTGTTGAGGGGCTGCAATTCAAGCTGAACGCGGCAGAAGTGATAGGACACTCAGACGAGTGAAGCCAGAGTGAGACAGAAACCTTTTTACCTAAGTTGTAGCCTTCCAACTGATCCTTTTAAACATACATATCTACACAATCAAATATAAATAAAACATATTTTAGTGAGGTAGAGGCAAAACAAGTCTCTCTGGCCTTGGAGATCGCCTGTAGGAGAATTGAAAGAAGTATCTGAAAGTGTTTGCAATTTAATCCAAAGAGCTTTTCTTAAAGTTGCTTAAGAAAACTGGCTAAGAAAACATTGCTACTCTTGATTTTGCTCTGGACTGAGAACAATTCCTTCTTTGCTTCTGTAACTAGCTTTTGGCTGACTTTTGCATCACTTTTACACTCCATCTCACCAGTGGTTGTTTCCATCTGTTTGAGCGGAGGTTAGAAGTTGACTGGCAGAGGTCCTGCTCTCTGAAAGTCAGCGGCTCGCTGGAGGGGCTTGTTTCTATCAGGGGTGAAACACCAGCCCGTCCATCACCCTGACAGAGCTGACAGCCATTAAGCCAAACCAGAGGAGTTCCTGCCAACAATCAAAGGGCTTTTCATTGAAGGAATCCAGCTCCGGCCTGTCATCGGGGAGGGGGAGTTTCCAGCTGTCAGCAGGACAAGAGGATACTCTGGGTATCCTCCCTCCCCTTTCTATTCAAAGTCTCTGGTCAAATCCATTGCATTGGTCAAGAGCAAATGCTCCGCCTTCTCTTCCTCTCTTTCTGTCTCCCTCTCTCAAAGTCATTTTTTCTTCAAATTCAGAAATCCTGTTATGTTGTGGGGCATTACATAGCTTTTGAAACTTTTCTTACTTTTAAAATCTTTGTTTTTCTTCATTTCCAATTCATGATTTTTCCTTTAATTTTCTTTTGAGATACGGTTCACTTTCTCCCCAGTAATGCCAGTGCTCTTATTCACCACATGAGGGAAGCAAAACTAAAAGAATCACCAAGTAGCAAAATGTCTGTGAAATATATTCAGTAATATTAACACACATTATCCCCGATTAAGTATGTCAATATTTAACATCCTTTTTCGTCCAGAAGGAAATCTATTATCTGATAGATTATTTGTGTGCTTTATTAAATCATAAAAAGTGAAAATCTGTTTACTAGAGCTCAAAAAGGTAGCAATTCTGTGCATTAAAGCTCTGTGCCCTGAATCTGCAACTTTTCAGAGCAATACTGTAGTGTTTTTCAAATCTCTACATTCAATAATTACACATTGTAATCAAATCTCATGAATTGTGCTCATTTAAATACAATCACAGCGTATTTCAACAAGCTGTCGTAACATTTATGTCTTACCATGCAACACTTTGTCACACTGGAGCCCTGTCTGATGCTTCACTAGGTCTACTATTATATAACCAGTGAGCCGCCTGCATGAATCAATTATTCATCTCCATGTCATAACACTGAGGATGCTTTGATTATGACAGACAGCCAGACAAGGCAGCGCAGTAAATGGCTAAAAGCAAACACGAATGAACTTCCACTGAGTCTGTGGCTTCATCATGTGACCACTGAGGGACAGGACCTACAAATAAGACGTGTCTCCGCTGCACTAAACGACTGCACGAATGCGTGATTTGAATATCAGCCCTGGGCAGCCGGGGGATCAACAGAAGTCTATTCCACACAAGTACGTCTGTAAATCTTTCCACATGGGGTTCACAGAGAGCCGTGGTCAATCCAGGGCCGACTGATATATTTTCTTCTTCGTCTAAAGTGTTTCAGGCATCATAAAGGCAGGTGGTGTTGTCAGAGTACAGTGATCGGTTCAAAGGTTAAGTAGTGAAGCACATCTTGATTTATCTGTCAGGATAATCAGCTATGAGCATCTGTTCTGGACTTATCTGAAGTCAAAGATATAATGACAACTGTAAATGTTCAAAGGCTTGTTTTTAAGGTGGCGGTGACTGTCTCTGCACTCAGGGATGAAGAACAGCTCCATTTATGTCCACAGTAAATCACGAGGTTAAAACACGCCGTACTTCATAATGACGGCCTGTCCTTCATGTCTTTTGTACTTTTCCTGTTAAATCTTGGCTCTGCATAACACCATCTGGGACCCAGCAATGCTACAGTGGTTACAATAATTCCCTGTCACTGCAGTTATGATCAAAGCCCCCTGCTGGTCCTGTTTTTTTTTAAAGTACATCCTGCACACCAAAGTCTTATGTTGTATTGCATAAAACAAACAGTTAGAGCTTGGGTGAATCCTCAGAAAATCATCTGTTCCACCACCCATATACAGGGGGAAGGAACGATGGAGTCTGGATAGCTGGCGTAATCTAAGCGAAATTCAAGTTTGCTGATATGATTATCATCAAATGTAAGATGATCAAAAGTTCGATGATCAAAACCTCAAGAATAGATACTAAATGGACATTAAGGTGAGATTGTTTTGTAAACTGCTGTTTCCAAGTTCAAGACTAAACTCTGACACTCAGCTTTGCTAATGTTCCTGGTTTAACATTTGTTTGCATTATTAATACAAGCTGATGTTTAGTGAATCTGGAGATGCATGTGAAAAAGCCTCTTAGTGTTTTTTTTCTTCCCTATAGTTTCGATCGATTGTATTCAAGGTCCTGATGCGCTGGTGAATATGTAATTATTAAAATCATCGCACTGATGCCTGCTACTGCTAGCTTTAAAAAAAGAAATGGAAGGAAAAAGCTTATTCATAATAGAGTCTCAGTGATGTATCATGAAAATTATATTCACAAAACAAAATAAATAGTCATGAGGCCAACAAAGCTATTCCTGGTACATTACCATTAGTTTTGAGAGTATGTATTAATATTTATAGTCTACTTTACACCATTACATTTGCATGGCTTTGCTCGGCCCAGTCTAGCTTCTATAAATGGATATAGGACATTTCCTCTAGATTTACAAAGAGGCGGTAAAGAGCGTTCTCATTACTGTGGTTATGTGTACACACACAGTTTTTAATTCCTTTGCTATAACTCATTCTCAGAGGTTATCGCATGATTGTTTAGTTTCTATTTTCAGCCTCCGCCGTATAAGAACTCAGGATACAAACTACGTGTATAAATATCTTAAAGATTTATTAAACATTACACAAGTCCCTCCGGGGTGTTTGTTTTTCGCACAGTTCGTTAAGTGCTTTGCATCTGTTTACCAGCGTGAACATGTAGTACAGAATATGAGATTGATGAGCAGTGAAAGACATTGTCTCTGTGTGTGAGGGAGATGAAACAGCAGAGGAGAGAAAGAGAGAGAGGGAGAGAGATCAAAGACTATAGCCCTGTATTATAAATGTGGTTGGAAGGCTCTCCCTCCTCTCTTCATCCGGCTCTCTCCTGATCATCGACCCTGAGGAGAATAAACTCAATCCATGTTAAATTATAGATTAAGGCCCGGCTCTGGCTATGGCTCAGCAGCTGGCGGCGTGTTACACACTTCTGCTGCTGCTACTGTTGCCTCACCTAGCTGCCTTATTAAAATCAACATCAAACACTCTCCACAGATGAATAACGGGATTTAAAAGAGCCTGTGTGAACATGTAAAGCATCTCTTGACATTGTGCTCTCTGAGAGGCTGTGGCTGTTGGCTTTGTGTTTAGCATCACTTCTGCGCTCATGAGTTTTTTTTCTTGCTGGCTATATTTTATTCACCAATGCACTTTGTTCTTTTAGCTCAGCGATGAGATGATTTGGAAAGTGCTAGTTAACATTTTTATGGATATTACACTCTGTTCTGAAGCTATTCTAAGCAAATGGTGCAATCGCAGGACTGCAGAGCATCAGAAATGCAAATGTTGTATTTCAGTCACAAAAAGCTATCAATATCCATATCTGCAGAGACTCAAATATGACATGAGCATTAAGAAGAAATATTTTCAACTTCAACTTGTGATAATCAGGAACAGGCGGTCTCCATAGGCTTTTGGAAAATAGCTCGAAATAAGATCTGTGAAAAACGAACCTGTTTGATAAATGCACGTTTTGTTCAGCCGGATAATCTCCGCATGTCTACCCTACTTTTATAATTTTCAAATCATAAATCGCCAGAAGCAAAATGCTATGGGCTGTGGGACCATTGGTCTGTGGGAACATTGGGCTGTGGGAACAGAAGTGATACATATGCCCCTTTTCCACCAAACCAGTTCCAGTTCTAGCTCTGTGCTTCTGCTCTTCCGGTTCCAAACTGGTTCTTCTTTATAGCCCCAGTTGTGTTTCCACCGCCCAGAGCCCGACTGGTGCTGCGTCATGACATCACCGTTTACGTCGCTGATTTTCTCCCCTATAGAGTGGTGCAGTGACGAGTCCTAAAACCCGGAAGTGAGTTAGCATTTTACCACTACCGGTTCCCTCGTCTCAGTCACTGGGATTTCTCCATAGGATTTTGGAAAATAGCTTGAAATAAGGTCTGTGGCAGGTTGACACAAATTTAAGAGACGGATCACATTTTGTTCTACGACATTAAATACATCAGCAGTGACCCCACTGAAGAGTTTACGTGTCTGAAAAACGATGGTTGTTAACAAGTGGCTGAATAGGACTACAGAAGTTGTCAAGGACGTTGTACGTCATTACACCGAACATGTAAACACTCCCGCTAAGTTTGTCTGCCCCTGTTCTGCTTGAAAGCAAGTACCTGCGCTCTTGCAAACTGTTAAAACAAACGCTTCAATTTGTACAATTTTGAATCTGTATTTTTTAACGTTGACGTTGAAGTCATGCGACCCTGCTGTATTCTGCTGTAGTTCGTTTATAGCATAACGTTAGCATTTTGCTTCTGGCGATTAGATTTATGATTTGAAAATTATAAAAGTAGGGTAGACATGTGGATATTATCCGGCTGAACAAAACATGCATTTATCTAACAGGTTCGTTTTCCACAGATCTTATTTTTTTACAATATTCAAAAATTCTATGGAGAAACCCCATTGCTTTTTTGTCGAGGGAACCCTTGCACAGCTTATTTCCGGGTAAATACGTCATCCCTGCCCGACTCTATAGCAGTGGCGAGCCGTCAGGGCCCTCTAGGCCCTCTGTGAGGGCCTAAGATATTCTAAAAAATAATATTTGAAAACATAAAAAAAAAATGTATATATTATTTTTGTTACATTTTTCATTAGTTTTACCAAAATAACTTGATTTAATTGTATTTAAAATAACATTTCCAAAGAAATAAATCCTTCGAATCTGCCTGTTCAGTTTCTGTTGGAATGTGAAGGGTTAAATGCCATCTCTGCGAGTTACTGTGAAGACGGGAGAGCTTGTTGGTCCCTCTGTACATTCACAGAGGGCCAGCTATAGTAACTCAATGAGAGAGTAATGTCAAATGACAGTACAATTGACCAATCATATCTTCCCTCTAAATGGGTGGGCTTTATTTTCGCGGACTTTATGACAAGTTCCGCTCGCTGTGGGGTTTATGCAAGTGGTGCAGTGACGCGTCCTAAAACCCGGAAGTAAGCTGCGCTCGGGTTCCCTCGACAGAAAAGCAATGGGATTTCTCATGGATGTAATAGCTCGAAATAAGGTCTGTGGAAAACGAACCTGTTAGATAAATGCACGTTTTGTTCAGCCGGATAATATCCACATGTCTACCCTACTTCTATTATGTTCGAATCATAAATCTAATCGATAGATTTATGATCGATAGATCGATTTATGATTAGCATAAGTTCGTTCATGATGGCTCATGTCAGTGATAGTGATGACATCGTTGCGAAATTATTAACCGAGTCATTTTCAAGATTGAGTTACAATGATAAATTGGAGTGGCAAAGGATCAGCTGCATGACCCCGCTGGGACTCCCAGCAGCTTCTACTGAAGCCTTCCGAGTAAATCGCCAGAACGCCGACACCTCCTCATCTCCACCGCTCCCATGTTTTATTTTGTGTTGCCATAAGTTAGTCTCTCTGCGTTTGTGCACTGGGCGAATGCTAATGCTAATAATGCTAATGCCAGGATAATAAAATGGCGGCTCTACAAAACATTTCAGAGTTGTACGGGGCGTGGTTTGCAATTCGCCCAGCCAATCAGAACTGGGACACTTTTTTCCCACAGGAAAGTACCATCTCTCAGCAGGCACTAAAAACGGGGGTAAAAGTTCCCGAGATGAAGTGCTCTTTTTGGTGTGAACGCGACATAAGGGGTACTAACGGAACTAAACGCGAAAAGTACGGTGAAAAGTACTCTGGTGTGAACGTGGCTATTGATGCGTTTTGCACCCCGGGCCGTTGTTTTGATATTCCGCTGAAGTATACGCTGTGACGTAATAACTCTTCTTTTTTTTCGAGGGAAGTGGGGGGTCAGAGGGCCTAGGTATAAAAGTCATGGCTCGCCACTGCTCTATAGAGTGGTGCAGGGATGACGTATTTACCCGGAAATAATCTCCACAGGTCTACCCTACTTTTATAATTTTCTAATCATAAATCTAATCGCCAGAAGCAAAATGCTAACGTTATGCTATAAACGAACTACAGCAGGGTCGCTGCTTCAACGTCACGCCAACTTAAAGGTGGGGTAGGTAATTTTGGAGAAACCAGCTCAAGATCGCTAGAATTTGAAAATACACAGCCGGAGAAAATCTGCCACTTCCTTACAGAGCCCCTCCTCCAACACACACAAACGCGCACATGACCAATGAGGGGACGAGATAAGTTTGTGCACAGATGGAAGGCTGACAGGCAGGTAGGCCATCCAGTTATTTTAGCCGGGCCGGCTAAAATGATTGGTCGTGCTTTTTACAGTATTACAGCTTCCACAGATGACATTTCTTTATGGATTTTTTTGTCAAAGCACTTAAGATATTCATTGCTATCGGGATGTTAAGAGCATTCCATGGAATATAACAAAAAGTGTATCTCAAGCCGGTTTCTCAAACTTACCTACCCCACCTTTAAACAACACAATACTAATGTTTGAACTTAGGGAGAGTTCAGAAATCAATATTTGGTGGAATAACCCAGATTTTTCAATAACAGCTTTCAATGCGTCTTGGTTGTTCGCCACCAGTCTGTCACATTGTTGCTGGGTGACTTTATGTCTCTCCTGGCACACAAACTAAAGCAGCTCAGCTTTCTTTGATGGCTTGTGACCATCCATCTTCCTCTGGATCACATCCAGAGGTTTTCAGTGGGGTTCCAACTGTTCCATGACAGGGTCTTGATCTGGTCTTCCTCCATTCACACCTGAATTAAGCTGAGGGTGGGTTTATCCAGCAGGACAATGCTCCATGCCCCACAGCCAGGTCAATCCAGATGTGATCCAGAGGAATATGAATGGTCACAAGCCATCACACAAAGCCGAGCTGCTTGAGTTTTTGTGCCAGGAGTGGCTTAATAAGTGACCCAACAGCAATGTGAAAGGTGGTGCAGAGCAGCCAAGACGCATGAAAGCTGTGATTGAAAATCTGGGTTATTCCACCAATTATTGATTCCTGAGCTCTTCCTATGTTAAAACCATTAGTATTGTGTTGTTGAAAAATGAATTTTAAATTGTTTTCTTTGCACTATTCGAGGTCTGAAAACACTCCATCTTTTTTGATTACTTTGAACATTTGGTATTTTTTGTAAATAAATGCTCTAAATGAGAATATTTGGAGTTTGGGATAAATGTTGTCAGTCATTAATTTATAGAATAAAACACAAATGTTAATCCAGTTTTTACCAATAGTAAAACGAGAGAAACTGATCATTTTACAGAGGTCTCTTAATTTTTTCAGAGCTCTACATAAATATATAGATCTATATATCTTTATATATAGAAAGATTGCTATACTTTCATGTTTCATGTGAAAGATGTTCTCAGGAAAATGTATGGTACAATATTTTTGCCACAGTTTGTATAGGAAGCTCAATTTCATTGTATCCAAATGAAACACTCAAGTTTTAATAAAAGGTAAAACTTTATTTTTGTGTCTTTTTCTTTTTTGTAGTTGACGGAATAAAAAATATAAATACGAAATGTAACCACTTTCAACTAAAAATGATAAGTTAAATAATTGGGCAAAGCAATTGATATTACACAATATTTTAAGTAAAATCAACTTCACATGAAGTGCATTGTACTTCCAGTCCTTGAATAATTTAAGTTAAATTCACTCAAGTTTTCCTAATGCGTTACTTAAAAAATAGAAAGTGGTTGACTTAAAAATGTAAGTAAAATCAACTTGACATGAAGTGGATTGTACTTCAAATAACAATTCAAGTCCTTGATAAATGTAAGTTTAATTGACTCAAGTTTTCATAATGCTTTACTTACATTTTTAAAGGCAACCACTTTCCTCTATTTTTTTAAGTAGATTCAACTTATCCGGGCTTACATGGCTGCTGCTGTCTCACGGTCTACACAATCAGCATGGTTCGGATTCTAGCTGGTGCCAGAACATTAAATGAAACAATACTGCAGATACAGCACGGATTATATTGGTTTTGCTGCAGTGACTTTTGCTTAGAGTTTTTATATATATTTTCTGTATTTCTATATTTCACAATCACAATCTGTTTGAATACTTTAATTATTTATTTGTGCAATTAAAAATAAAAAGCTCAATTCCACTACTTTGAGTATATTTCAACATTAATGAGTATCGAATCAAATATTATGTTTTAGAAAAATGTTTTTAAGGCAGACATATAAATCATCTCATGCATGCTGTTTGCTACCAGCTCTTTAAAACCTGATAATCTGGTTTGTATTACAAAACTGAATGAAGTAAGATGGAAAATATGAAAGAACAGAACATACAATATAAGGCCTTTTTAAAATGTATTGCTTGAATTGGTTAATATTGATCTCTTTTATCAAATGTTCTTAAACAATCTTCCACGATGCACCTGCCTTTTTGCAGTATATAATCTGTGTTACTACATTTCACCAGTAGACGTCTCTCCAACTCTACTCTGAGCAGCTACACAGAGACACTGAAGGAAGAGGTGGGAGTTTTGTTTTTGTAAAGCTGTAACACAACAGAGATTAAAAAAAAAAACAGCATACAGAAATTACCATATAGATAGAACATTTCTATTTAAGTATTAAGCAGCAGTGACACTAAAACAATGACAAACTCCCACCACAGCTACATTAAGTGAACAGAGCTAACTTGTGCTGTAACGTCGGGTACTTATGTATGGAAGCCTGTTTGCGCCACAGACAAAATCTAAAATAAATCCTGTAAGTCATAATTATGACTTACTTATCTCAATATTATGACTTACTATCTCATTATTATGACTGACTATCTCATTATTTCTGCTTACTATCTCATTATTTCGACCTACTATCTCATTATAATGACTTACTATCTCATTATTATGACTGATTATCTAATTATTTCTGCTTACTATCTCACTATTTCATTGTTTTGACCTATCTCATTATTTTGACCTATCATCTCATTATGACTTACTATCTCAATATAATGATTTACTATCTCATTATTATGACTTACTATCTCATTAGTATGACTTACTATCTCATTATTATGACTTACTATCTCATAATTTCGATTTACAATCTCATTATTATGACTTACAATCTCATTATTATGACTTAGTATCTGATTATTTCAACTTACTATCTAATTTTTTCGACTTATAAATGATTATTATGAATTACTGTCTCATTATTATGATTAAAGCCGACCACCAGCAAGTCGAAGTAATTTGCTATACTGTAGCTTTAAGCAAGCATGATTTTGGAGCACTCTGGAAGAGAAAGATATTGTTGTGCTCAGTTCGGTAAAGTTAGAAATATATTGAAAGCTTCAAATTTGGAGGATCAATAACTCATAAACAAATCGTTGTAAAAATAAAAACAACGTGACTTCACAACTATTAGGCACAACTATTAGGCCAATTAAGAGTGGTAGTAGAAGTAAAAGTCTAATTGAAATCCATATTAAGGTCAGATTTGCTACCACTTCAGGAGTTTGTTGTGAGTATCTTTCCGTACTATCCCACTTCGGACCACTGGAAGTCTGAAGTGATCTCTGAGGCGGACTGGCACGCAGACTTCCTGTTTCCTGGTAGCATTGCCGACTGGCCTCCCTTCATTTCCAAAGCTGCTGTTAGCCAGTCAAGGGAATCCTTAGTACCACAGGGGCTTGCATCAACATAGCGCTACATAATGTCACCTTGCAGTGCTTAAGAGCGGACTGAGTCTCTCCCACAGTTTGCGACCAACACCAGTAGAGGTTCCGAGACACCAGGGTGACTACCCTTGGATTATTCCTGTTGAGTCCAGGGGCGGACTGGCCATCTGTGTGTTCTGGAGAATCACAGATTGTCCGGCCGGCCCGGGCCTTTCTAAAAAACATTTTTTTTAAACGTCATCATTTAAGTTGCGCTGACAGGCGACAGAGGGCCACAGTTTCCCCGTGCTAACAGTTCACGAGCGTGCTCTCTATGTGAGTGCTTGAAGTTGGGGTTAAAAAGTGCCAGTCCTCCCTTATTTACATATGAGCATGTGTATCAGTAAACCATTATTACATTGAATAAAAGCAAAGTCCTTCTCAGTCTGCTCCAGGTTTAATTATACTGACCTTTATTTGAAATAGCAAAACAAAGATCTATTAGTTGAAATTAAGCCTTTCACAACTGTAATTTAAAGACTGTAGCGTGTACAAAAGAGTATCGTACTCAAGTACTGGTTAGCACACTTAAAATAAATTTTTACCCAAGCAAAGTATATATATATATAATATAAAATACAATTTTAATGCACACCAAGGATTGTGATGAGGTGCTGATCTGGAAGTAGAACTATGTGCATATATTTTATTTAGATATGTTCATTTTGAGAAGCCTAATGAGCAATGACAAACAGCCAAATCATCTAACATTGAGCATGTTGACATCTGATCTATCACAGACGTTCCTCCCTACATCATTCAGTGCATCAGGTTTAATCATATCTTTGGTTCTTTATTCATGGGGTTTGTCTCTGTCACTTTGATACAAATTCATGAAGTTCAGTCTCCCAGGCACAGCTCCTCTTTTTTGCTGGATCGGGTAAAGTACTGTTTGAATCCAACATGTTACTGTGTTGCTCCATATATTTGAAAGCCTAAATGTGTAGTTTACCTTAGTAGGTCTCACATATAATACTCACCATTAAATGTTCCTTTCTCTTTGGTCATATTCATTCTTATATCGTCTGTGTTTTATCAATACCGCTGCGACTCTAACAGTATCTTGACAACATTTTAGGGACCAATTCAAATTCTGCTTGCCTCACTTATTTGTTAGTGTCACAGTTTCTTGGGTAAATTAAGGATGATGTACTGTCTGCAATTACATTAAGATTAATAGGGATTATCCATAAATGTATACAAAAAAAGAAATACAACAAAATGTCAGTTTTCATGCCACAGCATTTTATTCACAAAACCAGCAGGAGATTGATTCATCTGAAGTGTAGCAACTTTTTGTCTCCTCTAATTATATCTTTTTAGTGGACGTTTTTATAAATAGCAGGAGAAAAAGGCCAATTTTGCATAAATATAGTCAGATGTAAAAAAAATTATGAATGTATAATTTCAGTACAGTCTGTGATCGAAAATAGAAATCTGTATCTGTTCTCAACAATAGTGCAGCGACAATATTCCTACTTCACAACACTAAGTATATTTCTTACAGTAATTTCATGCAAAGCAAATCTCTTAGGGCAGTCAAAGGCATCAAGATAATGTTCAGTATCAACATCAAACATAAAACATGCAGTTTCAACATATTTGACATGCTGCCAAGTCAAGAACTACAAAACATTGTGATGAATCAAAAGAAACCAATGGTTACATGAACTCACATTCTGCTTAAACTTCCTTAAAATATATATTTTGGCATTTTTACATCCTGTTTGTACTGCTGTAGGTGTCTAAAGCATAGCTCAGTGTTAGGACATACATACATATGTGACAAAAACATGTGCCACACTTGGCTTAGCAAGCATTTATGTGTGGAGTCATCAGTGACATCCTAAAGGGTTTACTGAGACAAATTGTACTCATTCGCATAAAAAAACAATTACAGTTACATGTGGGACCTTGTGAACAAAAATAAAGATAAGGCTGCACAGACATACAGGCTGGTGTTTGTCTAAAAAATAATATCATTTATGAAAGCCCTGAAAGGCAAGTGAGGAAAACAAATCTGGTGATCCATTTTCTGAGCCAGATTTAAAAGTTTTCTCATGTGAAAAAAAGGATAATCTTTCTAAGTTCATTAATTATTTATTTTGTATCTATTTGAAAACAGATAGTGAAAGTTTTGCTTGGAGTATATTTCTGTGATGGATATTTGTTCAACAGTTAAACAAGTTATGGCAGTTTTTGCCAGGATTCTTTATATGTTGTTGTAGTACTCATGTTGGCCACAAGAGGCAGAAATGCTCCACGCTTTCTTCCAGGCGGGTTTTGCAGTAATTGTTTCATGTACTTTAAACAAAAAGCATTTGTATTGTGTAATAAGTTATGTATGAGTACTTTCATGTATTTCTGTAAACTAGGAATGTACCTTAATCGTTGTTGAGGATTTAGATCAGACCGAAATGATGGATCACCAGATTATTTTTCTCACTTGCCTTTCAGTGGTTCCATATAAATAATTTACATTTCCAAAAAGCTAAATAATTTCTTCACTGAAAGTTAATTAAAACAACATTTGTATTAATCTGTGTCATATTTTTTTAAGGGATTATGAGGTCTCATACAAACAATCAGCCTGAGGATTTAGATTGTATCAGTACACAACCAATACACTAACATTTGGCCTTTCAACTTCATTTTACTAATTCCTTACCCACTGATAAAAAAAAAATGTTTTCATATTACACTCATGCAATTCACAAAACAATTGGATCGCAGAAGGACCAGTTAACCTAAGAACATAAAAAAAGTGCCATGCAGCAAAATATTTGCAAATGAGGTAAGACAGTAAGAAACATTCAGGAACATCATCATGCTCCGGTCTACATTCATAATGGCAATTTGTGTTTTCATGTAAGAGAAATCACAGTGATTCCTTTTTCGTTTTGTTACACTGTTCCAGTGGGATTCAGATGTTTAGGCATTTCCCATAACAAAGAATTACAGTAATAAGTGGCCCTCTTTGGTTTCACAGCAGTCTCTTCTTCTTCTCATACATCTCAATAATGAAAAGCTGATAGACAGATAGATATATAGATGGATAGATAGATAGAAAAATAGATCGATGGCTAGACGGATAGATAGATAGATAGATAGATAGGCAAACTGCCCTTTGAATGTATATGTTGTGCAATGTGCTCAGCAGATGACAACTGCATTTCATCAACCCAGATTTAAAAAATAATTGAGGGTAATGCATGTGCTAAAATATCACAGAGTACTGGATGAGTCCCATGTGAGCTTTTGAATGGATAAACCTATAAGTAACACTAGGTGCGCTTTACTTATTTCCTGCAGAAGTCTTGTTGCCATCGTCACAGGAACCGTTGCTCACTCTGCACCTCAGATCCTGACTGCCCTCAGACTTTGACCCACACTTCTCTGTGGAGTCGGGTTGTTCCTGGGGCTCAGGAGGACTCAGATCAGTCACTGAGGCTCTGCGTGGCTCCTGGTCGGACGAGCACAGCTCCTGCCATTTGTTGCGATTGGCATCTATCTCATCGACCATTGGCTGTAACTTCCTGTTGAGCTTCAGCATTGCCTGGGAGCGAAACAAAGGAGTACCATTAATATTAAAACTCACAAATAGTGCCTATAATTTTTGTATCGACATCAACGGTTAAAGTTTAACTTTATACATAACAGTTACCTGGTAAAGGGGTCTACATATCCCATCTATCCACTCTAGCTGTAAGGCAGGCAATTCATCTTTGCGATTGCGGTCAAATATGGCCTACAGAGAGGAGATAATCTTTGTCATTTACTTACGAAACATTCATCGTAATTATTATTTTTTAAATATCACTCTAATACATCATGGTTGGAGTGTATGCTGCCAACTCTCTATGACATAGAAATCTGTGTGAAAAAGATCCTAGTGAAAGAAATAGCTGGAAAGTGTGCATACTTACTGCTGGGGTCAACTTCAGCTCTGACCTCTCTCTGTCACCTTGTTCAAAGAACTCACTCGTCACCAGCTCTGCAACCTTGGCAAATAATTCCACACATTATCATTTAACTCAAACATTATGTACATTTGGATTCATGGCCTCTAAGCTAGTGGATGCCTGCATTGGATTTGTTTTGTACTCAATATGCTTTACTTGAATTTCAGGTAGAATATGCACATTATGTTAATTTGTAAAGGGAAGAACAGGTCCTTTTTAAAAAACAAATTCCAACTTAAATTGTACATCTCCAAGCACTAACACATGAAAGCATGATGTGGAAAGCATCAAACCTGTTTGGATATCTTCCAAGGACGAGTGACTGCGCCCAGATCACATCCTGTCATCATCATGGACCTGACAATGACAACAAAGCTTTGTTCTACCTATTTGTTTTCACTTAAAGTGATGTTGGCACAGGAAAGTTGTATTTAGCACAAAGGTAGAAACCTGATAACTTCTCTGTGTCCTTCATCTGTCCAGCTGAATTCTCCAGAGAGAACACACTCAAAGAACTTGTTCCTGCGCCTTACAATGCAACGAGACAGACAAGGATACAGAAAGTATTAAAATGCAAAAAAGAATAAAGACAGTTTTCACCACAAGAGCACTCTGTAAAAACACAAACATCTAAATGTTAATCCTTATTTTGGAAATGTAACAATAATATGCATACATCTATTTCAGTGTTATTATATAACCACCAAGTACCTCGGCTCTGAATTAATTAAAAAGACCACTCTATATGTGTATATATTTCTTTCTTTTTCTTTTTTTTCTTTCTTTCTTGTATTTTCTTGGATTATGTTTTTTATTTTTATTTTTGGGATATATACTTGTGCAATGTCTTATGCTGAAAAAACGAAATACCAATACAAATATTTGTCAAAAAAAAAAAAGAAAAAAAAAAGACCACTCACTCAAAGTGCAAAGTAAGGTCTGTGGAGAGAATCGCCTGCTTCAATAGTTGCATCATGTTGCTGTACTCCTTAGAGCAGAGGTTTGCAAAGATATTGTGACCCTGTGAGGAGACAAAATACAATAGCATACATTAGGGCAGATACACAAAAGCAGACAAGGATGAGTAATAGTTGCTACAATGTCTCCTTAAGCAGCCAGTGCATTGGTAAAGTCATTGCTCACTGTCAAACGCAGTTCTCATTATCACGTTAATTAGCAGTGTGTATAGACTTTCCCTGTCCTCTGTTTCAGAAATCAATAGAGAGAACATTTCCAGATGATCAAACGGATCGAAGCAGTCTCACAACGTCAATGGTGGTCACTGCTGCCGCCTACGAATCTTGAGACTGTTTACAAAGAGGGATCGCATATGTAGGCATTGATGATGAGGTTCCTTTTAATAGCGTTTTGTTGTATTCTGCTAGTATACATTGAACTTTTGTTTTGGTTTTGTTTTTAGTTTAATCAGGTGTATTTGAAAAGACAGGCGTTGCAAGGGTTGACAGGTGTGATTGTTGCACTGTGGCCATTATTGTACACATTTAAGCAAATGAACCATAACACCATGAGCTTTTTGTAGCATCAACAACGTATTAAGTGCTTTTCTTATGGTAAAAAGGATCCAATTCATTGGCGAATCCAAGTTAGTTAAACACTCGCAGCCAATAGATAGATAGATAATTGATTGCGTTCGTCACAGAAGCAGAAGTGAGTTCAGACATTAAAATACAATACTTTAAATACTTTAAAAAGTGGAAAAGAGAATTAACAATTAAAAAGAAAATGAAAAATATTCTGGATAATTAAAATAAAAAGTCACAAATACTACAGGATCCAAAATACTACAGGTCCAATAACTAAACCTCTGAATTACTTGAGCGTTATGAGAAGTACTGTTCTGACCTCACTTTGTAGGATCATGACTGCATGGTTGAAGTGATGATGCTCCAGGGTGGCTGACGTGCCGTAGAGCAGAGCCAGAGCTGAGCCGGTCCTGTGGGTCAGAACAGAGCGGTGAAGCTTTCTGCAGACTGTCTGTCGTCATACTGTAGGCCTGCCTCACTTACTTGGCTTGAAATGCATTGTTGGTGCCTCGGTGGTCCAAGTCATGACACAGGCAGCCGACCATCAGGGCCAGTATCTCAGCCTCCGACAGGACGTCCCGGAAACTGGCTGTCTGCACAAAGTAAAGCAGAATGGCAAATTCTTATCCACTTAGCGTTCATTTCTATGTTCAATAGAAAAGGACATGACAGAACATTTCTGGAGTTACATTTGATTATTTGATTAAGTTTGGGAGTTTTTAGCACACCACATCAGTCAAGTTGATCATTCTCTTTGAGACTTAACCCAAATATTCCTCCTTTGAATTCTTTAAAGGGGACCTATAATGCAAAATGCACGTTTTGATGTCTTTTATACATTCATATGTGTCCCTGGTGTGTCAGGGAACTCACAAAGTGTCAGAAAACAAAACCCTCTCTCTTTTCCTCTGTACCCAAATCTCTAAAAACGGGGGAACAACGGAGCTGATCCAGATTTGCATCTACGTCATATCGGAAATGAGGACCCACGGCACTATCAGAAAGTTGCTATCAGAAACAATGCCTGACGTGTTTTGGACATAATATGGTCTTTGTTTCCATTAGCAAGCACTGCTAACACTCAGAGCTAACCTGTACTGGAGAGAGTATGTATAAAAAAGCAGGAAATGAAGCTCAGCGTAAGTTCTTTCAGGAAGACTGGTATGCATTCACTCTGCAGCTACTTATAATCAGCTCATCACGGGCTTTCTGTTAACCTATTACATTCACCTCAATCTCAGCAGCCAATCATCGTGCTGCAGCCAAACTTTAAAATGGTCCTCCTCTCTCCTGCAGTCAGCTGTGATTTCAGGCGTTCATGCTGCCGCCCGCCTCCTCCCCATCCACCTCCTCTCAACATATCCAGTGCCAAGAGATCTAATCCAAAGACCTCATCACATCCCCTCTTCATCCCATCTCCTCATCAAATCCAGATCTTCAGCATCATCACCAGTGTCTAGACCCCGGGGGGGTTCCCTATATGCTCACGGCTGCATTTCCCCCTTTAGATATACGATTTCAGGATCGGGGTCTAATCGCCAAAGACTTAACATTTATCATATGGCATGTGTCAATAAATGTTCTTTAAACAAAATGAAGTCTCTCCTGATTGAACTAAAAAAAGGAACTCACCTTGTGGTAAACCCGCAAGAGAAAAAGCATTTGAGCTCCATACTGTTTCAGAAATAATCCTTGATGTGGTTTGGAACATGATGGCGTTTAATCACGGCAGAATTTAGCTGGCCATTTCTCAATGTCGAGTATACCTGCTGCAGAGCCACTATTTTAAGTATACTACGTCATCGAGTGGCGCCGAATGCTGGGCATTTAACATGCATCTAAACAGTCCTTCGGCGCCACTCGATGACGTAGTGTACTTGAAATAGTGGCTCTGCAGCAGCTCTACTCGACATTGAAAAACGGCCACTGTATCTGCCGGTAGAATTCTGAGCAGGCGTTAGCTCCCCCTCCTTTTTCAAGCTAAGGCCCCAATATTTCTAACAGCCATTCTCTAACGGGGCTAAAACAGAGGGATATGAGGGATGTCTAAAATGCATGATCTGTTTGGTACTTTGAGCAAAACACATCATAGACATGTTTTTATATATTTTTATATATCTAAGACTCATAATATATGCCTAAAAATAGCATAATAGGAGACCTTTAAATTATGTTTCTCCTGTGTTGTTTCCTCCTAATGAATTTTTCTTTGGCGACTGATTGTTGATAAGTCTGCCGAGACTAAAAAATAAACTGAACAACTCGTAACTGTCAGGTTAGAGAGTTTAAAGGGGGCAGTGCGGGAAGAGAAATATTTTTTTATATCTCGAAACTTACTGTGATCATAACAAACATGCACTGCGACACATTGAAGGCATGCCTCCAGTTGTGATACGCCACAGTTCGATAGTTCTTCCTCACAGTCAAAAGCCAGCGGCACAAAACCTACAAGAAAAACAGACATGCAGGTGATAAACAAACATATCAAATGTAGACTCTCACAGGACACATTGCAGGGCCTCACCTCATAGTCAATTTTAAACTTTTGCACAACACCGAGTTCCAGAAACATCCGGAGTGACGCGGTGATCATGGCGTCATTGTCCAAAGAGAAGTCGTTGAAGTGGAACTCATCGATGCCCAACTCACTGCTCAGGGGGATCTTAGCTGCCTTAGGGGGACAGAGGACAGAGCTGTCAATCACACAGCAAGGGAGGGAGCATATAACACTGAATAGCATTGTCATCAGCTTTCAGAAAGTTAGTTTTATTATAATGTATGAATGTTGTTATCTTTGAGATTACCTTGAGTCTGTCAACTTCTACCTTAGAACAGGTAGCATGGTAGGACAACATCTGAAAGATATACATTTGTGCAAAAAAGTTAGACTAAGGAAATGTAGTATGATGCACTAAAATAACTGAAACGTTGATTTTAATTAAATGTATTATGTCAACAAATTTCCCATAAATGTATTAGGTTAGGTGAAAGCAATAATATTAAGTTTGACCTAAAGTTGAATTCAAACGTGATTGTATTGCTTCCAACTAACCTAATACAGTTATGTGAAATTTGTTGACATAATAAATTTAATTAAAGTCAATATTTCAGTTTTTTTAGTTTGCTAATGTTATGCTATTGAGGTGAAAATCCTAAATTGAATTAGAGATAATAAATATGTTGCAAGAATTACAAGGCCAGCAATCTTTCCTATTACTTGTCATGTGATCACGATCAAACAGGAGTATAACTGTGCTTTTAAAACCAATGCGTAGCTGCACTTGATGTCTCCTGCGAGGAAAAAGAAAATACACGAGGTGTTTAAAGAGACAGCAGAGATTATGTGGCAGAAATACAGGCGGAGTATGTGTTGCCTTTGATGACAGGTGAGCAGACTGGCACATGTATTTATAATGAATTATTGAAGGCAGCTGAAATATTTATGGTGAGAAGCAGAGCCGTGTTTGCTGAGGATAATGTGACTGCTCAGGTTAGATATCGGGCAATGGAGCAGAACACTGATGGTGATGCTAATGATTGCTAAGAGCCTCTCTTATAAAATATTCAGTGACATCACTCTCCTCATTTACCATTTGCCCATACACTCATTTTAAATGGATGTTATTTTTAGTTTAACAAAATTGATACATATATTAGTCGAGGAAAATGCAGCTTGTTGCATATTATGATGGATAGCAAATCAGAGCCTGTATAACATTCATCAGTAGCCTCAGTGACTGTTAAACTTCATTATGCATGAAGTGTATATGTATATATTGTATTAGCGGTATCTGATATATACAGCTTATGTTTAATGTAATGTATTTTAAATACTGGTATAAAACACATGCCTGTCATGTATTTTAACCTGTTAAGCCCCAAAGACCCCGTCGGCGGGTCCTTTTTTCTTTTCTTTTTTTTTTTCTTTTAACTTTTTTTTCTTTGGATGGAATGAATACCTATGGTGATAATTCAATGTAATACACCATTTTTATAGGCTGGTACCTGAAAAAGGTCAAATGGCACTGATGGAACCAGAAAGTGCCGAAAGCTTATTCCGCCTGGAACTTTTTTTTGCTAAACCTCTCTAAAAAGGTCAAATTTAACTTGTTTTGCCTCAATCTTGATACAGGGTACTTATTATATGTTATAGTTTGGATTCCTAAAGCTTTTAGTCTACCATCCCATCATTCAAGGGTGGTTTTCACTATAAGTAATGTTTTTTCTTTAGGCGGAGGTAAGAATTTACCTTTTTTTGCTATGTTCCATCTGAATTTACTCTGACTGAGAAAAATCTATATTGATTCTGACACTTCTACATCCAACTCACAGATGTAACCTTGCTTTGATAAAAGAAATTATTCATATAACCCTTTTAGAAGTTAAGTTGTAGTCATTTGTTTTGGGCATGTCATTTTCGAGCCTGAAACCTGAAAAACAGGCTCGGGGCTTAACAGGATTTGTTTAGCCACTCTTTAACACACTTTTTAAATGTGGGTACATCACATCACAGTCATTGTGAAATGAGAAAAAGTCAAACATACAAACACATGTAAAAAACATATCTCATAAATCCAAAATGGTGGGCTGATGATTTGATTTAAAGGGGACCTATCATGCAAAATGCACTTTTGTACGTCTTTTATACATGAATATGTGTCCCCGGTGTTCCAGGGAACTCACCAAGTGTCAGAAAACACAACCCTCTCTATTTTCCTCCATACCCAAATCTCTAAAAAAGGGGCTGCAACGGATCTGATCAAAACTGATCCAGATTTGAACACTGTCCTGACGTCAGGACAGTGGCGCTACGGCTATTGGGCCAACTCCACCAATCAGGAGGAGACAGCCACGGCCATTGCCGTTCAAAAGCGCTGGAGACGCTGTAGTACATATGCCAGGCCTGTAGATGGTGCTGTTCTCACTGAATCTGCCCTTGCAAAAACAGAGCTAAAAAATGTCAAATTGAGCAAAATGAGGCATGGCTAAAATGCATGATCTGTTTGGTATTTTGAAAAAAAAAAGTATATGCCTTATATAGGTATGGTCCTACACTATATTATTCAAATATAGCATGATAGGTCCACTTTAAAGTAAAACAATCAAGATGTTACAGTGCTTACATCCAGTGCTACAGACTGCTTGGCCCACGTCTTCTTAACCTGATTGTACATCATAGTGTTGTTGATTCCAAGTCCACAGAAAATCACAAATGCCTGTACACAAATACAGGAAAAAAACAAACATAAAAGGAAACATAAGATGTTGGCATTATGTAATATCTAATGCAATTTTTAAACAAAGTTGTAATGGAGCAGCTGTAGAGTTATTAAAAGCAAACCTCAAACAGTCTCTGATCTGCATCGTTGAACGTCTTCCTGTCTAAGCGATTCAGAATTTGTGCAACCCCTGCAGAAAACAGAGTCACAAAAACACACACAAATACATTGACTGTAAAAACAACAACTGATTTTCCAGTGAGGAACATTTGATTATTTCCGGTCGATTAACCAATGATCTGATGGGTCCGATTCCAGATAGGGACGCATAACACTGATCTGATGTGACACCCTGAGGCCTGGTCCGCCTGTAAAGAGAGGACACAGTGAAAATTGACTTTATGTTTGTTTGAGAAATATATATATGAATACCTGCCCAGGCCCATATTGTTTCTTCGAGTAAAAAAAGTAAAATAACACATACATTTAAATGTGTTGGTGTTTATGGTGTGTGTCTTTGTCTACTTGCTGCAGTTACATGTGCAACTCTAATAGGTTTTGTAAAGAGACTTTTGTGTGCACACCTCTGCATCAAAGCGCGGGTCCTGACACACATCGCTGATGTTAACCGGTAGTCCTGTGGAAGCCACCAGCTCAGCAATGCTGTTATTGATCAGCCAATCAGAACACGATAGCTTCTCCATGCTGATGTGGCCAATAAAACAAACAGGAAAACAAAAGTCAGTTCTCTGCACTTAACTGGCAACACAACTGCAGTTAATATTGACTAACTTCATTATTTATGTTGGTTTCTTGTTATGGATTTGTATGAGAGGACATCCATATGTGTCTGTTTATGGTATGTGTTGTTGTTTTGGAATCTCGCTATAGTACCCCTAAAAGTCTCTTTTACCTGATTTCCCGGTCGATGTTGCACAGGGGAGACATGAGCTCAAACGTCTTGGAGAACTTCACAACCTATAGAAAATACATTAATCAGCACAACCAACAACATGTAGAAACAAAAAAGGGAATCCTGCATGAGAAGAGCTACATGGTTTGAAGAAAATGTATCTGTTAGACAGGGCAAACTTAAAAGCCGATAAAGAGCCTCACGGGTGAATCAATGTCTTCGAGGAGGAGCACAGAGCAGCGTTCACACTGCAGCAGGGTCAGCGCTCGCTGCATGATCTTCCTTACGATCTTCTCCAGGTCAGTCTGCTCCTCAAACAGGTCATTGACCACCTCCAGCAGAGCCTGTAGTAAGGAGAAAGGACTGATGACTGCTGTTCGATACACAGTGTTAACATATTCACAATATAAGGTCAGGCTGTCAAAGGATGCACAATAAGTTTGTTAGCCACTATATAAATTACCTTCAGTCGTCACATTTGTATTAGAGTTATTACCAATGACTATGACTAAGCATAACCATTTTAATTATACTGTTGATACTCCAGTGGCTACAAAACAACCAAACATCTTTTTTGTAAATGCACATTTAATATTCTCTTACCCTACTCCTTTCATACTCCTTGCGAGACTCCGAAAACAACTTGGCATTGGAAATCGATATTCCACAGAATGGTAGATACATCTGCAGTACCTGGGTTAGAGTACCAAAAGAACGTTGTGAGAAACATCCATAATCAATAACGATGTTAGCTATTCGTGTGATAAACAAAAATGCATGAAACTGGGTAAGAGAAAAATAAAGAGTGAATGAGGATAGAAGGTGGTGATGGAGTTATCTGCTTCTTTGCACACATTTCTCTACAAATAGATTTCCTGTTAATGAAGTATTGATTTGAAGAAAGAAGGCATTTAGTGAGACATCAAGGGTGCTAAAATGTTGTGGTAAGCTGACGGATCAAGATGTATTTTTTCCTACTCATTATCTTTGTTGGTCAGGAGCAATGACTGAAGGTGCTTTTAATTAGCTATACGGAAACATTTTGGCTTTTCTAAACCTTACATACTGCAAACTCAAAATGCTGTTTAAAGTTGATATCTTTTAAGAGGAGGCCAGACAGAAAATGTCAGGAGAAAACAATGTTTTCTACAACTTTACTCTGCCACCTTGTGGACAAGCAGATGAATGTCAGTGCAGCAGATCTTTTGGTGAGTAAACATAAACTACCTGTTGACTACAGAGATTGACTGCCCCAGCATCTCCACGTCTTTACCCACAGTAGATAGAATGGGAGGGATGAAACCCTCTTTTAATGGTCACACATGCAGAGCACACAGCACACACAGTGACATTTGGCCTCTGCATTTAACCCATCCTAGTACCAGGAGTCTAGTACTAGGAGCAGTGGGCAGCTATTGTACAGCGCCCGGGGAGCAATGGGAGTGGGGGGGGTGAGGGGTTGTTCGGTGCCTTGCTCAAGGGCACCACGGCACGGTAACTCAGCTTTACTTTCTTTTACCACACCGAAACAAGTAACCAGCCTTTTCAAGTAAAAACTAGAACAATGGGATTGCATATATAAGCTGTGAAAAAAATGTAATACAGGCAATTTGTAGTAAACTAATTCCAAGTGGACTGCTCAGGGAGCAATTGAAAGTGTAACCCCTTAAAATGTGTTTCCTGAGTGTGCGTAGATATTGTGCAGCCGGTTATAATAAACGCTGCAAATCGAGTAAAAGGTTGACCTCCTTCGTTAATATTTCTGGTGTTTTGCTTCAGAGGGAACACTTTGCCCATCTCCACAGCCATTAAGAAGATTCACTGTAAAAACACTGCTTTAAGCTGCATGGCTCAAGAGCTTATGTGCAATAAGTGTGTGTCTGTGTGTGTGTGTGGTTGTGTTCAAAAATCCAATTTTAACTCTGTCTCTAAAACGCCCTTAATGGTCAAACCAGCTACAATACTGAGGATTTTAAATGGCCAATAAAATGTATGTGGATGTGAAAATCCCCTGGCAGCATGGCAACATAATAAAGCCTCACCTTCTCATCATCCTCGGTAAAGGGAGTGCCCATGGGATTTTTGTTGATAGCTTGAACAACACCTATGACTTCCCCATCACTGTTACAGATGGCCATACAGAGGATGGACTGAGTCTTGTAGCCTGTTAGCTTGTCTATCTCATCACTGAAGCGGTGGTCCTGGAACAGTGATCACATTAAAAAAGGTTTAAGGTTATATCAAACATGCATGATCCTACATTAACACACACAAAGCCTGAATGCATTCATTGCTTCACATTTTTGGGCTTTGTGGGCTACTGTAAAGCTGCCCAGAAGAAAACTGTTTGGCAATTTACAGAACAACACGTTCCTGTTCTTTTTACTAAAAGCAGAATATTTACGATATCCCTGACACATTAGTATATGAACTATTGCAGTATTAGACCTCAGGGGAATCATCATGTTGCCTTACCATGAAGCCCAGGGCTATGATATAATGATGTGGTGGCTTTTAAGATGATCTGGCTTGTGGGAAGAATTATAATGCTTGCTTTTGCTTTGACTGTTATCGAGAGTTTTTTCTATTCTGACCTAATTGAGGTAATTAGTATTTTCTCCATTTATTCTGGTTGAGTGACCCCTTTGAGTTGAGCTTTCCTTTAACCAACTCACAGAGTTCCACTTCAAAAACAACTAATTAAAATGTCTTACATTCTTTGTGTATTTGTGGATACTTTTAATGTTGGCACCACTGTTTGTGTTCATGTTTACTCCCAGTGGTGAACAACTTCTGATTTCAACACCAGTCTTACATCATTAATCAATGGCTGCACCTGTAAATACATCTGCATCAACTTTAGTCTCGGTATACTGGTATTTATTTACCTCATATGCGTTTGGGGTGTTCACAGTTTCTCCATGCTCTGCCACATATCCAATAATACCCTTTCCCCATGGCACCTGCACTTCATTGGAGTTTAGGGTGCTGGATGATGGTCTGACAGTGGTGCCAGAGTGCACATCAAATAATTTGGACACCAGTGTCCTCTTGTGCGCGGGTCCCTCCACAAGGAACAGCGAACACCTGTCCGCATCCACCAGGATGCACACATTGATCAGGATCTTGTAACTTAGGTTTGTCAGGTCCAAGTCATTGGAGATATCCTTCACCAACTCCAAGAAAAACTCCCTCTCGTTAGTTTCCTTAAGTCTGTATTTGTAGTCGATGGCGCTGGACGCGTACTGGGGCACGTTGACCCGGGACTCCAGCAGGGAGCTCAGGATGTGCGCGGTGGTCGGAGGCAGAGAGCTGGCTTTACGCAGGAGCGCACGACGCCTCATGCTGGACTGGGACTCGTGTTGGCTCACATGTTCGTCATAGGTCCGGTGTGCGGTAGTGGCTTTGGACCGGGCGAAGTTCCGTCGCAGCTCCATGTGGGAGGATCTGCGCCGGAGCCCCTCCGGGTTGGTCGGCCACAGCGGGTCCCGGGCAGCGCCGCGCTTCTCCTCCGCTGTGGTTGGCACTTTCGACGGAGGATGCTCTCTCAGCCATCTGCTCACCTGGTCACATTTCGCCTTTCGGACTAGATACTCCTCGAAAAGATCTGGGTGGCAGTCCAAAAAAGCCTCAATATCCGAGAAGTCAAATGTTGTCATGGTGAAAGCTGCTGTGAGGACCAAATGAGACACTCAAATGCAACAGAACAAGAGTTAGACGAGTTGATGACGGTGTGGTGCGTATGCAGCCGAGCTTCTCAGAGAAGTGATGTCCTCAAAATATGTATTTTCTATTCCCCCATATAAGACAGTCCATTGTCCTCTTAACACTGAGAGAAAAAGTGGACATCAAAGACTGAGTTTAGTTTAAAACGGATCAATGAGCGATGTTACAGCTGTCTGTCAAGTCGAGAATGAGCAGTGTCTCTGGAGGTTTCTGAGGAATACTATGCAGAGCTGTAGAAAAACAACACTATATTCTCCTTAAAAACTGCAGGGCAGGCTGTTCACTCGCTCTCTTTATTCTTTACCACCAGAGACACTCTGTACTAGGCTCCAATCACAACCAAGTACGAATTTGATGTTTCATTAAACCTTGCAGGGAAGGCACAGTATTATTTTTGTGTGTAATAGCATGGTGTGCTCGTTTGAAAAAAAGAAAGCTTAACTCAACAAAGAAAAATATGCACATTATAAACAATGAAATGTGGGATTTGTTTACAGGCTTGATTATGCAGGCAAATGCCCATGGCCCATGACCCTCACAGTGTAGGTGGGCAAACCAAGAATCAGACCTTGACACCAAAGACCACTTCACTGTAATAGTCAATGCTGGTGTCTTTTAACAGTGTGCGTCTTTCCATACCCTGATTTTAGTCGATGACATTGAACCAAACCTCAGCCATGCTGCTGGTAGATCAGAAAACCATCATAAAAATAGTGTTGTGGTGTATATTTGTGAAGCACTGAAAATGAACTGTCAGCATAAAGACTGCACAGGCCCTGTATGAAAATCTAATTTTAACACAGTTTATATTGTACCTCTTTAACCAGTTTATGCTTACATGAGAAGTTTTCTCAAATGAAGTTACAAAGAACAATTGTTACTCAGCAAACCTTATCCGACTACTTCAGGGTTAAAACCACAACACTTGGCTGGGCGAGCGGTTTGTGAACAGTTGCATTTTCAAGGGGGAGTTGGGGCCCAAAGCTAATATTTTGAGTTCATAGCAAGGTTTTTCTATTAGCTTTAACTATAAACTAGTAGGTTAAACATTTTTTTTTTAACATGAACGGTGAAAATAAACCAGTTTAAATCAGTTTGTTCCTCTAGAGATAGATGAGTGTTTCATAGGTTACTGTATATAATAACTACAAATTAAGTTGGTCAGTTGGTGTGTACAACCCTGTACGCATCAACCCACATGTGCACAATAAGTATATTTTATAGGGAAATCACTGCAGGCTGTGGCACATTTATAATGCAGCAGAAGGGAATGTAATCCGGAGAGCTGTGGCTCCGCTGGGGCAGAGGAGGGTAATTGGTTACTGGACTTAGCTTAGGCTGCTTGATAGGACTTGGGTGTTTTGCTGATACTTTGGACAAGGTCTCCTGGGAATCCCAATTAAAATTAGAATGCAGAATATGGGTCTTGTAAAAGCCAACAAACAAAGCAAACCTTGCAACTTGTAAAGCAGTCTGTCATGTCCAAGGAGAGGCAGCTGCATTGATTATACTGTTAGTTCTGCCTGTGTGCTGATTGAAAACTGTTTTTTGGGTGCAGTTTTCAGGTTTCTGATGTTTTAAAGAATGGGGTCAGGTGTGTTGTCTTATTTTAAAGGCCCTAAAATGTTTTGTTTTTTCACCTTTGCATTGAGTAATGTGTTACTATACTGTATAAACAAACTATATATTGCTGAAATTCTTGATTTGCCAAAATATATTTCGGTATCTTTTTCTGTGCCTTTCTTTCTGGGCTTGTATGCACCAATCAAGATCTAGCTACATTGCATTTAAAATAAGATTACTTAGTCGTTTTTTCCACTGTCTGACCATACTAACAGTGTTTGAGGATGAATTGTAATCTTCTGACGTACAAGGTTTTTAGGAACTCACTGTAACTTTTTTATCCAATAATGAGAACACCAATTTGCAATTTTGTTACTTTTTTGTCATTTTTTACATTCATTACAATCGTATGTGGTTTCTAGAGTAATAATGTAGTCCAATTGATTCAAGTACAGTCATGGCAGAGTAACAACACCATGGACAGCGCTGTCTATCCATCCACTAAATCCTAGAAGAAGATGTTCCACAAAATGAGCACACATTGTCTAAATCAACATAAGAACAGGATGAACCAGAAATTATCTCTGAGATTGTTCCAGAGACTTTCTTGCAACAAGTTTTCTGGCTTTGTCTAGTGAATACAGTTTGAATGTATAACTTGTTCTATGTTGCATTATGGGATAAAGGCAACGAAATGCGACTCCTGTAACCAAACACCACACACCGCACACAGCTTGTATCCGGTGTCAGCCTGCCGGACCCAGCTTGATTTCCATTCCACACCATGCTTAGTTGTATGAGTTCACCAAACTCTGAATATGTAATATTATCAGATCCACACTTGATGAATGAATGATGGGCATCCTGAGCAGTGATTGCCAATTAGATATGAAAATATTGACATAAGCACATCATGACACCAAGTCAAGTCAACTGCTCCACGGGAACTAAACATATTTTCAAGGGGTTACAGCTTTTATTTAACATACAAAATGTGTCGTATTTCACTCTTTGGTCTCCCAAAAGCTATTTAACCTACTGCTCACACAGAATGTGATGTGGGCTGGATTGGGCGTCACTCACTGCGACCCCATTGTTTATTGTAACACCATCACTTCCGCTGTCCCAGGAATCCAACCCCACCTCGCTGGTCACAAGTGAAGACGAGGGAGTCCTGTCCTGTCAAAGAAAGCGGCAATGCTTTTTACTTTAATCCATTTGGACCAGCACGAGTCCTTCCCATAACTGTACCACGAGGATACTTTTTCCATGCTTCAACTATTCACTAAAGAATGGAAATAAATATATGTCATTGATTTCATCTATACAACTGCTAAGGTAAGTGACAATGAGCCGATCTGTTAAAACAGTTTTATTTAGCTCTAAAACATACATATTTGCAGTTGTATCATATAAAATGTGTTAGATTGATATGTACCCATCTGTTGAAACATACCATTCATTGTATGAGCCAGGTTGGTTGTGTTACATTAAGGGACACATTGTTGGAAACATCTAGTCTCCTTCTGATTGGTATTGTTATTTTAATCATCAGAAAAGGTTTAACATTCGTGATAAATTGCTCTGAATTAATACTAACCCTAACCCTTGTTACAAAACAACAACAGGCAGGGTTTGACCACAGATGTGACTTAACTTTCAGTTGTTTTGCCATCATTTAATTCTCCCCAGTGTTACATGGTGCCTTCAGCCTCCTCTACTCTGAGTCAGAGCTCCAGCAGCCAGATGGAGCCCAAGTCCTCCCCAACTCATTTAAATGGCCGTTATGACTTTGGTAATGGAGGAGCTGCAGTAACAGAGTAAGTGTAAAAAACATTTTGCATAGAAATTAAAATGTAATTCACCAAATGAAACCTATAGATTGTTCTTTTACCTTCACAGGCACTCAACCAGTCGACAACGTTATAACAATAATGGCAGAAATAAAAGTAAAGTTCGCCTCAATGACCAACTGTGAGTAGCCATGATTAATCATACATATAGTCATCAATCATATTATGAATTGTTTTTAAAACCACCAGACTCAGAGACAGTTGTATCCCACAGGCCATAGGGCTACTTAAAGAGGTTGCACTATTTGTATGGTTGTCGTTTTTTTAAAATGATAATTGCCTTGTTGAGAAAACTGTGACTAAGTTTTTCATTCATTACATACTACACCGTAGGAGTGTATATGACAATAAACCTTTGAATATTGAATCTAAAATGATGTGATTGATTTTGTTTCTTTTCTCAGCATACCGAAACCAACAGATATAAATGTGGCGTGAGTACTTTCTGATTGATATCTTCTATCTATCTTGTCTGCCTCACACTGATGCACTTCATCTTTATTTAATTGTCTTTTTCCCCTTACAGTGAGAAAATGATAAAGATAGCAATTCCAAAATCACATCCCTATTCATCCCACATCTCCAAGTTTGCAATGTTTCCATCCTATCGCTGTCCGGATGACCCCGAAACAGGAGTCAGAGCAGCTTCTCAACCTTTCCTCAACCCCCTCATGCCAAATAGTGCGCCTGGGGTCACTCTCCTGAGTAAAGCCATAGGTAGGAGGGCAACATGTTGTTGTAAAAATAGAAGATATAATCGTTATTTTTATGTCTAAAATATCTTAATCCCAATGTGCAGGTAGTTCATATAGACATGAAATATTGGAGACACCCATAAGAACCACGAAGAAAGCTGTAATGTGGACCGGAGAACACGGCTTCTTAGATGTGAGTAATGAAATACTGTGTGGCTCCACATTATCATTGAGAATGTGCAATACATCAAAAGACAATTGTTTTGTTACTTTTTTCTAAATGTACCCTCCTTTAGCATTCAAAGCCATTAAAGGGCGAGAACCAGGTTTTTTACCCCACTCCTCCAAAGACAGTGCTGCCCAACCCTAAACTTCGTACCTTGGATTTGTCCATATCAGAGCGGACAAGTAACATGCTGAAGAATTTGGAGAGGACACACTGGGTCACCTCCTACCAAATGCACCACACAGGTAAAAAGGCCCAAATGTATGTTATTATGTTAGAAATATACAAATGTAATGAGATTGGGGTATGAGGATAAATACATTTGTATGTGTTTTAAAAGTTTCTTAAAAGGTCCATATTGGTCCTTTTAGCTATGGTGGCAATAACACCGAGATAAGACTGTTGACTTTTGTTGTCCTCATGACAATACATATTTTATGAAATATGTCATATGAGATTAAATATGATCCATCGTATGCCCATCCAAAAACAGTGAGACTACCATCCATTCATCCAAAAAACAAATTGGCAATACTCTTATCCTTTCGTTATCCCCTCTCCTCCTACATTCTTTCTGTGCAGTCCCTTAGCAAGAACCTTAAAACACATTTTTAAGAACACTGAGTACAACTTGCTAAAATAAATGATGAAAGGAGTATGTACAAGCACTTTGTGAATCCAGAAAACATGCTTTTAACATCAATAATCAATCAGACTGTGCAAGTATTTGTTTTTTTTTAAGGATCGGGGCCAGCAAATCCTCTAAAGATAGATGACTTCCAGGAGAAAATCTGTGACATTACTGGGATGAATTCACACAATGCACCACTGGTAAATTCCTTAAGAACATTGCACCTTTTAACAGCTACATTAACACCATGCAACACTTCACGTATTTCTTTCCCTACAGAGAGAAAGGTCCTTTCCTGTATTTGTTCCCTCCAAACCCAGAGGAGGATGTAGAAGACGAGAGGCGAGCACCTGCAGTACTGCTGCTGCTGCTGAACGTACAAATCTATCCTCAGCTCCAAACCAAGGCACTGGCAGGCCACAAGAGATCACCGCTCGGTATAATGAGGCAACAGATCCAAACCAAAAGGGTCATAATCAGTCAAAGTACAGTTCTGGCTCCACAAAAGCATGGCGCGCTGAGCCATCCCAGGAGGTCTCACCCGAACAACAGAATGATGGCAAATTATGTCTATACAAGGGAGAGGAGAGAGGGGACTGCATGTCCAGGGAAGCTTCAGAGCAGGAGAAGCTGCCCTGCAGTTTATCTAAGTCCCGCATCCGGCCCAGACCTCCTGTCCTGCCTGGCTCTCGCCCAGTGGACAGATCTCTCTGCCTCCTGGACCTTCAGAATTCATTCAGCAAGACCAAGGCCCATCACAACTTTAATAACTCTGTCACACGTGCTGCTGTGAACCTGAGGGACAATGTGCACACAGGAAAGAAACATGACTTCTATGGGATCAACTGCTACTACCTGCATGGATAACCTACTGCTAATGGATTACTACATCTTGGAAGAAAACAATACAAATAATGTGAATCTTAAGCAAATTCCTAAAATACAACCACTTCTTGATATTTAATGTTAGACAGAGTTTAGCATTGAAATATTGTAAAGCATGGTTGAATTGTTGAGTGCAATAAATTCAGAGATGTTTCAGTTTCAACATTACCTTACAGTTATAGTTAAATATTCCCAGCAAAGTCGCTTTTGAGGCTAAAACTATTACGATGTTTCCATTTTCTCATAATATCTCAACTGAAACCTGGTGGGCACCATAATGTAGCTTGTGTGGATTCATATTTTTTTCTAAAACAGTTTATTGAACTCAGTAATTGCTCAGTGTTTTGTAATTATAGTAAACAGCAAATGTGCGAGGTATTGTTAATTAGCTCTTTGGTTCTAAGCATTTAATTTGCAATATTCATTAGAACTCACGATATATTATGAAATAATTGTCTTGTATAAGGCACACAAAAGCCAACGCTACTTGTAAGGGTAAAATAAAAAGCAACAGCCTTCACAGCTCAAATCTTTGACTTCAGTCTGCCCGCAGTTCATACAGAAGGAATATTCAGCAGCTGTCAATTAATAATGTTGCAAAGATGAATACTTTGCTTCTTACTGTAACCTTTCAAGTTTCTTACAGGGGAGAAGACTTGTATGAAAAAGACACAATGTCACACACCCATTACAGAGCATTGTGTTGGCTGTGTTATGGAATCCACCTCTGTGTATCGAAGGTGCTTCAATAACTTTCAAGCTTGCGAGTGTGAAAGGACATTCTTTATTTTTTGCACGTAATCTGCTGCAGTCAGGCTGACTCTCAATGAAAGGGTTTTTTGTGGCAGAAAGTCCTTGAGCATGAGCCTGCATCCTCGTCTGATATAACAGCCTCTCATTCAGACTTTCAGAAAAGAAGATGATAATGGCTCTCTCAGAAAAATAGACCAGTGCAATTTTCTTCCTGAACATTATAGATCATTGTGTGTGATTGCTAACCAATATAAGATTGGTGTTGTTATAATTGTTTTGTTTTGTAAATTGTTTTGCTTGTGTGCAAATGCAACAAAGCATGCATTCAAATATTAAAACGTACACATACTTATTTTGGGGATTTAAACATTTTTGTTCATGTTTCATACATTTTCAAAACTGCTTAGTCACTCACTAGCATGTGCACAACTTGTAAATCTCAGAATTTGTTTGCAAAAGATTCTCTATTTGTTTTCAGCACGACTGAAAAGCTGTGATTCAACCACATGTCCAGCAGGTGGCAGTATATCACCATTCTCAGACCGAAGTTCTGTCATTGATCATTCTGTTCTCATTCCGTTGGTCAGATAACGGTTATTTTGTAGTCAGTTTAACTATTTTAGTCAGTTAGTAGGAACATACAAAGTAATGCATTCCACTCGTCCTCTACAAGTGGACAAAGTAATGGAAGACAAAGATACATAAGCAAAAACACAATAATCAGACCACTCATGACTTGCAAAGTGATGAGTCTGACCGTCTGACCGCACTGTGTCCTTGCTTTTGGGGTCCTCCGCAATACGTCACGGAAAAATATGCTGTCAATGACACAAGCCCCGCCCCTCCGAGGTGACGCCTGGCTTTGTCCTGCATTTTAATTGGATTTGCCCTCGTTCAGTCACGCCCTCCCCATACAGCGGTGGAGAAACTGATGCTTTCAGAGCAGGGCAGGAGGAGGACGGTGCATGTGTGTGCATGTCAGCTGTCTGCTTGAGACATTGTTTGAGTATCTCTTTATCGGCTGTGCTCTCTCATTTGGGGTTAAACCAGATTCTTCCAGACATCCCTGTCCTCATCACCTGGAATTCACATCTCTGTCAAGGTGAGTGCGTTTTTCCCTAAGTGAATCAGTTGTCTCTTAGGCTACTATATCGTTTTCGTGCCAGATTAATTAGTCAAGTGTTTTAAAAGTGTTTCAGTGCCTCTTTTCTTTCTCTCTGAGGAAGCATGTCTAACTTGAACCTTTCGCATCTGCTAAAGAGAGAGTAGTAAAATGTCCCAGTGCTCCCTTGTAAAGCTTCAAATATAAACTACAGTTACCACCACTTAAAACATTGAGTAAAAGTCTCCTGTTGGAGAAATAAACAGACGAATTTCCCTGTTATAATCATAACATGTGATTCATACAATAAACACCAATATATAATGTTAGTCTCCATGGTAACTCTGAACTCCCTTCCTCTTTTCTAAGAAAGTAAAAACAAGTTGTGGAGGATAATACTGTTTCCATATAAATCAATAGCATGCTGTAAGTGCAGTCACAAGCCAAAAGTATACTAATGTGGCTGAGTGGATGATCTCCTGCTGAGTGGATGTAGGTGTGTGTGACTGTGAGAGCAGTTAGGATCCATTTTCAGATTTGATCAGGGCTCAGCATCTCATAGGCTACTCAACACAGAGTGTTTGGAGCAAAATAGTAATATGGCAAAATGGCAGACAGAAAATATGTATGCCAGTTATCAGTGCTCTCCAAGATAATTACAACTCTGTAAATCCATCATAATAATAGTGATTTTCCTCTGTGCCAACACTTTTCAGTCAAGTGCCCCTAAAAGTGGTGGAGTCAAAGCTGTTCTGTTTGGTGCTGTGGCTCCCTTACAGAGTGGCTATAATTTCAGGACTTACACAGGGTTATCTCAGCTCATGCGGGTGTCAACAGTGCAACAGAGGAGGCTTTTCAAGGGCTGTATGTGTGTGTTTGTGTGTTTTGGTGTGTGAGGCTCAATAGGGGCCATTGAGAGTTTCTGTAAAAATGTTTAACATCACACTAAGTAAATGTACGCACATCCGGCCTCTGATTGGTGAAGGGCAAAATCAAAACATGTGCAAAAGTCTCAACTCTAACATCTGTTTTCATTCTGCTCTGAAGATTGTTTGTTGACTAATATGTTTCTCTTGCAGCTCCTGAGGTTTTTCTTTCGTAACACACCCCAATCAGTAATTGCAGTCAAACACATGGAGACAGGGAGGGAGGGGAATCAATAGAATTTGTGGAATGCAGCAGCAGGAAATGAAACATCTCTTTGTCTGTGCAAAACATATATTTGAATCAGCACTGGGGCATTGCATAAGGTCACCTCCACGGTTATTTCAGCTTTCCCCTGGTATATCTTTGAATAAATGTGCACAAGCTATAATTTAGTGACAAAAATACAGTAACCTGCTCCATGGTAGGTTTTCTAAAAAGAAAAATGATACTTTTTAGAACAGCTGCTGAACAAGTGAATAATACAGGTAGTGGGTAAACAGGAGAGCTGTTGTTGTTAGCATCTTGTGCATCCTGCATGTGGCAGGTGTTGCCTCCCATTGCGTGGTCAGCAAGCCTCCATAAATAATTCAAATTGGTTCACATGTAAACAGTTGATATGTGGTTTAAGGTAAAATAAAAACTAAGAATATAGACCATGTCTGCAGGACTTTTTGTACTTGTTAATGAAACAAACGGTTGGTCACAACTTTCACTTATTAACCCTCCTGTTGTCTTCGGGTCAAATCTGACCGATTTACTACTTTCATCAATCATAACTTTTTTGTTTTACATTCGATTGCATTAAGGCTTTATGATATCCTTCACAATAGACATTTGAACATATAAAATTGCTGATCACCACTTTCATTGAATTTTGGATGATTTAGTCAACTTTGTAACACCCATGGTGTTCCCGGTCAAAAATTACCGCCATAAAGAAACGGAATTAGTAACCATCCGGATCAGATAAAACACACACACAAACACACACACACACACACACAGACAGACAGACAGACAGACAGACAGACAGACAGACAGACAGACAGAACAATTTGACACATTTCCCCCTCTTATGTGCCCATCCCCCCACATGGATCAAACCTGGCACACGCAATACATGTTCAATACGCAATACTATTCTTTGTATATTTACTGCAGTTTTTCATGTATACCAGTAGTCTGATACAATATTTACAGTTTGAAAGGGTGTTAAATTAAATTTGGTGATGATTAATGGTTTTTGTGTTAATGTAATAGCAGTTAAAACAGGACCGGTCAAATTTGACCTTGAACACCAATGTAAGGGGGGGAAAACGAAGACAATAGGAGGGTTAAGATCACCTGTGACTGTCTTGTTATTACATCATTTGTGTCTGATCATTCAGACAGACTTGAAGTATCTCATTAGTGACATGTTTAATGCTAGGTAGGTGCTCTTATATTGAGATTCCTCAAGGCTGAAGAAAGCTGGAAGGCTGGTTCATAACAAAGCATCTGCCAGACATTAGCATGAAACTTTAACGAGGGCTTCACAAAATTCTTGGTTATTCTCCTGGTTTGTAAGGCTGAATTATTCAAAATGTACAAAAACTTACTAGGATTACAATTTCTCCCAGTTTTCAACAATACGATGTATTTTGAAATGTGCATGAAAAAATGCAAAAAATGTTGCGGTATTTTTTCCTATTGGATCATCCAACCAGTCAATCATGCAGTGAGTGATATATGCGATTCAGTGAAGCTTTTCTGGGAGTCTTCAAGCATTTTTGGCATGCTAGAGGCCTGGCTCTTGGTGTGGCAATGTCAGTCTGTCAATCCAATTTATTATCAAGTGGATTTCATTTCACAATTTCCCAACTATTGGCAGGATGGCCAAAAACGTAACTTCTACCCTCAACCCTTATTTGTTTTTTTGCCTATTAGTGAATGTTGGCATGCCAACAGGCTGAACTAGGTTGGTGAATATAGCAAATAGCCTACAACCTGCCTCATATCAGCATGTTAATATTGTGATTGTGAGCATGTTAGCGTTCTCATTAAAGCAACATTTAGCTCAAAGCATCGCCGTGCCTGATTACAGTCTCAGAGCTGCTAGCTTGACTGTTGGTCTTCTTGGTAGCCTATACATTGACAGCTGCCATAATTAAATGTCCCTGCTGAAAAAACCAGCTTAGACCAGCTAAATTGACCAGCCTGACCAGCCAGTAGGCAGTGGCTCAGTCAGTAGGGGCTTGGACTGGGAGCCGTAGGGTCGCTGGTTCAAGTCCCCGACCAGACCTAAATATGGAGTGTGGACTTCTACTTGGAGAGGTCCCAGTTCACCTCCTGCCCTGCCGTGGTGCCCTTGAGCAAGGCACAGGACACCCCCCCTTCCCCCCCCACTCCCATTGCTCCCCGGGCGCTGTACAATAGCTGCCCACTGCTCCTAGTACTAGACTCCTTGTACTAGGATGGGTTAAAAGCAGAGGCCAAATTTCACTGTGTGTGCTGTGTGCTCTGCATGTGTGACCATTAAAGAGGGTTTCATCCCTCCCTATTCTTCTTCTTCTTCTTCAGTAGATATTAGGCTGGAATGGTTGGCTGGTTTAGAGGGGTTTTGGACACTTTAGCTTGCCAGGATGGCTGGTTTAGCTGGTGCACCAGCTAAACCAGCTAAACCGGCCACCAGCTAAACCAGCCATCCTGGCCAGCTAAAAAAAACAGCATAGACCAGCATAGTATGCTGGTATACTGGGCTGGTCACCTGTTTAATAATAGTATTAAATATACCATGCTGGAAGCTTACCAGGATTCCAGGTGACCAGCATACATTGTTTAAATACTGGTATGATTATTTAAACCAGAGAACATAAATATATTACAAAGATTCATTGTGTCATGTATTCTGGTATCTACCAAAATAAAGACATTGTATAGTGTTCATAACAGTATTTTAATACTGCAATAAATAGCTAGTTAAAGGTGGGGTAGGTAATTTTGGAGAAACCAGCTCGAGTGCGCTAGAATTTGAAATCATGAAAGTTACCTGTCTTATGGCTTCAGTTGGACCGGGGATGTCAACAATCCTCAGCCCGAGTGCGTCGTCTGTCGGGAGAAGTTAGCTAATGCGAACATGCTTCCAAGCAAGCTGAAGAGGCACTTGGAAACCAAACATCCCTTCCATGTTCAGAGAAACTTGGCCTACTTCAAAAGAGCGCGGGATCTGAACCAGAGGCAGCAAGACCGTTTGTTGGATTGTGTGAAAGTGTCTGAAAAGGCAATGGAGGCTAGTTACATGCTAGCGGAGCTCATTGCAAAGCAGAAGAAACTCATCCTCCCTGCTTGCAAAAAAATTGTAGCTGTCATGCTGGGTCCAGGTGCCGCAAATGAGCTATCCAAAGTGCCGTCATCTGATAATACAATCAAAAGAAGAATCGACGACATGTCAGAAGACATTGAGCAACATTTGACAGAGAAACTGCAGGCGAGCGGCAGATTTTCCCTACAAATAGACGAATCTACTGACATAAGTGGGGCTGCCCAACTTCTGGCAAACGTCAGGTATGTTGATGCTGACTATCAAAGAGACGTTTTTCTTCTGCAAAGAAATGGAAAGCCATACTACGGGAGAAGAAATATTCAGGGTAACTAATAACTATTTAAAAGAGAACAGTCTGACCTGGAATATGTGCGTCAGTCTTTGCACAGATGATGCGGCAAGCATGACGGGGAGAGTGAAAGGATTTATTGCTAAGGTGAGAGCACAAAACCCACATATCGTGACAAACCACTGCATTTTGCATAGAGAGGCATTAGTTGCCAAAACCATGCCCTCGGAGTTGACTGAGGTGCTGAATCAGGCTGTGCAGGTGGTGAATTACATCAAATCAAGGCCCCTGAAATCTCGCCTCTTCTCCCAGCTGTGCGCCGAGATGGGAGCCGACCACCAAAGCCTGATCCTCCACACAGAGGTACGTTGGCTGTCACGGGGGAAAGTCCTATCCCGTCTTTATGAGCTTCGGGAAGAGCTTTTGGAGTTTTCACGTGAACACGCTGTCCCACATGAAGACAAGCTCGCGGATGAGAGGTGGTGCGCCAGGCTGGCTTACCTCGCAGACATATTTGGGCATCTCAACAAGTTAAACGCCAAGCTTCAGGGCAGGAATGAAAACATTTTATCATCCACAGACAAGATTCGGGGGTTTATGGGCAAACTTATCCTGTGGCGCGAGGCTTTGGAACAGGGCTCCATGGACATGTTCCCGCTGGCATCAGCTGCGCCGCAGGCAGCTAGGGAACGCGCTGTATATGCCGAACACCTTCAGACCTTAAAAGAGAGGTTTGACCGCTATTTTCCACGTGTGGCTGACATCGAGGACTATGACTGGATCCGAGACCCATTCCACCCGGAATTCCCAACAGAAAAGCTCACTATGAAAGAGAGAGAGGAGTGCGCAGAGCTCCGTGTGGACCGCACACTGAAACTCAAATTTAGTGAGCTCCCACTGGATCAGTTTTGGTTGGCTTCTGCATCGGAGTACCCAAGCATCTCCCACCACGCGATTGAGCAACTTCTTCTTTTTCCCACTACCTACCTGTGTGAGTTGGCGTTCTCTACTCTGGTTTACATGAAGAACAACAGGAGGTCACGGCTCTCTGTTGAACAGGACTTGCGAGTGGCCCTCTCCTCAGTGCCACCAAGGATTAAAAAAATCTGCGCGCCCCGACAGGCACATGTATCTCACTAATTTGTAAGTCGGCAAAATACAATAGCACATGTTTCAATGCTGATTGCTGAAATGTTACATTTATAATTTGTAGTTCAGGACCATGGACAGTGCAGCTTCCTTGCATTGACAGTTCTCTGTGCTGAATTTCTGCTGAGTTACCTTTGCCTCATTTTTAATTTTGTGACCGGTCTGGTTTAAATGAGTGTGTTGCTGCTTTGATGAAGCCTAATTTGATAAAGTTTCAAATTAATTTCTGAAATATTTAATTAATAAATATTTCATGAGTAATATAGTTGTCTTTGTCACATTTTATTTGGCATTAGTAAATAATTATGCACATTTACAGATATTTTACATGATATGAGTGATAACACGTGTTATACAGTAAGGGCTATTTTGCACAATAGGTGTGCCTTGAGATTTTTACTTGTCCTTTGGTGTGCCTTGGGCACAAAAGGTTTGGGAACCACTGCCCTAGAGGATGTGACGTCCATACCCCAATTAAAACATGTTCATACAATACTGAATACATTTGAAGCCTTGTTGATGTATATTACCTATGTCAATAAGTTTCAGTTTTTGTTGTGTATTGGTCTTTTGTAGAGATTTTTCATTTATTCTTTATATATTCTATTGTGTATTCCTTGGATACTTTTATCTTTTCTACTGTACGATAGAAGTAAATGTGGGAAGCGTTTAACAACAGCCATTTACTTCAAAGATTTTTCTCAATGTTATTCTTATTTTTGTTAATCCTGGAAGAATGCCAGAAAAAAAGACATTCTCTTCAAGAATAAAAAAAAACATGACATTATTAATTGTGATAACAAATTAAATAAGTTGTTAGGTTAAGTCAGGGTCGGTTTTTGGCATAGGGCGCCAGATCTGGGGGGTCGCTGCGCTGGCAGCTCTGGGAGGGAACAAAACATTTTTTACTGTTTGCACTCATCCTAATTTTCGGCCTTGATGTAACAACATTCATAATTAAGTAAAGGTAACACCCTTTTCACCCCGGTTACACTTTTCATTTGCCCTGTATGATGGGCGCTGTAAGTGATGAAAGTGGGGGGTGTTGGCTTATCAGGCGTCCGCAGTTCACAGCCAAAGTGGGCGTGGGATCGAGCGAGAGAGATAAATGCAATTTATGTAAACAAATATTTCCAAGGCACTCCTTTATAATTATTTGGATAAACAGGTTTGAAATCATTTCAATGTATACTATAGGACAGTAAACCAAAAATATCATTGATATACATAAAAATAAATATATTATCTAAAACAGGTGCATTTGATTTAAAATAAAAGTAATAAATAGAATTCAATATTTAAATGGTAACAAAAACAGTAACACTATATGATAAGAAAAAGGCAACCAAGAAAGTGTTTTTTGTTTTTCCTTGTTCATGTCCATAATGTCTGTTGAAGCCACTTCTTGAAGCAAACTGAAAATAAATGTACAGATATAAGTACACTGTAAAAAGAAAACTTGACATTTACGTTAACATTTGGGCTGTGGTTGCCAGAACTTGACCGTTAAAGTATGGTAAAATACATTACAAATTACAGTTGGTTGGCATAGACGTTACAGTCAACAATTACAATGGCAAAAACAAATAGAGCTATTGTACACGGTGCAGCTGTATTATCTGGGGAATAGAAGAATCGGATCAGGATTCGGTATTGGCAGACAATCAATATCAAATGAATCGGATCATTATTAGCATCAGCATTTGATCACCTTTGTCGACTTGCAGCCTAAATACAAATTGCTGAGGGGGCTCCACTAGCACAAAAATCCCCCCCCCGCACCCCCAAACGCGGCGCACCTACAGTGTAACCCCATAGATTCCACCAGGTCCGTCTGCGGTGCGCTACGGCCGCGTTACGGCTGCGCCGCGGCGTTCACAGCGATCGCGGCCACTCTAGACAATGGGTGCTATTCCACCAGACGCGCCGCGTTACGGCTAGAAGCGTCTGTTAAAAGGTTACGGTTTTTACTCAGACTGGGCATAAAAGGTGTGACCCACACACCACCACGAGGTACCGACAAACTCCCTTCTTTCTATACTACCTCCATTAATCAGTTTTTACACATCATTTCAACTTTTACCCTGTTAGTTTTTCCCTTTAGACTTTAAACACAGACCTTAATTAACACACCTCTGAAACCTTGGGATTCAATACCTGTAAAGCACTGCTGCCGTATTGAAGATCAACCGATCGTGGCGACCTCCAATATGACATAGAATCCAGCAACAGAGTTAGCTTAGGTGCGACTTACCTGTTGTTCTCTCTGGTGTCTCTGCAAGACTCCGTCAGGGATTGATCCTCAGCCAAGGAACAGGACACTGGAATCAAACTGGACTCAGGACTCAAGCTATGTGGGAACAGGTTACAGTGCCGTCTGAATTGTCACCTATTCAACAATAATCAGAAGGGCTACATGGACTTTAGTTTCCTCTCACAAATGTGAACAGGTAATTTTATTAAAGTTTCACAAGTTACAACACCACACATCAATAAAAAATGAAATGCGTTTTGCCCAGATAATTATTATATCCGAGATCTTTGCCTCAATACGAGTAAGTAATACGATCGTCTTCCGTTGCTTGCTAAACAAGCTGGAGAGTTCAAGTTCAAACTGGGTTCGAAGAGGAACTACTCTCCAGTGTTTTTCAGTCTTCTTTTATCCTCTTGTTTCCCGCGGTTTGTCACATGGTCTGACACGTGGTTTGTCACATGGTCTGACACGTGGTTTGTCACATGGTCTGACACGTGGTTTGTCACATGCTTTTCGTGCAAGCTGGTGCGTTTAGAGGTGTCCTTCTTCGTTGCTGTGTTTAACTGTTCACTTCCAGTGAGGAAATACATAACAGATGTTCTCCTCGAAATGGGAAGTGCATAGAGAGTTCAAGTCCTCGAAAGAGGAAGTGCGTACTTTGCATCACGGGTCTTTATGAGCACCCATGTCAGGATTTATGTTATACACCCTGTTTATATTGCTAAAGCATTAAACTATACGATACATGTCTATGGCATTCAGAGTTTTAAAACAGTTTTTAGCATATTTAAGCTTTATATAATAAAATACATTGTTCCATTTTCTTCCTCTCTTCAACACGTCCCAGAAGCGTCCCAGAAGCGTCTCGGCGCTGGGCTCCGCTAAAGATAGGATGCAAGTCTACTTTCAACGCGACGCGAGGCGTTGCATAGCGCCGGGCAGGAAGTGGACCGGTCAGAGCATCCAGTCAATCCCCAAAATAAACTAATTTTGCAGATCCTATCCCTCCGTAGAAATGCTAGCGTTCTCCTCCGGTTTACAGGCACTGTGTAAATTATATATATAGAATAATTATGATGAAGAATGCATTTTTTCACCACTAAAATACAGCAACACATCTTTGATTCATGTTGTTTATAACTGGAATATTACAATTATTATTAACTTTGTCTGCACAAAGTAGCCTGTCCAGGAAATATGCCCAAATCAACAAAAACTGCGAGCCGGCACGCAAGACGCTCCGCTTCTGAAACGCGCCCGGTGGGTTATGACGCTGGAGGAGGTCGGACCACAACTGCGGCGCAGACGTGACGCGGCGCAGACGGACCCGGTGGAATATAGGGGTAAGCACATATGTATATGTATATATATATATATATGTATATATATATGTATATATGTATATATATACATATGTATATGTATGTATATATATACATATGTATATGTATATATATATGTATATATGTATATATATATACATATGTATATGTATATATATGTATATATGTATATATATGTATATATATACATATGTATATATATAAATATATATATATACAGTGTAATAAGCTTCTTAGTGCAATAAGAAGCTACAGGGACGTTAATCTACGTCGGTAATATTACTTTATTTAATACAATATTTACGGTACAAGATTTAATCATACAGCCCATGTAGTATAATATTTTACAAATGATGAATTACAGCAAACATGTGCAATATATCCATTATTACAGCTCCGTGGGCTGGCAGTAAGGCGATATGGGTCCGTTCTTATTGTGCATCCATGGGTAAAGATAAACGCATGTAGTGCTGAACACGTAACATGAACGTGCCGGGCGGCGCGGTCCCGTGGGTTAGATGCGCGTTCATAATGCAGAGGGAAATAACTCACAGAATAACGTTATTAGCACATTTTTACAACGAATGTTTTTAATAAGGGCTATACAAGTGTTCATACTGGGTAGTTTATTTAGTTTAAAAAAAATTATCCAACGATTTACAGACCACTCTTTCCCCATGTAAGTCAATGGGAAAAAGTGTTTCCGGGCCTGGCAACCAAAAGGAAGTGTAGTACCGCCGTTTGGCTACCACGAATATTTTCATCTGAGTCCGGCGCACTTCCTGGGGGCTTGGTTGATCCCAGGTTGCGGTCGAATAGTCTATTTAGCTTAGGAACCTTCCTAACGGAGTGAAATGACCCGGAAGTCCCTCAGTGGCAGCCATGATAAGTGCCGTTCGAATTCTCTAAATGAAAGGAAAGGAGGTTTCAAACTTCCTTTATAACCTCCTTTAGCTTAGGAACCACTGGACATCCCTAACCTAAAGGAGAGGAGAAAATGCTGCCCCACAATGCCTTGCGACCGCGGCATTTGCCTTGCCGTCACACAACAGTCGGCCGTTCACGGAAACAACCGATTATGACCGAGAAATGATATCATGAAAGTTACGGTGCTTATTAAGCATTTTAAAACGTATGTGGTAAGTTGCCAAAGTGCTTTGTTTTGAACGTTCATCAGTATTATAATCAAAAAGAGAAATATGAACGTGTGGTGATTGACATTATCCACCCACAGATCTAGGGGTTGAGGTATTGTTCCGCACGGACATTTGAGTGAGGCGGACTTAGTGTTTCCGCCGGTATTCTTCTCCTGGTGCATGTTGTTGTTGACATGAAGTTCAGATGCAAAATAAAGGTCTAGCTTGTTCATTCGATACCCCGCCTCCGACTCCCGTCTCTCTGCACCACATTGGTGACCCCGACGAAAGTCTCGTTGAAGGATCCGAGACTGTTCAGAACATGGCAAATAACGCCGTTTTTTTCAAACTGCCGCAGTTTTTGGAGACAGCTGCAGCTGCATGGTTCGCTCAGGCGGAGGCTCAATTCGCCCTCCGCGGAGTTGCTGATGACGCAGCGCGCTATTTTCACGTCGTTTCGGCGCTGGGGAGCTCCACTGCGACCCGGACGGTGGGTTTTATCACATCTCCCCCTGCCCTGGATAAATATGCAGCGTTCAAGGCTTTCCTGCTGAAGACGTTCGAGCTGTCACGGTCGGAGCGGGCCCGACGCCTGCTCGCTATTCGTGGCCTGGGGGACAACAAGCCTTCAGACCATATGGAGATGATGCTCAGCCTGCTGGGTACGGAGGAGCCTCATTTTTTATTTATTGAACTGTTTCTTCGGCACATGCCGCCGCATGTGCAGACAGCGCTCGCTAATACGGCTATTACCGAGCCCCGCGCTTTGGCAGAGGAGGCTGACCGGTTCTTCCTGGCAACCCAGTGTTTTGCCCCTGAGGTGCTGGCCCCGACACACAGCGGCGCCTTCCCGGGTACTGGCATGCCACCTAGCAGGAGCTCCAGGGCCGACGTCGGCGACTCCAGCCCTGGCCTGTGCTATTACCATGCACGCTACGGGGCGAAAGCGAAGATGTGCCGTCCCCCCTGCACCTACAAGGTAACGGGAAACGCCAAGGCCTGCGCTCGGTAGTGGCCGCGAGCGTGGGCACGTCCAACCGGCTCCTGTTCATCAGGGACACCCTCTCTGGTCGCATGACTCCTTTGTGACACAGGAGCCCAGCGGAGCGTCCTGCTGGCTACCGTGGAGGATGCCGCCGGTGGGGGTCACGGCCCACCTTTGACATCCGCTAACGACACCCCTATTCGCACCTATGGCACAAAGACAGTGGACCTGTGCTTCGAGGGTCAGCGGTTTAGGTGGGATTTCGTCACGGCTGACATCTCCTTCGCCCTCCTCGGCGCAGACTTCCTGTGCGCTCACGGGCTGCTGGTGGACGTCAAGAACAACCGCCTGGTGGACGCACTGACATTTGCCTCGTTCACATGTACCCGCGGCGAGGCGTCATTCAGCGGGCTCTCCAGCTCACTCTCGCAGGGTGACAAGTTTCAGCACCTTCTCAGTGAGTTTCCCGACTTGACGCAGCCCACCTTTTCAGCTGCCACCGCCAAGCACGGGGTAGAGCACCACATTGACACTGTGGGCCCTCCGGTATACGCTAGGGCCCGGCGGCTCAACCCTGACATGCTGGCAGTCGCCAAGTCAGAGTTCATCAACATGGAGCGTCTGGGCATCATCCGCCGCTCAGGCAGCCCTTGGGCTTCGCCGCTTCACATGGTCCCTAAAGCAGCCGGTGGCTGGCGACCGTGTGGCGACTACCGCCGCCTTAACGACGCCACTACGCCAGACCGCTACCCGGTCCCTCACATCCAGGATTTCTCTGCGCACCTGGCGGGCAAGCTTGTCTTCTCCAAGGTGGATCTGGTGCGGGGCTACCACCAGGTTCCGGTGCACCCCTCGGACATCCCCAAAACTGCTGTGATTACGCCGTTCGGGCTTTTCGAGTTCCTGCGTATGCCTTTTGGACTTAAGAACGCTGCTCAGTCCTTTCAGCGGCTGATGGATTCGGCGCTCAGAGACATGCCATTCATCTTCGTCTATTTAGACGACATCCTGGTCGCCAGCTCCTCCTCCGAAGAGCACCAGGCACATCTCCGGGTCCTTTTCGCAAGGCTCGACCAACACGGCCTGATTATCAACCCGGCGAAGTGTCAGTTCGGGTTGTCCTCCATCCAGTTCCTCGGGCACCTCATCAACAAGGGTGGGGCCGCCCCCCTCCCGTCGAAAGTGGAGGCCGTGTCCGCCTTTCCACGACCGCCTACAGCTCAGGCGCTCCGGGAGTTCCTCGGGATGGTGACGTTTTATCACCGGTTCATCCGCCGGGCGGCCCACACGATGCGCCCGCTGTACGAGGCCCTCAAGGACAAGTCCCCCGGCCAGGCCATAGACTGGACGGCTGAGAGGGGGGTTGCTTTCGACGCCACCAAAGCCGCCCTGAGCGAAGCCGCCATGTTGGCTCACCCGTCGCACGGGGCCCCCATCGCTATCACCACCGACGCGTCTGACTACGCGGTGGGCGCGGTGCATGAACAATGGGTCGACGGCGCCTGGCAACCGCTCGCCTTTTTCAGCTGCCAGTTGACTCCCAGGGAGCGCAAGTACAGCGCTTTCGACAGGGAACTCCTTGGTCTCTATTTGGCGGTGCGCCACTTCCGTTTCCTGCTGGAAGGCCGGGAGTTTGCGGCGTTCGTGGATCACAAGCCGCTTACCTTCTGCATGTCCAAGGTGGCCGAGCCGTGGTCCGCCCGACAGCAACGCCAGCTTTCGTACATCTCCGAGTACACCACGGACATTCGACACATCGCTGGCAAGGCTAACGTGGTCGCGGACTGCCTCTCCAGAGCGGTTGTCGGAGCTGTGCAGCTGGGCCTCGATTACCTCCGCATGGGCGCTGACCAGGCCTCTGACCACGGGGTCCAAACCCTCAAGGCCTCGGTCACGGGATTACGCCTGGAGGAGGTCACGGTCGGTGACTCGGGCGCGAAGCTGTGGTGTGACGTCTCCACGGGCCAGCCTCGGCCGCTGGTCCCTGCGGACTGGCGCCGACCCGTTTTTGAGGCGGTTCACAATCTTTCCCACCCCGGTAGGAAGCCGTCCGTGAGGTTGTTGTCGCAGAAGTTCGTGTGGCAGGGGCTTAAGAAGGACGTGAGGTCCTGGGTCGACTCATGCGTGGCCTGTCAACGGGCCAAAGTCCACCGCCATACTAGGGCCCCTTTTGAACTTTTTGCGGTTCCTGAGAGGAGGTTTGACCATGTCAATGTCGACCTCGTAGGTCCGCTTCCCCCCTCTCACGGTTTCACCTACCTGTTTACGATGGTGGACAGGACGACCCGCTGGCCCGAGGCCGTTCCCCTCACCTCGACGTCAGCTTCCGACGTCGCCCGCGCTTTCATCGGCACGTGGGTGGCGCGTTTCGGGACCCCGTCTGACCTCTCCTCTGACCGCGGTTCTCAGTTCACCTCGGAGCTGTGGAACGCTGTTGCTGTGGGTTTGGGGGTCAAGCTGCACCGCACCACCGCTTATCACCCCCAGGCTAACGGATTGTGTGAGCGGTTTTACCGGTCCATGAAGGCGTCGCTGCGTGCCGGCTTGACAGACGGCAACTGGGTGGATAAGCTCCCATGGGTTATGCTCGGCCTCAGGTGTGCCCCCAAAGAAGACCTGCAGTCCTCGTCGGCGGAGCTCGTTTATGGCCAGACGCTACGGGTCCCCGGGGAATTCATTCCCACCGCCACTGTGCCCTGGTCTGCGGCCGGGCAGCGCTCCTCCCTGCTGGAGGCCGCCGGGACATTCACGCCCGTCCCAACGTCGCAGCACAGCAGCCCAGCTTTCCGGGTGTCCCCCGGATTACGGTCGGCGGATTTCGTTTTTATTCGCCACGACGCCCACCGCGGCCCCCTGCGCCCCCCGTACGACGGTCCGTTCAGGGTCATACGTCACGGGGACAAGAGCCTGGTGGTGGACGTTGGTGGCAGGCCTGAGACTGTGTCTGTTGATCGGGTTAAGCCTGCTCACGTGGACGTTTCCAGGCCGTTGGAGTTGGCTTTGCCCCCACGTCGGGGCCGTCCTCCCATGGCCCGCCCCCCGCCCCCTGTGGGGATGCCCTCGCCCTCGTTGGCGCCCCTGCCCCTGCCCTCGCCTGCGGCCCCGCCCTCCTCGGCCCCTGTGGTCCGTACGCGCCGGGGTCGGGTGGTACTTCCTCCCAGGCACGAGGATTTTGACTATGGGTGAATTCTGGGGGGGCTTGTGTGGTGATTGACATTATCTACCCACAGATCTAGGGGTTGAGGTATTGTTCCGCACGGACATTTGAGTGAGGCGGACTTAGTGTTTCCGCCGGTATTCTTCTCCTGGTGCATGTTGTTGTTGACATGAAGTTCAGATGCAAAATAAAGGTCTAGCTTGTTCATTCGATACCCCGCCTCCGACTCCCGTCTCTCGGCACCACAAACGTTAGTTTTTACTGAAATGATCAAATAAAGTCAACATTTCACAGTCTTTACTGAGCTGTGTGGGGTTTGTTCAACTTTTAAAAGATGTTTGAATGGTGATATACACAGTGATAGATGTTAAGGACCAAAGTTTATAATAAATACATTTGTATTGATTTTAAGATCTTTTCATACAATCATACGTATTGGGATCATTTGTATTAATGTGGACCGGAGGGAGAGGGTGACGAGCATAAGTTTCACTTTCCTTTTTTATTTCAATTCCAACTTTGGTCATGATGAAGAATATGTTTCTCTGTTGTCCACGTTCATAAAGCATAAAACAACAGCATCAGAGCACGGTGCAGAGTCTCTAGATGAGTTTACAGTAGTCCCTCGTTCTTATTAAACATCCATGTTGTAGTCCGCTGTATAGAAAACTGTAGTTTCCATAGTTTCCCCACAGCAGCAGACGCACATTTATGACCTCCGCTGGCGCATCATAAACACGTCGGATAGTGAAAGTGCAGTCCGATTCTCTAAAGTACCGCAGTCTCTTCTCCTAAATCCTTTTGAATTCTCCTATCCACTATCCCTTAACCCCGTGACGTTTCACTCAGAGGTCAAGGAATAGACGATAGGGTTAGAATTTAGGAGCTGATTTTTGGACTATTCGACCGCAATCCCAGTTGCCGTGACTTTTTTCTTCTTCGGTGGTAAAGCAGTGTTCAATTATCACGATTGTATATTGTGCCATCTATTGGCCGGAGTTTGAACGCAGTCAGACAAAATTCAATAAATAAGTCGCTTCGGAGTATAAGTCGCAGGATACAGCCAGACAGGTAAAAAAAAAGCGACTTATAGTCCGGAAAACATGGTATCTTTGAGTAATCAAATATAATATAAACATACCTGAGGACCACAAACACACCAGGTCCTTTAACATCCATGTTGCACGTCACATCACTACAAAAACAGGACAGGAAACTCAGTGCCCCCAAGTCTGTTAACCAGTAACAAACCATCAGTTCTTCAATCAAAGTAACTCATTAACTAATCATTAATGAATCATTCATTAATACAGTACCCCCCAGTCTGTTTACCAGTAACTAACCATCAGTTCTTCAATCGCAGTCACTCAGGAACTCCTCATTTACTAACCATTAACTATCTAGTTGTTCCTTATTCACTACTCATTAACTAAGCACATGTTGTGTACCTTATTGTAAAGTGTTACCAGTTAACTTACCCTTAAATAACTACATCACGTTTTTCAGGGGAAACACAATCTGCAGAAAACGTTAGCTGCTAACTGCTAAGACAGCTAGCTCTTGTTAAGGGAAGTAGCAATAGCCTCGTAGCATAAAGTTAACATTAACGTAACGTTGTAAGAAAGCAAAACGAACCTTCGAGAAAGCTTTTACTCTCAGACTGGGTGAAATTGTGTAGTGTTGCTTACCTCCAGACAGGGTCGGCTTCATGGGGGGTCATTCGCGGGCCATGCCCCCCCAAACGAGTCACTGTGCCCCCCCAACGCAGGGCAGGCAAGCCCTGCCACTTTGCCGATTTTGGTTTTGCTAGTGAATTGTCAGGGGGGATGGGGGGGGTGCTAGTGAACTGTCAACGGGGGGGGGAGCCTCGCTGCGGGGAAACGGTGTACCTCTGTCGCCTGTCAGCGCAACTTCAATGATGGTGCTGGTCATCAGCGAACCGAGCCGGCCGTCAACGGCCTTTGAAGACCGGCCGTTCTGTGATTCTCCAGATTCTACAGATGGCCAGTCCGCCCCTGGTTTAGATAGTTAACTTAAGCTATCTCAGTGGGTCTCAAATGGTTTGGTTACCATTTATGTAAACAAGTATTTCCGAGGAACACATTTATATGATCATTGTAGTTATTAAAAATAAGAGAATAAATGAAAAACAGGTATGAAATACTATTGGACAGTAAAACAAGAATACAGTTTAAAAGGGGAGTGATTTGTAAAATATAGAAAAAGTAAATCTGTTTACAGTTCTGTTTCATATGGGTGTTGACAGATGTATCCATAGATCTCTTAATTTTGCTCTCAAAGTGCACCAGATTGATGCATTTAACTTCAATATTTAAATCTTCCCGGGGGAGCATGCCCCCGGACCCCCCTAGAGGATGTTAGATCCATCACCCACCTAAAACATGTTCACATGGATAGGATACTAAATGCATTTGCACACTTTTTATATCGTGACCTATGTCCATATGTTTCGGTGATCGTGCCACAACCGTGCATGTATTATTATTCACAAGTCATAGGTGCGCTATAAAATAGCACTACACCCCTGCAATGTGTGTGAAAACAAGAGACTTTACAGCATGTTTTGAAATTGAAGTTGCGTTGGTGTTTGTGTTTGTGTGTTGGTTGTTGACGGCAATGTGTGCCCCCCTGTGGTAAATGATTGCCCCCCCATTAGATTTGTTCTAGAGCCGACCCTGCCTCTAGAAGGACTTTTAGCGCGTTTCCCAGAGAGAGCTGTCAGAGCGGTTCCTCTCAGAAGAGCAGCTGCTGGGCGGAGTCACAGAAACGCTCAACTGTTCTTCTCTAGTGATGGGAGTTATGGCTCTTTGAAGGGAGCCGGATCTTATGGCTCCGTTCCTTTGCGTGGGCCGTTCAAAAGAGCCGCTCAAAAGAACCGTTTTTTTTTTTAAAGGGGGCGGGGTTACTAGGTTTATCTGCGAAATATACCTTTTATAATTCAATCAAATTTAGCCCTGTTTTGACAAATGATTTATATGTGTACACATATCACTTAAATTATTCAATACATCCTTTGAAGTATTCAAAAGTAAAAATTACATTTTTAATATAAATGATTTGCTGTGGCCGATTGTTTTCATTGCATTTACAGACCCTTGTAACTCTCTGATTGTAGAACCACGCTAAAAAAAAGCAAATAGCAACACCTATACAAACTGACAACAAATCTTTGCTGAGCCTAAAAATAATCATAAATAAATAATAGGCTATTGCAATGCTCAAAACAGCAGCATCCAATAGTCTCTAATCCTTGGATATTACATGTCACTGCATGCATGCACGGAGCACCCGTAGCGCGGAGATCATCATATCATTCTGTCTTGTATTACTTAACAAACAAATTAATTAGAAAATACGGCTCCTGTCGTTCACTTAAAAGAGCCGGCTCTTTGAGCCGACTCGTTCGCGACTGACACATCACTAATCTTCTCTCCCTGACCTGACAAAACCATGTTTTATACCGTTTTGTTTCAACCACTGCCATCTCGTCGTTCCCCCGTGTCCCGCCCTCTCTGTCTGTCTGTGTCTGTTTCAGTTTCGCCAGCAAGACTGCTGGTAGACCAGCATAAATACCAGCTTCACCAGCATAGACCAGCCTGGCCAGCTTGTCCAGCCTGGTAAACCAGCCTAACACCAGCTAAAACCAGCTAAAACCAGCAACCATCTTAAGCTGGTCTATGCTGTTTTTTTCAGCAGGGGTCATCTTCATAAATAAAAATACACCCTAAAACATACAAAAACCAAACAGCTTTTCAGTACAGATTTTTTTTATACGGTTGTTTATCTTAGCAGAGAGAGAGTCCTGCTGTAGGCTCATCCCTTCTCCAGTTCAGAGAACCACGAAGTAAATCTCTCAAGACGTGGTAACTCTTCTCAGTCGCACAGTTTATCTCTTTCTGTCCATAAATGGAAAGTTACCGAAGACAATGCCAAGTCTAAATATATCCTGACTCGAAGGACTTGCTTGGGGCAGTGCAGATGTTCTTTCAAGTTTTTCTGATACCTTCTTTTTAGGCCTATTTTTTCTTAGGATCAAGGATCAGCATGCAAACACCTCAATGTCATCAACCTCTATTCTGGGTCAACACCTCTGAATTCATATCAGAACAAATGTGGAGATGCTATGCTGTGGGAAAGCAACTGCTGGATGTGGTGGTCACGCAACTTGCTACATGTGACACATCGAGACGAGCACTTCACATTTACGTTTTTTCCCCACTCTTTTGTCAGTGAGTGTCGAGCTAAACTGTGACTATTCTCTGCGTCCTAATGAGCTGGTGCTGAGTTGTGAGGCTGACAGGCTCCCCCACACTATGAATGTAACAAAGGAGAGGACCTTTACCACACTGGGGGCATACAAGAGATAGAAATAGAGATAGAGACAGGGAGGACGGGGGCTATGTGAGGGGAGGGAGCACGTTGAGGATGTGGTTGATTAACAGGATGCGTTTGTGTGATACAAAGACATGAATGAAAAGATGTCTTATGCTGCAGGAAGATATCAAGGAGGGACTTTATCCGCATCTCTCTACAGTTATTGCAACTGTAAATCTTCAAGCACTTTCTCTTGAGGTGATGGGTAGAGAGAGAAGGTTTCAAACTTCATTTCACCTCTATAAAGATATACGATTGCAGATATGGGAAAATGAATATGGACGCTTAATGCTCAGTGGTCTCAGCGTGGATTTTGAAGTGGCTCCTTCATGGCCTTGGCAACCTATCACCACTACGCTTTAAGCAGAGCAGAGTCATGCGTTGCCATCTGTGTGTCTCCTTCAGAGAGGGTGTGGTCTGGCAAACATTGCCCTGCATGGTTTAGATATGTACCAATGAATATAAATGTCATGTTGGGATGAGGCCATTTTTGTATATGTGTTATTTCTCTGGGCTTAAATGCACATGTTGACCTGCGTTATTGCTAAATTAATATTTGTTTTAAGAATGAAACACTTCTTGACTATATGGTTCTCTCTGCAGAATTAATTTGCCATGCAGTTACACTGTTCACGTGTTTTCGGAGAAGGGTACATGGCAGGAGTAATGGTTAGAGACAGCCATTTATAACTGTGCCTAAAATAAACTTTCACTTTCAGGACTTTTTCATCTGTAAATGCCCATATTTTACTCACCATGGTTATCTCTTCTCAAAGCAGTTAATTGTGTTTTCTTATACTATTGTAGCCTGTTAAAAGGGCCTTATTTGAAACACACATCAGCTTTAAAGACAAAGCAATGCATTCAGTTTAGATTTGCCATATTGAGTCCCAAATCAGAGACCAGCTGCTTTTATTGATAATGTAATCATGATTTCATGAGGTTTGCATCTGAAAAGCACGAAACACTGATGGGGTGCTCAAACATTTGCTCTTGAGTAAATTATATTGACATTTACTTGTTCATTCAGTGGAGTCGACTCTGCATAATAATTATTTGTCAGGTGCTTTAACAATAATTGATCATCCAATTTATGATTTTTGAGTTTGACACTCGTTACTGGCTTTCTTGTAAACAGAAAAATAAGTAGTTTAATAACACTTTCATTAATATTGATTAATATTGAGCTAAACCCAGAGGATTTTTAGCATAGCTTAGCCTAACAAGTCAAAACTGTGGGAAACAACTTGCCTGGCTCGGGTCAAAGGTATCAAAATGCACCTACCATCCTCTTTAATGCTTGCTAATTAACAATGCATATCTTGAGTGTTTAATCCAAATAATAACCCAGCTGTAGATAGCTATTTCCTCCTATGACCTCATTCAAAATAAGCTAATCACTTTCTGGATTTAGTTTCATATGTAACAGACCAATATGAGTAATTACAATCTTCTCCGTCAAACTATCACTTTTAAAATTACATTGCGTCTTCTGCATTTTATTAACATGCTTTTTCCCTTACAAATTATAAATTCCCCTAAGGGGCTTTACAATCTGTACAGAAACCCCCTCTGCCCTTAGACCTTTGCAATGAGAAAGGCAAAACCATCAGGGTTTCTTTTCCCTTTCCAAGAAATTGTTTTTTTGCATTTCACATAATGAAATTACAACAAAGTGGCGTTATCCCAGCAGGGTAATGCCGATATGTAATAACATTACTCATATTAAAGTGGTAACTTTTAGACACAGCAAATTGGATCCCAGTGTGCCCCATTTGGTGGGAAGCAGCTATCAGTAAATTACTTCCAAAGCAAATAGGAAGAATAATCTGTGTTCTCATGGTGACAACAAGCCTCTGATAAGAGTATCCTGCAGAAAAAATGAAATAAATTCAAATGAAGCAAGGTGTTCTGATTTGGGTTGATCCATGTGGATGGATGTCGTCATTAGAGGAACGGTAAATTAATCTCCTGACCAGAGTTCCCAGAGTTTGCTTTGTTGTTAAAGAGCTTTGTATTGAGAGGAATGGTCTGTCAGAGCATGGCCGGTGGACGGTAGAGATAAGGCACCATACAAGGTGTTTGGTGAATGCAGAGGCAATTTGTTTTGTCGGGTTTATGCAGATTGATTGAGAATGGAAAGACCAAGAAGAAGCTTTCAGCGTTTTTTGCTTTGGGAGCATTTTTAAATCAACATTGATTTTTCTTCTATTAGGATAATTCTGTTTTATCAAACCAGCCATCACACACCACAGGAAATCAAATCAGATTTAGTTCGAGCTGAAAAGCCATTTCTTTAATCTAATGAAATCTAAGGCGATTTATTTTAGGTAAAGTCTTTCCTGTAGCTGTGTTTGTTTTATGCAAAAACATTTTATAAACATAAGCGTCATAAACATCTGCTTTTCTTGGCCTTGAATTGAAATATAATTTCACTCTCACTGCCTATGACATTTTATATATAACATTATCTTCAACGTCATGTATTCAAGGGTCAGCCAAAAATGTCTTGTTATAGCTTAATAAATGTGAATAATCTGTCTGTTATACCATGGATACTTCTGAGCAGTGCAAGTTTGTTTAAGAGTCTGTTTCAACCCAATGTCTTTGAATTACTGTGGTGCATTAGTGTGTCCTGTCATACTTGCAAACATGACTCTATTTCCTAAGACAGCTGCACCGTGTGGTCTCAACCATGAGATGTTTATTCTGGTGACTCAAATCCTAATGATGCCTGAAAGCCTGTTAGGCTTGTCAGCTCTTTGGCAGACTCTGGAGACAGTAGATGGACAGGAAAACATCTGCAGCAGGAACTTCAGAATGTAATAGAGAGCTCTCAGTATCGTCAATGTAGTTAGTGCAGCTTAAAAGGACATTAAGCCATCTCTAACTGCAACTGAGATCTACAGCTGACTAAGGATAAGGAGAGCTATGAGCTTTTAAAGGCAGAAATCCCCGCGAGTGACGTGTGTTTAAAAGCTTCTGCACCTGCAGACATTTGTAGACATTTTGTCCAACTGGACATTATGAATTAACTCTTTATGTATTGAAATTAAAATATCTATTGTGTTAAATGCCTGCTGTTGAGCATCCTAGATGGTTACGTAACTGGTGAGTAAACTCTGAGACCTTTGTTGCAATTAGAGCTAAAAATGTGTTGATTAACAGAAACGACATTGGCAACTATTTATTTTAATAGTTTTGCAATTTTGCAGTCAGTTTCATCTTCTCCATTTTGATCATTTTCAGTACTGCCTTTTATCTGTCCTGGATGAAATAGCGTTTTATAGTATTAGACTGACTCATAAAAGGACATTGATTTGATGAAAAGTAGTTTTTACGTTTTTGCAACAAATTATAGATAAAAAACGATAATTACGGATTGCAGCCCAAGTTACATGTCCTACCCAATTTTCCTACCCTCATTTCCTGTCTGTTCTATACTGTTTACTTTTCGAAAAACCCAATGTAAGCATAGAGTTCAGTGGGTTAGCATGTGAATATATGTTAAAAAGCACTAAACACAAAATACAGTTTGGTGCTGTAGTAGATGTCAAGATTCAAGATTCAGATTCAAGGCTTTATTGTCATGTGCACAGTAGCTATAGTGTAGATATGGCAATGAAAAACTTAAGTCCCAGGCTATTCCAACAATGCAACATAATATGTATAGGATTAGGACATAAAACAAATAAAACCAATACAAATAGTGCATGGAATAACAGAAAAGAAATAAGATAGTGCAAGAGAATGTTGTAAGATGTGCAAGTAAATACAAATAAAATAGAAATAGTGCAAGAATTTAATTAGTCTTAAAGTTATTTCATCAATAACCAAAGTATTGGAAAATTCAAACTGTTTCCCAAGAACCATCAGTGATCATTCATCCTGAAATAGATGTTTGTTTCTAATTGTATTTCTAGTTGTTATTTCAGACTCCATTAACTGGCAATGTCATCCCCAGAGCCTTAAAAAATGTTTGCTGTGATACTTTGACACTGTTTCCCAAGAGAAGTTGAAACTGTTTGGGTGCAGTCCCGTTACTGCAGATGGATTTTTTCAAATAAGATGAAGTGAGTGCTAAGTGAGAAAGCAGGACAGCCAGTATGAGTTTAAGGCTCCTATAGTTTCACATCTGTTAGCAGGTGTCACGCTGGTTTCTTATTCTAGAGCAGTTGCGGGGCTCACCCGCTGACACTTTACTGGAACATTCAAGAGATGCCTGTCACCTCTCCACATTACTAACTTAACCTTTTGTGTAAGAGACACTTTGAAAAGAGCAACTGCATGTATATCTGATTTGTTGGCAAAGAGATAACAGGGTGAAAGCCTGACCTGCGAACTTGCCTTTATTGATTCAAATAAATGCTTATATTATACTTCACATAGACTGAACTTCAGTGGGCCTTCCACTCAGAGACATTACAGCTTTTACTGTAATACGCAGGGAGTCTCAAGAGTCTCAAGAGATATATAATGATGACACGTCCTCCAATATTTCTTGGAATTCTCCGGAAAATAAATAGTTAATCGTCATCCCTCCATTTTACATTTGTTTTGTGATAAAAAAAATACTGTCTAAAGATATTATGGGCCTAGTGAAATGTCAGAATAGTTCATGACAATCTTACTTAAGATGTGTTCAGGCATTTGATTTGTAACAGTCTGTGAGATTCTGGAGTAGAAACTCCATATCATACGAGAATTCAGCTGTCCACTCAAACCTGCATACAAATGTACTAAATGGAAAAGGGGTGTAACTTACAATACCATTTTTTATGGATGACATTAAATATTTTCACACTGTGTGTGGGTTTGTCAATCCTGCAAGGCAAATATAGATTTAGTGGGATTCCGGTATCACATTTGTTGTTAAGGTCAGAACCATTTTATAACAAAAGAATACAACAGTTGACTAATATAGAGCATTAGTCAGCTCTATATTTCTTAATTGCTTTTTTGTTTTATTGTCACAAGGCCTTGACAAGACAAAAATGCTTGCCTCTTTAAATAATTTTTTTCTAAACCCAGAAACATGTATATGCACTGCACATTCATTACATGTGTCTGTTTGTGTTCATGCATTTATAGATGAAAAGGAGGATATCTATGACTGGAACTTTCCTGTGACTCGTGTTTTCTTTTTTGGTCTTCAGTAGCTGTCAGTGTTCATGTGATCCTCTCAGTTTCTTTGACCACTGAACAAACAGCAGCTTCCCCCTTTTCACCGAGCTGTGGTCTGATCATTAGCATGAGCCACACTTTCCTATATAAGACTTAAACGGTCTTCATTTAAGACTGTACAGTTATTTTTCATAATCTAATATTGGTTTCCTTGTGTTTCCTATTTGTTAACAACAGAAGAAACTGTCAAGTTAAGTAAGAATCCATACTAACGCTAACCCTAACCCCTGCAGCAATGCTCCTAATACTGTTTTATTTAAACCACTTACTGCATTTCTTCATTGCCATCAAAGAGTGTGTGCTCTTCAGGGAGAAAGGGTAATTACTGGAGCTGTGGCGTCTAATAGTGCCGTCGCCCTGATGGAAGGCTGAGAAGTGGTGTTGTTATATCAGATGAAAGGGTGACCTGAAGGGTGACGGTGTGACTAGCCTGCACGTTGCTGGTTTGATCCGTGGAAAGTGGATGAATAAATCATAGGAGATGGAGAGGAAGCATCGGTTGAGATGGATGGATGGATGGATGGGTGGGTGGATGGGTGGGTGGGTGGTTGGTTGGATGGCTGGTTGTGTTGCTGGAACATGTATTATTATTATTATTATTATTATTATTATACATACGTAGATACATACATAGATACAAACATACAAACATACAAACATACATACATACATACATACATAGATACATACATAGATACATACATATATACATAGATATATACATATATAGATACATACATACATACATAGATACATACATACATAGATAGATAGATAGATAGATAGATACATACATACATACATACATACATATATACATACATACATACATACATACATACATACATACATACACACATAGATGCATACATAGATACACTTTTTACGCTGCTAATCTTGCACTAATGTACATTTCCCAAAGATATTGAAGTAACTGTTATTTTGTATATTGATTGTTGTGCTTTTATTTATATCTGAATGTGTGCATATATATAAATGTGTTGATTGTGTATATATAGGATATACCTATTTGTATACATATTTTTATATATATTTGTATTTTTGTATTCGGGATTGTGGGAAACGGTATTTCGATCTCTCTTTCTGTACACACAAACTGAAAGATTGACAATAACGTTGACTTTGACTTTGACATAGATACATACATAGATATATAGATTTTCGTCCGGCCACTTTGGTCTATTGTTGTTGTGGCTGCATTCTGGGTGTAGAGCTCAGTGTAGACCTCGGCCTGTGGTCCACAGACATGGCAGTGGTGTAGGCTGTGGCTGTTAAGCAGCACAAAGCTTGGGGAATACGGAGCAGCTAATGTAATTAACCTTGCTGCTGCTAGATGTCAACACAGGGTGTGTCTTATTCAGTGCAAGCTAGCAGGAGAATTGTATTATGATCACAAAATCTTAACAAAATGTTTACGCAGTTTTTCGTACATCTCTTTTTAGCATTTGATGAAGGTTACTGTTCATTTGTTTTTATATTGGCAAAAGAATATGTTTTTAATACATATGCCAAGTGGTTTCCTGTGCTTGACGTCCATCTGTTTTATTGTTCACGTTTTACAACTTCCATACATTTGCCATTAAAACATCCAATGTTAAATTCCAACGAATAGCTTTGAATACTTAATCATCTGTATTCTTATCAAGCCCTAACCAAAACTATGAGAATAACTAAACACTACTGACATAAAAAGAAAATAATTGACGCCAAAGTTGTCTCTCAGACAGAATCAGACAGATGGTGTTAATGCAGCGATGATCTCTGACCTAATGGTTCACAACTCAGTACCTCTGTGCATCCTCGGTGAAGCTAAACTAACGACCTGCTGCTTGTTCCCAACATGATTTACACATCATGCCTGTTGTTTTGTCAGCTTTCCATTCTGTGACAAACTGCCACTCAGTGCATTGTCAGAAAGGGGCTCTGTGCACTGACGTGGTAGAGCGGGCACATCATGTTAATTAGACTGTGTGAAGTGTCACAGTATACTGAGTGTTGCACTCTGCTAAAGAGGCTCAGTTATTTTCACACTCGGTGGAAGTGACGATATTGTATTTCACTGATGATCTCACATCACTGCATCCTAACATGTTGACGCTTCCCTTGTGTAGTCCTCTGTCACTGAGCTGTGATAAGGATCAGCCTCTGAATGACTGAAACATGTCGAAATCTGTCAGAGGAAAATGTTTTTTTTTAGTTTAGTGTATATCTTTATTTGATGATCACTTTTATTGAGCACTGTTTTAAAGTACGACTTTGAATCGCATCTTTTCGTGAGCATTTTCAATATTATGCTACTTTACACTTCTAACCCAATTATTTTCAGAAAGAAATACTGTAGTTGTATTCACTACGTTAATCTGACAGTTCATTGCAAAACCTAATAATACTATAAAAGATGATCATGGATGTATTGAATGGTGTGTTAAGTTGTTGTAATCAGCTGCTTACATGTCATTGCATCAGATATAAAATAATACAGTCTATAGTTAAACACAAATAAATCACTGTCTATTTTTCCTAATATTCAAATCATTGTTTAGTTTGTGAAAAATGCCAAAAGTCAAGTAATTTTTGCTGATAGTAGTTTCTTAGTTTACCTTATACAGGCATCTGAAGGAACTTCATCTTTTGTTGTATGAACACACTTTCTGTGTGTGTTTTCGATTAATGTATTCCTTAAATGCTGACAATCCATCACTCAAATTATTCAACCCTGCTTTCTCATCTTTTTGCAGACTAATTTATGTCCTCAAGTCTTTTCTGTCCATTTTGTTTGCGTACGTGAAAACCGTTCTGCACAGCTTCCCCTATTCTACTACATGAAGATGGAAGAACTAATCACTCTGAATAACCTAATGCATTTTTCAGTGAGACGGCTAAAAGGCTTTAAAAGGGTTTGCCTCTTAAAGCCATCTTTCTCTCCACCCTGTCTCGTCCTGACCCCTTCTCCTGCCCATCTGCTCTCAGTAGAGGAATGTTCCGGGTGCTCCAGCCTTAGCCTGCAGCGGCCAGTCTGCAGCGAGATGGGCTCAGAGGATCGCAGTTCAGCAGCCATGTCGCAAAAGATATCCTCGGTGTCACGCAGCAACAGCAGCTCCTCATCCAAACTGGACAGCCGACAGGTAAAACACAACACACTGCCATGAAAGACTAGAAAAGTTTTAACTATTAGCTTCTCCACATTCATATTTTCTGGTTTACTGTTTGTGTTCTGCAAAAACAACGTCTTCCAGTCCTTAGGGGGTTTCTCTGTGTCATGGGAGGAGATTGACTTGACAGTAAATGCCTTAACCACACAAACATTTGCTATTAGGCCCTGTGGTTTTCTCAGAGTTTCTTGCAAAGCTCTATTTGGCTCTTTATTAATTCAAGCCAGAGGCAGCCCTATCTGAGGTTCCCTTTGCATTTTAGACAGCAAAAACTAAATGCTGCAAACCTGAAAAAAATACGTTTTAATCTTCTTCCATTTGTGGACAATTTAAGAATACTCAGAATTCCTAAAAGGTAGTTCTCCCACTCACAAATTAGTCTTGACAATAGCGCCATTACCAAACTGTTGTTGCATTTTCCTCTTCTCTTTATCTGCAGGCAGCAGACTTATTCATTATTCATTACCGTCTACAACTGTTCCGTTTGGAAATAAAAGTAATAATGTTTCATTACAGTCCTGCCCACTAGTGGTCCATCACAACAAATGCATCGGCTGAAAAGTATTTTGCAGAGTGCCCATGGAAAAACAAAAGAATATATATAAATATCCATCAAAAGGGCAGTTTCAAACCTGAGACAAGCTTGGATATAAGTTTCATATTATTTATAAAAATGTATGGTCACGTTTTTGTGGGTTTTCTCACTTAAATATATCTATTTTCTTTCACTCCTATAGGAGCAATTGTCTGGTGAGCAGTTTTCCATGAAAACTAGAAATTATAAACATAACATAGCCTATAGAGGCAAGACAGGTTTAAACCGCTCTAAGAGCCAGCCCCCCTAAACCTCAAATTGTAAAAACGTCACTGTTTGGTTAGGCTGACTTGTTTCTAGCTGGATGCAGTAACTTCCTCAAACCCATAACTTGCTCTTAACAACTTGTTATTGTATGGTTCAAACAAAAAAGATCTAAGATGTTAATTATTGAGCTTTAGAGGTTGTGATTGGCAGATTGTTTACCATTGGACATTTCTTTCCATTCCTCATGTTTCCTGTCTGTGTGCTAAGCTAAGCTAACTTTCATTGATTCATATTCACCGTACTAAGAGGAGTGCTATCAATCTAACTATTTATTTATTTATTTGATGGTAGTGATGTTCAATGTAGGTTCATGTGATTTGTCAAATATATGGTTCAATATACATATTTACAACCATCTTAAAACTGCAGCCGGACAATTTACAACTTGCTTTTGCTGAGAGCTAACCCTGTAACTGCACATGTCTTCTTGTCACTTATGTTTTTACTGTATCGCTGAAAGGGCCTCTCGACCTTGAAGAAAATGGCCTGGCAGTGTGTGACAATGACTCACTGTGTGAGTGTGTCAGCGGGGGCTGTGACAAGCACTCAAGTGAAAGAACAAGCCACAAGTCCCGCCCTCTCCATCCCCCTTCAAAAATGAGGGTTTATTTTAGACGGCCTCACCTCCAGCCGTCTGACTGATACAGTTTGTTTAGCCAGACATGTATTTACACTGGAACATTCAGGGACACAGAGTCACCTCAAACCCCTGCCAAGACCCAAGAGTCCCTTTGGATATTTGTGATGTGAATAGGAATTATTCTTAAATGTTTTTCCCATTTGGGATTAATGTAATTTACTGTACAATCCTAAAGAAACTGCATTATCAGCAAATTGAATTCATTAAAAAAAGCGTTGCAACTTTATGAATTTATAATATCTACCTAAACCCAAGGTGATGTTTGCCTATTTTGTCCATTTAACAGTACTCAAATATAATACATTACATTTAAATAAATGACGAAGACATAATTTGGGGTTTCTCTTTTGAGCAACAGGTTTAAAAGCTAAGTAATGCATGTTAAAGGCTGCATCATTCTCTGTGTAAACAAAGATGTTATAGGCAAGGCAAGGCAAGGCAAGGCAAGTTTATTTATATAGCACCTTTCAACACAAGGCAATTCAAAGTGCTTTACAAAAATGGAAGACATTATGAAAATGGCAAGACATTATGAAAATGGCATAGAGCTTCCTGTTTATGCTGCCTTCCTGGAATTCTCACCACTCAAATACAAAGCTATCTGGATTAGTCTATGATGAAATATCACCTTAATCTCTGCATTTGCAAAGGGATTTGGATTTTAGCGTTCTAATCTCAGAAAAGGATTATTGTGAAGAGTTGAGATTAGACAGGTAAGCTAATTTTGAAAATGGGATCATGAGTTGAAAGTAAAGCTCAAAACTGGACACCTCATAGAGCTCCATTTTCGCTCAGCATAAAATGTATCTCCCACTCCCACAGCCTCCCACTGACTGACTGACACTGCATTAAAGGAGACACTGAAATCTAATCAATCACAAATTGCTGTATGCTTTGACTCCGACCTTGACTCTGTTGTGTGGATGATTTGTTTACTGTTACCTAACCTTACTGCAACTGTGATCTATAACTATATTGTATCTCTTCTTATAAACCACCTCTGCCCACAGGACAGTTGGGAAATAGTGGAGGGTCTTCGAGGAGGCTTCAGTAATGTCCTGGAGCCCCAGAAACAGGAGGGCTACATGCTCAAGAGGAGAAAGTGGCCGATGAAGGGCTGGCATAAGGTATAATCAACCACATGCGGCTTAATTGACCCACGTCATCTCGATCTTACTCATCTCTCAGAATGATAGACATCATGATGTATTTTTAGACATACTTGAGAATCGAACATCATTACCATTTCACGGTTTTACTTCATACGTTCAGGTCTCTTTTCCAAAAAGATCTGCTGACATGACTCATTTGTCTTTTAAACTAATTGAATGAGCATGTGCAGTATGATTTTCACCCACAGAGGAGTCACATGTGACCTGGGTCAGTAACCGCTCACGCTCTGTCTGAAAGCTGCATTAGCTGATGGACTGTTAGTTAATAGAGGTAAAACATTTAGTATTGACCTGCAGTCAGAGCTTTTCTTGTCTTTGTGCTTTCAACTGGAACGTTTACAAAGAGAAGGATCGCAACAGAGTGAGGGAAAGAGTAATAAAGACAGAACTGATGCATGACAAGAGCCTGGGATGACAAATATCTCTCTGCAGAGACATTAACAACCTACATTAAAGAGAGGCAGACTCTGTCATGATCACAGAATCATAGCCGTGACTTCAGAATTGCTGTCAGGATGTTGCATATCATTCCGGCTGCAGATCATTTGCTCATTGTCCTAATTTCTCCATACAGAGGTACTTCTTCCTGGACAAGGGCATCCTGAAGTATGGAAAGTGCAGTGCTGATGTGAGTACAAAAGCCTTCTAGATGCATACTATGTGGTTGTCAGTTACAGAAAGATTTCAAAGGACGTTTTGTGTCTTGTACCGCTGGCTGTCTTTCCCAAAATATCTATCTGTGCCAGTCGATACTCACAATCTCGTTGTCATTGATAGGAATCACACGGTGCATTTCACCTGCCAATTTCACATGATTAATTATCAACAATCCAGATGCTGTAATTGGGCAGGGCTGCCAGAGCCAATACAAGTATAATACTGCATTTTAAAACAGAACAGCATCCATTCGCAATTGTATTAATTCCAGTCCAAAATATTCATGACATTGTGTGTTGACTTTGTCTTGCAGATTGAGAAAGGGAAACTGCATGGCTGCATTGATGTGGGCCTCTCTGTCATGGCCATTAAGAAGAAAGCCAAGTGCATCGATCTTGATGCTGAGGAAAACATTTATCACCTGAAGGTAAACCGCGAAGGCTATTGAATGGAAAGCATTCCCTACAGATTGATAGGAAGTGCTGTAAAACATAGATTATTCAGATTATCCCCCTTTTAATTCCTGTAACGGATGCTTACATGGAGAGGACTTTAAAATGACCTTATGTGTTGTGAGTGAGGGAGAATTATAGTCCCTCTGTGTGTTTTTCCACCTTCACGCTTCCTCCACCTAACCTTGACGTTGGGTTGTCGCGTTGATTTCTGATTGTGGTATCTGCTCTCCAGATTAAGTCCCAGGAGCTGTTTGATGAATGGGTGGCCAAGCTGCGCCACCATCGACTCTATCGGCAAAATGAGATTGCCATGTACCCTACCGACAAGTCCTTCTACTATCCCCACTACCCCTCCCCCAACTCCCCTAGCATGGCGGAGGGTGCCTCCATCAGAAAGGTATACCTGTGCACTGCATAGTACTCTGAAAACGACTTAAAGTTAAAACTCACTTGATGCTTTCTGCTTCTGCTCATGAAAATCTATTTCACAAAGTCCCCATTTTTTATAATTTTATGAAGGAAGCACATTATTATTGGACTGACCTTTGGTTCTGTTGTCCCTTGCAGTGCATGTCTATGCGCAGACAGTCCACAGTGCATTCTGCAGGAGCCTTCCCTTTAAACTGCAACAGCCAGGCCAAAGTAGCCGCCTGGCTCCAGTCATCTGACGACATGGACAAGTGCTCCAAAGGTGAGGCAGTCGAGCTGACTCTGCTGATTTGAGGGGTTTCTTACACTTATACGTACCATCATGCATTTTGTATAGTATTTATATGTCTTCCATCCTGTCTCTTAGTTTAAAAAGAAAAGATGATAAAATGATATTTAAATAAAGATGTGAACTGCCTGAGAGATGTATCTAGGATTTCCATCCTATTATCCTGTGTGAATGGAAGTTTTCTGCTCTATTCAGACCCTCATAGTTATAGTAAAGTTGTCATTGATAATGAAAAAGGCAGGCTCTGTGAGTACAGCTTTTTCATTTGTCGAATGCTTCAGTTAATACCAATAAATCTGTCTGCCTTCTGTCCTATTTGTTAGTAAGATGGGACTGGCATGGCGTTGTTGTTTATAAAGAAAGGAAGCGGTTTATTTTTTTTACCGGTTTTCATTGATTAGGATTTGTTCTCAAGATTTTTAGCCTCCAACTAAGTGAGAGGTTGTGATGTTTAAAACTAGGAATCCAGGTAATTGTACCAAACAATCCACAAGCAGTAGTTTGCTACTTTGTTAGTTGTTTATAAACATCAACGTCGTGGGCGTCACTGACTGAATAGATGCAGGTTACTGTACGTCAGCTATTTATAGTCTGTAAAGAGAGAGAGTCTGTCCTCAATGGCCAAACCAGTACATGCTAGTGTTTCTGTTCCTTTTATTGCAGATTCATTTTATTTGTATGGAACTCTCTTCTTAAACCAACCTTCTTATCTCAATGTGGATGTGTTCCCTTCTCCACAGACTTGTCAGTGTCTGAAGCCTACCTGCTGGATCTCAACCACCTGCTTCAGAGTATGGAAGTCCTGCACCGCACCTATTCTGCTCCATCAATCCAAGCACTGCAGGTCAGCACTTTATTCCTGATTCCTCTCCCCTTCACATGCAGAGCCGGATTGCTCTTGCAACTCAATATTAAGCCTGAGAAACTGTGCAGTAAATGAACTTACTCACATCCAAAACTGGATCACTCAAAATGCAAAATAACTTGTCTTGATTTAGTCTTTTATCATTTCTCTCTGCCAATTCTTTTGTTGCCCTCAAGTCATTTGCCTCTAAATATAGAAAACATTGATAAGTCTTTGCCAGCAATGAAACCATTTCCTATGAAGAGCCTTCAAAGTAAAAAAAACAACTCTGTCTCGACCATCTTTCTCTTTTTGTTCACTAGGCATCTACGTTTGACAGCCAGAAAAAGGAAAAGAGACTTCCAAAGAAATGGCGCACTAAAAACTACAACAAAGATGTCAAAGCAACTCTGCAGGTACACATCTTAATAATGACATGTGATCCTTTTTCTTCTTTTTTTAGTATGAATCCCTCTTATGTGTTATTCCTGCTGCTCTACTGTAGGTGCCTAGCTGCATCTCCTCTAGCTCTGTGCGCCTCCACGCCTCGAACCCCAACCTCTCCACCGCTGCGCTCGCCAACGACAAGGCGGACACCGAATCGCTGGATTCAGCTTTTGACGTGACCAAGCTGCAGGAGGACTTCTGCCGCGTTGCTGCCAACTGTGAGTCAAATATTATGAGCTGGTCATCTTAAATCACCATTTTTACCATGGGGAATATCTCCCCAAGTGCACATAAATCTGTCAGACAGCTGTCTTATTTGCATGTAACATAGAAACGGCAGCGGGTTGTTCATAACAAATAGATGTGACAATGGCAGCTGGTAATTACTGATTGTTTAGTTTACATTCATTAGGATTCTGATAGTGTGTTCTGTGTGTCCTCCAGCTGATTTTGATTTGAAAGAGGGGTATTAATTAATTTTCTGCTACTCCTCATTGACATTTATATTCAGATACCTGATGCTTGGCATGGCATAATGAGAATCTTTTTTTTTTAACGTAATGGTCTCACAATTCCCACTTTCCCTGTGAAATGAGTTTAAAGTTTGCCCCGGGGAACAACTATCACTTCTGCTGGCATTTCAATTGTCAGATTTATGCACATTCAAAATGATGAAGCTAAGGATGTGTGATTCTAGTTTCGATCTAGTAAGACGAAACATTAATATGACAAGCACTTACTATATTATAACCTCCCAAGCATCTATTTTGAGGTGGGTGGTAAAATGAATAAAGATCGTGACTTGCAAATGGATAGGAGATAATCAAAATGTCACACTTTTTCCATTTTAAAGCATGGCGTGATAGACTTTGACTGAATCTACTGTGACTAGATCTGCATGGCACTGAAAAAATATCCCCTCGTTAATTTTTCCTATCTCTACAGTTCATGCAACCATGAAGACGGCCCTGAATACACTAACATCTGAACGAGAGAGATTAAAACAATGTGTGGACCACGAAACAATTCCCCCTACCTCTCCTCAGGTTGTCGGTTTGAAGAACGCTCTGACAACGGTATGTGAAACAACACAAACTCACACCCTTACACATAAATATAGTCAGTCAGTAGAAATTAGTATTCCGCCTTCTTATAGACTTACCTCTCAGAAGCCTGCACCACTTGTAAGGCGTGACACATTGCTGAACATCTTTGAGGGATTACTAGCTGCCGGTGTGAGGTCTGCCCACCTGAACATATACTCAAAATGGTCATCATGTTTACTGTGGCTGCTGCCTCCCAACCAGAGACTTCCTTTTTCTATTTTCTGTTTTATGACTGCACACTCATTGTCATGCTGACTTCTTCGCAGCTTTAGAACTCCTGTGCTCTTTACGCCGACACATTTCGTTCACTTTAAATACCCAGCTGGGTGTTAGCTTCTACCTACCTCACATGGAGTCAGTAATGAGTGAGTAATAGGTCTGCAGTGATAGCACATGCACACATCTCTATAATACAAGTAAATGGCATGTGACCATCAGCAGCTCAAGTAAGGACATTTAGGTACTGTATTAGTATTCTCTGAATGATTGATTGGATGTGTGATGTAAAAATGTTTACACTGGTTGTTTTTACAGGCTTTAGCCCACAACTCTGAGCTGAGGGAGCGCCTGTGCAAGATTCATGCCGAGTCCCACATCGTAGAGCCCACACTAATAAATGTCACTGCCCCTGTACAGGTTGGTGCAGGAATGCAGTGACTCTTCTCCCCCCCCACCATCACTATGATTATTATTATCTCAGTTTTTATTTTTTCAACCCACACAGTGTTGACTTTGCCACAGACTGAATGAGCTGTCCTTTCCCTCTCATCCAAATTCTGCAAATGTTGCTCTCCTCTTCCCTTGTTATCAAGACAATGACTATTAAAAGAATTAGTTTCTTCAATGCAAACTTTTCAGGGAACAAGGCCCCTTCAATCTTTTTGTATTTCCATTATTTTGCTATGAGAAAGTGCTTCCTCTCAGTCCTGTGGTTGTGTTTTACTATCACATGGCTCAGGGGAAGATTACCTTTCACGTTATTGTCTCCAAAGGAAGCTCTTTACTCTCTTAATCAGCTTTGCTGGCCAGAGAGTGTGAACTGATCTTATCGGAAATGTGTTTGAACACACGGTGCAAAACTAATTCGCCTCCTCAGAGATTATCTCCAGGCCAATTAATCAGCTCCAGCAATAACAGAGGATGTAGGGGCGTGCTCACTTCTATGTGTGCCGCTGTGGAAAGTACTTCTCGTTAGTAATTTGTTTCATGTTTTGAGTTGTTTTCAGCAGAACAATATGAATGCTATGAGTTTATTTTGAATGTGCATCTTGTTTTGTGTCAACACCTTGCCAGACAGAAGAGTTGGTGTGAACACTTCTTGCACACGTGCACTTCTGACTGGATTTAAAAAATGTATACAGTGATATATTGGGATACAGACTCTAGAAAAAAGGTTGATTGCAATATATTGCAAAACTGATCGTTCTTTTATACAAATTTAGTTTTAAGTCTTCCATTTTTAAAAGGTTCAAATTTGTGGCGAATTTATGGCTGTTTAACTCAAACGATGGCACATGAAAATGTTCCTGTGTAGTAAAAAGAAAGAGGCATGCACTCTGTTGCATGATGTCAAAGTTCACCGATTAATAAATATATATAACCTTCTATAAAACTGAAATACATTTCAAAATTTGAATTGTCATTTATATTGTGAAAATATAATACATGTATGATCATGTATTTTATTGATAACTGTCTTCCAATATATTGAATTTGAGATTTTTTTTTTTGCAATCCTCACATTATCCAATCATTGTGATTGTATGCTTTTCTGAATTTCCCTGTGATTCTGGCTTTGATGATGTTGCTCTTTTCTTGTTCTTAATTATAGCTGTGAACACTGTGTTTCCTAGAAACAGGAGTCTGCTGATGAATCCCTTCCACTCATACATCAAGTCTCCAATGAGAGCAGAACTTCAATCACAGAGTCTTTGTCCGAGTTCTTCGATGCACAGGAGGTTCTGCTGTCTTCTAGTTCCTCAGAAAATGAGGTAAGTGTGAAGGCTTAACTGGCACCATCAGCAGCTGAACTGACAATTAGGGTTGCATAAACGTATAATTATTGTTAATGTCATGTCATTTGTCATGTTTGCTTCTACTATTGTATGAGGAAAAGATCTGCATGATAAAATGGAGAGAAAAATCAATCGAGACAGAAATACACGCCAGAGGTTTTGAATGGATGTATCCCCTGTAACCTGTCATTTGAAACACATTGTGACAATCAGTGCTGTTGCAAAAAGAAAACATACCTTTTCAACTACCTTCCCTGACACCACTTTTTTTTAATGTGTCATTAAACAAGTGTCCCTCACTTCAGTTTAATTTCCTCGAGTCTTCATACAGCATGCAGGATCAGATAGCAGCTGGAGTGGAAGCAATATGAAAATGGAAGTTAATTACTTTAATCTAAAAATACTGCAAGTTCAGGTGCAAATTATAGTCACCGGGTCCTTAGGGACCGTTCATCTCTATTGCAGTCGTTTTTTTGCTGATGTTACAGGATATTGAGAGAGACCTGCCCAATTCCAGGTTGTATTAAAATTGTTTCCGATAGTTAAAGTTTGGATTATTTTTAGGCGTCGGAGGATGACTCATACATTAGTGACATCAGTGACAACATTTCCATGGACAACTTCTGCAACGAGACAGAATGTGAGAGACCAAACTCAGGTAAGATATTGGACATACCTTGGACCTTTGATACCACACAAATATTTCCACTTTTGCATTCACCACACGGTGTCGGTGTCCTCTGACCTCTAAACACCATCTGTTTCCAGGCTCTGTGGAAGAAGGCACTGTCCTTTATCAGCGTAGATCCTGCCTGCCCTCGCCCAGCCCCAACAACAGCTCCATCAGCCTGTGGAACATCCTCAGGAACAACATCGGCAAAGACTTGTCCAAAGTGGCGATGCCTGTCCAGTTGAATGAGCCGCTGAACGCCCTGCAGAGACTGTGTGAGGAGCTGGAGTACAGTGAGCTGCTGGACAGGGCTGCTAACACACAGGACCCTTTTGAACGTATGGTGAGATAGCAAACACACCGTTTTTCTGTGTGAGTGTGTGGGCAGAGCTAGGTTGACATGTTCTCTCTCAGCACATAATGGGCCTCCTTTTACAAAAGCAGTTGCCCTTGGTGAAGCTAGTCTGTAAAAGTGAAAGGAAAATTGATTTTTTTGAGAAACTTTTCATCACACCAAGGACCAGAAAGAGACTTAGAGCTCACTCTGCTTTCACATAGGGTGTGTCCATGTGAAATGTTTTTTTCCCAGGTAGCCATAAAGAAATAGAAATAACTATTGACTCATTCTTAAATTTGTAAAGGAATAGTTTTACATTTTTAGAAATTCTCTTATTCTCTTCCTTGCAGGAGTCAGATGAGATTGATGCTCTATCAAGCCAGGCAACAATTAACTTAGCTTTGCTTACATTGTAGACAGGAAAAGGGAGACAGCTTTCTTTCTCTAAAGTGAAAACTACCCAGCACTTCTAAAGCTTAATAAACATTTTATATCCTATTTGTTAAATCTGTACACAAACAGGTTAAACATATATATATTTGGATAGAACCAGGAGTTACTCAATCTTTGCCCGCTCTTATTCCTCTGGACCAGTGACTTCAGCTGCCCAGTGTCAGAGGTATTGTCAAGTGCTTGAATGAGATCTTGCTTTACAGATTTCCTGCAGGCAAATGGCAAGATTGTGCCTCTTTGGGTGTTTCACTTCCTCACATTTGCAACGCCGAACTTTGGAATGATAGTCATTTGCTTGCGTTTTGTTCACTTTGGTGTGGGAGGTGTGGAGCACAGCCTGTGGAGTCAGCTAGTTATAAAGGACAAAAGTGCCACAGACAGTATATAAATGTGAAATAAATAGCAGCTGAAGTCGATATCAGCTCCAATCCTTGGCCTCCCATTATGATGTGGAAGTAATTATATGTCTGCTCTTGGCTCAGTGCAAGTGCCCGGGTATTCAGACAGTAACTCTGCTCCTTACAGCATGGAGGTGAATGACCAATAATATGTGGTGCTTTATAAAGATGATATACCTCATGTAGTTCAATGTTCTGCTGATCTCGAAATGTATGTTCAACACAAATTGTTCTGTAATAGACATTATCACAAAGGCAATACTAACTGTAATCGTTTCTCTTTGTGCAGGTATACATAGCTACATTTGTTGTATCGGGCTATGCATCCAGCTACTACAGAACAGGGGGAAAGCCTTTTAACCCTCTCCTGGGAGAGACGTACGAATGTGACCGGCCAGATAAAGGCTTTACATTTGTTGCAGAGCAGGTATGCATGAATCCAGTCTCTGTGCTATTCATAATCCCAGTATTCTAATAATAATTGTAATGCATGCACTGGAAGCATTTTTATTGAATCAATTTATTAACCCAGTTGTTTTAAACATCAGGTGAGCCATCACCCGCCGATCTCAGCTTGCCACGCAGAGTCTAAAAACTTCATCTTCTGGCAAGGTAGTCGAATATAGAAATGAATCTGGTCCTTTGTCAGTGTTTGAATACATTTGAACAGTGGCTGGCCCTCTAAGATGAATGCTGAAAGGGTATGATTACTTTCTTTCCGATTGATTTTGTAGATGTGAGGTGTAAGAACAAGTTCTGGGGGAAATCAATGGAGATTCTTCCTGTTGGCACCACTCATGTAACTCTGCCGGGGTGAGTCTTTTGCATTATTTATTCTAAGACTAAACACATAGATAGAGACTTTACAAACCAAGGGCCATGTCAAATAATAGAGCAATATCTACCAAGTCACGTTAAAAGGAATGGTGTTTTAATCCCTTTTGTTTCTAGATTTGGAGACCACTATGAGTGGAACAAGGTGACGTCCTGCATCCACAACATTCTCAGTGGACAGCGCTGGATTGAACATTATGGAGAGATCTCCATCAGAAACTCCAGCAGTGATATTTGTCAATGCAAGATCACTTTTGTTAAGGTGAGACAAAAAGAAGAGTTATATTTGGTAACTGTATGCAGAGATGCACCCACCCTAATGACTCACATTACCACTATCAACAACTTTTTATTTAGCCACAAAAGCTTTCTGTTCCCATTTCTCATAACAAATGCAGTCTTTAATTTGTAAATGTGAAACTAAAGGCTGAACTACTCTTCTTTGCAAGGTGCTTCAACACAAGGCATATGAAGCATCTTTCAAACAAAAAGGCTTTTAAAGGCCTTAAGGGTTGATGTCACACCTGCTCCACGTAAAATATAGTGATTTAAAAGCCATTATAATTAAGTACATTCCAGCTCCTGCATAATGTAGCGCTTTTTCTTTCCTCTCTTTAACTCCCTATGTGTTTGTGTTGGTAGACATCCCTCTGTGCGCCCCATGGAGTGTGATTTAAAATAAGAAAAAAAAATAATGATGTAGTCACCTTAAGAATAGTAAAAGTTGTCCCTTCATTAGTCCATACACCTTGTACACATATGATGCTCTCCACTACGAACACCACAGTGTTCAGTGTTTGATGATTGGAAGCCTTTCCTGGATGGAGAAGGTTAATTGCTTTAGCGTGTGCCCATTTGAAAGACCTCCTGAAGTTGCGAAGGGTAGCAAGTCCAGACACGTCAGAACTCATTATGCATCTTTATCTGCCATTAAACACAGCAGCTTGGCAACACACAGCTGGGGCTCGGGATGGTTTACGCAACAGCAACATCTGCTGACTGCGAGAGGACATGATCGTGATCTCTAAGTTGTCTATTCATGCTCAGTTATAATAGCTTAAAACTAAGTTCTTCTCCAACTGTCAATCCTTTTCACAGGCCAAATACTGGAATTCAAGCGTGAATGAGGTGGAGGGAGCTATCACAGATAACAAAGGGAAGGTCATCCACAGACTCTTTGGAAAGTGGCAGGAAGCTGTTTTCTGTGGAGACCCTCCCTCAGCCAAATGTATCTGGAGAGCAAGTATGATTTTCTTTTATAAGAATGCAAGAACCCCTTTTGCAATGCATATCTCTTTCTGACTGTACCTGATGCATTGGTTGTTATTTATGTTGAATTTAGATGCAATGCCAGCAGACCTTGAGCAGTACTATGGTTTCACCAAGTTTGCTATTGAGCTGAACGAGCTGGACCCCCCCCTGAAGCTGCTGCTACCCCCCACCGACACCAGACTACGCGTGGACCAAAGGTACAAGATCAAAAATCATTTTATCCCTCATCAAATATACCAGAATACATGAATTATTGTACTCAGGACGGGGGTTTGACAGAGTATTACTCAAAAAGTACACAGTAAAAGTACCTCATTGTATTTGTGGTAGTAGTCTAACAAGTACTGAGTCCAACAGTACCAATTTTATTAAGAACTTATGGCTAAAAATCATTTTATCTCTCAGCAAATATAGCAGAAGTGGCATTATTTTGTTCTCAGGAGGGGACTTTGAGAGAGTATTACCCAAAAAGTACACAGTAAAAGTACTTCATTTTATTGTTGGTAGCAGTCAAACTAGGACTGAGTCAAACAGTGTTGGTTTTATTAAGAACTTATGGTACAAATTATTTGTATCGCAAATAAAGCAGAAAAAACATGCATTATTTTACTCTTGTAGCCTACTACTTGCGTCAGTGCCGCTTCTCTGCGATGACCGTAAAGGCGCTATTAATCGCGCACTCAAAAATGAAGAGCTGCTGATTTGACCAAGCAAACGCGAGAGACGGCTGCGTTGACCGCATTACCGGAACGGACGACAGTATCTTAATATCTTCTGAAAATAAATGCGAGTGTCACATGTTGTGTTCAAAATTCGAGGAAAGACAGACAACTTCTAAGTTTAACTATTTATTATAAGAGAGCAAAATATATATATTCACATGGCCAAGGACTCCGTCACGTCATAGAAATCACAGGCAGCAAAGCTGTAATCTGTAACCACTATTTCCGGAAAGAGCCCCGAACCTCGTGCGACAATACATTTATGATTGGTTGAGACTAGATGGAGAGTAACCTTTGTTTAGACTTTGGCTCTCTCTCGTTGGTGCGCAGACTCAGACAGAGTCTCTTGGCAACACAACCTTCCAATCAGCATTCGGCCGGCCGGCGAAGTCCCTCCCTACTCTGTCTCTATCCTAGTAATTTGTTTTCGCTAACGTTTCTACAGATATAGTGGAAAACCTTCATAATGCTGCTTCCTATGCGTTGGTGCGAAGCTCCCATAAAACTCAAGGCCGGAGCAATATCCTGTTTATGAATAACTCTTTGTATTCTTCCAGTGTCTGCAACTGACCTTACTACTCTGTATTGCAGTGTTTCACACTTTGTAATTGTCAATTGCCCTTCTCAGCCACCGTAGTAGTGTTCTCAAAATGTAAAGTACTGGAAGAAGTTCATAAAGAAATATTGGCCCTTTTAAACATTGATTTACTGACAGACCCACTGTATATTATAAGAGCATTCCTGTTGAAGCTATGGGAAAGAGTTAGGCTTACTTGCTGTATATTATTTTGTTTGTCAAAAATAAAAAATTCCTTCCCACTTCACTTTAATAGTAGACATATTAATATGTACTCAAAGGAAAATAAATAAAAAGCAAAACTCTATGTAAATAGACAATATGTTTTCAAACAGATGTGCTCCTGTAAATATTCATTTTAGATTACTTATGTGATAAGGCGATATAGTGATTTAAATTTATTAAATTGTTAAATTTATTTAAAAAACAGTTTGATTACTGCCAGACAACCATCATATAATCAGACATCTGATATAAAAGACACGGTTTTATCATTGACTATCTGAACACCTTTTATCATCTGAATATGACACACATTCTTGACACACAACAATAATATTAAGAGAGCCATTAAGAGTGATTCAACTTATTTTAGCTCACAGTTTGAAGGTTTAAAAAGTACACACAAACAGAAGAAGCACTTTGCCATCAAACTAAAAACAAACTGCTTTAGTTCTTTGGTTTCCTGAGTTATGTGTTCTCATCATAATTGGGTTATTTTATTGTAATAATTCAAAGCCAAGAAAACACGAGTGAAGATAACAAATTTGAATATTGAAGATGGGTGTTTTACTATGTTTGCATAATGAATGTGTCTGTGTCGGCTGGCAGACTGCTGGAGGAGGGGAACTTGGAGGCTGCAGAGGAACAGAAGCAGAGGATTGAACAGCTGCAGAGAGAGAGAAGGAGAGTCCTGGAGGACAACGTAACACATCAACCCAAATTCTTCAGGTCGCCCTAATAAGCAGATATATACACTTTTCACTAAGAAAATCATTATATGAGCCTGTTTTTGCTCTCAGTAGTGTTTTATGGAGATAGTAGAAGCTTGTGTCATAATTGCAGTTCCAACACACTTAACTATCTTTTACAGTATTCTCGTTTTTCTGCCTCCACAGGAAGTCAAAGGACGATACCTGGGTGAGCAACAACACATACTGGGAGCTGAGGAAGGACCTTGGCTTCACACAAATAGATTTTCCTACACTGTGGTGACCCCTGAACTACAGATCGCAAACACTTTGTCCTGCACAGCCTCTACTGTGATGCCGGCGCGGTTCTGATAATGTGACTGTATCCCAGTCTTACCATCCACATTCAGTGTTGGTCTTCTTTATTGCAGTTCATCAAAGTTATTGCCTTAATAACAAGTGCTTATGTAAGTTATGTAAACATTTTTATGCAAACATATATTGAGAATGTTGATACATTTAGGCAACTTTTGCCCATATTTTCACCTGATATGTTACACTGTATCACTCAAACTGAGAAAAAGGAAAACTACTTTGTTTAAAGGATGATAAATCCTTTTCATAACTGGTACTACTACACTAGCTTAAAATGTATTGAACAACTGGTCACTTTCACTGTTTTCTAATCATGGACATTCTCTACCTCTGAGATAAACTAGCCTTGATATGCCATTGATGATGAAGTGTACACATCTGATATTTATTCTGCACCTGCCTGATGCCTTACTCGTCGTACTCGTATTATTTAATTTATTTTGGTTGCATCTCTGAGATCCAAATTATATCTAAATCCATACTCAATGTTTCTTTCTGTTTCATAACTGTAATTACTGCTTTTTGCTATGATTGTGTGAATGATTGTGCCACTATGAGCAGCAGAAGCAACTATTTTTCACTGTATCTATTCCACCATCGTTTACTTAGACCCTGGGCTTTGGGATCAAACGTGTCCAAAACTATGCTCCATGAGATCAAATAAAGTCTCTGATGCTTTTTGTTTTTGTGGTGTCATTGTGACTTCGTATTTGAAACATTCAAAACTTAAAGCCAGACTGTTAGCGTAATTTACACATAACTGAGACACTGCTTTGACAGACTCTTGTGTAATTTTTGGTTGAATGTGCACACACAGTAAAAATCATAAAACACTGAATCTGTTCTACAGCTCAGGTGAGGTTAAGGACTCTCTGAGTGTTTAGATAGTTAACTTAGTCTAAGTTATCTCAGTGGGTCTCAAACAGTTTGGTCACCATTTATGTAAACACATATTTCCATTTGAGGGGGTAGTGATTAGTAAAATATGCATGAATAAAAAAAGAAAAATGTTAAATAGGTGAAAAAAGGTAAGATACACTTTTAAAACTTGTTGAGAGCTAAAACTAGTCTTTGCTACAGGACAGGAGAGGCTGGTTCAGGAGCCCAGACACACTCACAACTAGAAATGAACCAAAATAAACAAGTTTCAGTGTTTTTTTCATATTGGATATGGTATGTTATTGGTTATGGCCATGATTATGTATTTAAATGTATACAGTTCTGTTTCATAGGTGTTCCCATAGATCTAGTCTCTTTATTTCCCCTCAAAATGCACCAGATTGATGCATTTAACTCCAAAATTTAAAAAAACATCTTACTGGGGGAGATGCCCCCGGACCCCCCTAGAGGATCTGAGGTCCACCCCCACTTAAAATATGTTCACATGGATAGGTTCCCAAATACATTTGCACATTTTTTTAAATAGTAACCCTGTCCATGTGCTTATTATTGGGTAGTAGATTTAAACTATAGGGCTATCACTATGGGCAGCAACGCTGTAAATATTCACAAATAAATCCAGCAAAATGGCACAAAAAAAAACTGGTAGTGGCCTGGCTGGGTGTTTCATTCCCGGCCTGACTTATTGTCCCAGTCCTGTGTGTGTGTGTTTGTGAGTGCCAGGTGTGATTCACATGGGGGGATTGGGCACATAAGGGGGGGGGGGGGGGGGGGGGCACATCTAGAGTATGTGTGGGTGTGGGTGTTTGTGTGTGTGTTTTATTTGATCCGGATGGTTACTAATTCCATTTATTTATGGCGGTCATTTTTGACCGGGAACACCATGGGTGTTGACTAAATCATCCAAAATTCAATGAAAGTGGTGATCAGCAATTCTATATGTTCAAATGTCTACTGTGAAGGTTATCATAAAGCCTTAATGCAATCGAATGTAAAACAAAAAAGTTATGATTGATGAAAGTGGGTCAATATCACTATAAAGTAACTTAGGTGTCCCCATCAGAATCACTGAGTTATCATAAAAATGTAGCAGAATAATGAAACTCTGAGGTCTTATTATAAAAGGCCAAACATTTACACACATATCAGTACAATGATAAGTCTCTTGAAATGTGTTTCCTTCATTTTATACCTTATTTTTTCATTGGATGTACGTGATTTTGGCATGTCCCACACACTGCTCTGCTAACTACAGTGTGTGTAATAAGTGGTTAAATCATACTACATTTAAAAAATAATTATATGGTTTTATTGTCCACAACGAGTTATTTGATAAAACGAGTCATTTTGATCATGTATATTCTATTTTCATAATTATATTAAACATTTTGCATGTGTCCCTGACATTTGCTGTCCACCCTGTCATTAAGGGGTAACTGCCCCATAAAAAACCCTCTGATGTTTTCAGTGACATCACTACCACCATACTTATATTTCGAAATGTTAATCATATTAAGTGTGTAGTTGGATGTTGTCAAGCTTAACATGTCCACTCTGTCATAGTGAAATGTCAATTAATATAAAAACCTTTCAGAAATTCGAAATATATTTGTTAAACAGTACACAGTCACCTTGCTAACTGAATCATGTTGCTAACTGAAGGTCCAGCATGTGCTCATTAAATGCTAATATTAGCCAAAAATGTCCACCCTGTCATTGTCCACCCTGTCAGCAAGCCTTCCATAAATAATATAAAATGTACATTTTCAGAAAGCTATAGTCCCTTTCTCTAGCTTTCTGAAAATGTACATTTTATAATTATTAATCACTATGTAATTACAATGTATTAAATCTTTGAATTGTGTCCATGACAGGGTGGATACATTTTGCTGTTTGCATGTACTTGCAGTTAATTTATAAAAAGTGTGGGAGCTTGACGAACATCCATTTCTAACAGCATAACGTATACTTAATAGCCTACAATGAATATGAAGTTCAATGGAAAATCTCAGATTTTTTTTGGGGAAATGGGGAACTCTCAAATGCACCGTATGGTGATATTGACTCACGTAGTAAATCGGTCAGATTTGACCCGAAGACAACAGGAAGGGTTAAATATATTCATATCCAAGGTAACTCCACCACTGTGTAACTCTCAGTATGAGTCAAGGGTCATGGATCACTCTCGTGCAGCTCACAATGTTTATATTGCAACTGTGTCACAGCAGAGAGGCAGGACGTGAGGACGACCTGTTTTACAGCCTCAAGCCACTTACAAATGGAGTGACTGTGGTCTGCGGGTGATCAGTTTTGTACCCATGAGTGAATTATGATAAACAGTGATAAACAGTGATCACTACAATATACAGTAAAAATATACAGTCTTATACAGTCTCATTTAAATATAAAGTATTAATGTATATAGTTAAATGCTTACTTACAATGCTGCTTACTAAATCTGATATGAATCAGAGAAACTGTAGCCTACAATAATTTGCTTGAACTTGTTTAACAGGAGCCTCAGAAACACACCCATCGTTCCATAGGGCGAGGCTTATTTATGTTTCAAAACAAGTAAGATCTTGTTGTCATTTCACAACCTATAGTACTCTAGACTATGAGAGTATGATGAAGCATTGCCTTCTCTAGAAATCTGACATTGAAACATCTTTCTTCTCTGGATCATTACTAAAACTGAGATTTGTGGTAAGCGGTTAAACTCGTAGCATTTGTTTCGACGCTGTTTTTGTTCTGCAAACCGGCGAATTCACGAGCAAAACGACTTGAGACTGGTGTATTCTGGTGCTAGGTGTAGCATGCGTTTTCAATGAAAGGACGTGTTTGCAAGTGGCTATTTCTTTGAGTATTCTTTATTTCGTGTTGCTTGACATGCGTTAGAAGAACAGTAAGGTAAGGGTATTACACACTGAGCATCTCACATTCTTCTAGCTAAAGACTACACTATGACTTTTTCAGGACATTTTCAATTGCAGAAAATACTATGACTTTTGGTTTAAAAAACTATTTCAGAACAAATATACTGGGACTTTTTTGACAATTTATATGACATTTTTTATAAAATGTTCACAACATATACACGTATGTTTTTTATTACATTTTTATGACATAGGCTACTATGCTTTTGACTTTTTCAAGACATACTTAGTCATAGTATATGTAATAAAAAATGGCAAAGTATATGGCATTAGTGTCATTGAACAGGTCATGATCAAACTCATAAAAAAGTGCTAATATAGAAAGTCATATCAAACCCGTGTTTTATGACAAACTATGTATGACTTTTTTTTAGTGACATTCTATAATATACTTTTCTAATGGCATACTACACCTAGACTTTTGTATGGGCTTCAATTCCATACTTTTTTAGGACATGTCTTACGACATGGTACGAGTGTTTAATAAAAAAGTCCTTACTCTATAACTGTGTCAATATTTTTTCCAGCTGAGAGATGTTTGCCTCAGCCACCAGAAACTTTGTGGAGGAGGTGGATCCTGGAGGTTTGCTGATCCCAGTGTCCAGCCTGAACGACACCATTGACCTCCTGACGGTGGTTGTGAAGCATAAGCGTTTCTGGTTCTGGCAGAAAACAAAGTATAACCCTACTGATTTTAATTTAAACGATATACTAACAGGAGACACATCTATAAAGCCTGGTAAACAGCATGCCTCTTACTTGATTCATAATTGTTTTAATGTTCACAGAACACCTAAATGTTTCACTGTTCACACAGATGTCACTGAGTCAGACTTCATCACATACAATGGGATATACGGTGACAACGTGCAGGGTTCCATAGAAATATCAGCAAACTCAGCCCAAGCCAACGCCAATTTGAATCTGGAGGGTAAAGAGTCATCCAAACTCCAGTCCTCCTTTGGAAGTTTGAAGAAGCAGGAAGTGGATGTGAAGAAACTGCTGTGTGACTCCAAAACCAGGTACATTTCCCCCATCTGTTTCTACTGTCCTCTCTTATAGAGTTAAATGGGTTTGAAAGAAAAACACTGTAAATATGACATCTGACATGCAGTGTGTTAAAGATCTGGGAGCAGGAATGAACTTTGTACTACCATAAAGTTGCATGCAACAGGTGTTTCAGTTCAAGATTAACACCAGATTTCAGTTTGTTGTTTAGGATTAGTAGGTATTTTATCAGTTTCCCAGTACAAAGAACGTTCCCTGTAAAACATTACAGTATTATAATTTTTTTAATTCAACGTTTCAGGGTCCTGGATATGTCCCATTCCCTGATCCAGCAGGTGAAGGAGAAGCAGAGGCGGGTGTTTGGGATTGTGAAGGAGCGGATTGTGACCACTCGGCTCTCTTCGGTCATAGAGGAGGTGCAGCAGGGAGCTCAGTGTGCAGGAGGACTGAGCATCTGTGGGCCGCAGAGCTTAAAGGTACACTCATAAACTCATTCCGATGATAGTGATTGCACAAATCATTCTATAATGAACATGATATTCCAGAAATCTGTGTTTTTTTTCTTCAGAAAGACTTGTTGTGCCTGTTTGTACTGTTTGCACAATGTTTATCTTTATTGTGCCAACATTTTTTGGTACAACGTCCTCAGTTAATGCCAGCCTACTTTTGCGTTGGGATTCTTCATAATTCTGTAATGGGGAAGAGAAATAGTTTTTCTAGCCAAGAGGAACAGAAATGTTTGCCATTTACACTGGAACTTCTCTATTGGTGGAACATTGATTTTATCTTCCTCTTTCATAAGTTGGTTCTTCTTCTTACTGTTGCTAAAAACGGAGAGGAAGAAAAAGCCTTCTCTCTTTGATTGAGAGAGACACATCAAAGCATTCACTGTTTATGTCCTAGATTGATGAAAATGTATCTGATATAAAATGTAATTGTAGCAGCATTCTTATTTCCACATCTTTTGGTATTAAACACACCAGAAAATATCCCTTGCATCATCAGAAACAATTATTTCTTGTTTTAGAGTGGATATTTCCTTAAAGTAGTATGAGTTTTGTTAAAATGTTATGCGTTTGGACTCTGCAGGTGTCGTTGAAAGAGAATGGGAGCTTGAGTAAAGACAGTAACATCAACATGGAGATTCCCGTCCATACTACCATCGCCTATGCTCTCATAGAGCTAGAAATCAAACAGGATGGACGTTATGGTGAGCAATAATTCACACACATCTGAATAAACTCTTATCATTATTACATTTCACATTGGATTGTTTGAAATGTAACATGTTGTATTTTCCACAGGGCTGTGTCTGATGCCAGACACGGATGGGGGTTTTGAAGCCGATGGCCCTGGAGACTCTTATTCTACCCACCTTAGACAAGGTAAATTACTGTTCTTCTCTGTAGCCATAATACATGTGACAAAGATGATTGTTGCAGCAGATGACGTGTTCAAAAATGCATGTTGCTATGAAGTCACAAAGGGCCTCCGGAGATTGAAAGCCTCCTGTCTGATGGTTATGGTGTTGTAACTGTTCAGCATGTGCTTTGACCTGTATATTAAAGGTGGGGTAGGTAATTTTGGGGAAACCAGCTCGAGTGCGCTAGAATTTGAAAATACACAACCGGAAAAAATCTGCCACTTCCTTACAGAGCCCCTCCTCCAACACACACGAACGCGCACATGACCAATGAGGGCACGAGATAGGTTTGTGCACAGATGGAAGGCTGACAGGCAGGTAGGCCATCCAGTTATTTTAGCCGGGCCGGCTAAAATGATTGGTCGTGCTTTTTACAGCGCTACGGCTTCCACAGATGACATTTTTTTATGGATTTTTTGTCAAAGCACTTAAGATATTCATTGCTATCGGGATGTTAAGAGCATTCCATGGAATATAACAAAAAGTGTATCTCGAGCCGGTTTCTCAAACTTACCTACCCCACCTTTAAATGCTCTCATTGGATGTTTTTGCTTTACATTTCTTAATCCAATGTCCACTTTGTTTTGTTTTCAGAGCTGGAGGAACTGAGTGAACATTTCCAGGTGCTTTCTGATCTTCCTGCCACCACAAGGTCAACTCTGCTCCTTCAAATCACAAAGGTTATGAGTGACCCAGTGGCCGTCAGTGTACTGCAGAATGTGGTAGGTGGGGACAGAGAGGTTATATGGAGTAGCTAGCATTAGCAACTTCTGTTACACTGTTGCATCTTTTGAATACGATTGTCTTCTGGTGTCTCAGCTGGACAAGGTGTGCCAGGATGAGAAACCTGCTCTGGGTGATATAACAGCGACAGAGGCCCAGAAACAGAACATCCAAGCCATTCTGGAGCTTTTGGAGCAGGCTGGTGAAGAGTCCCCACAAGTCCTTCCAGCCCTTTACCTTGTCACTTGCTCCATTGATGGTGAGAAAGTTGTGCTCTGTGTAGCCTTCATTACTAAAGAGAAATGTAGCTTGAAGTCTTCAAGCTCAAAAAAACGTTCTGTTTTTATCCTGTAACTCCTGTAACTTTGTCTTTCAGAGCTTACAAATGATTGTCTTGCTTTCTTGGGAATGTGCTGCAGCCTCTCATTGTTACAGTCTCTGGAGCTACTGGTTAGTAAAGCCAGTTTTTACAACTAAGAACAGAACACAACATGTTATGGGAGGTTTTATCTTTTGAATTATGCATCAAATTGATTTAGCTTCCTGTTCTCTTTTTGTCACACCTCTTCCAGATTCAGTGTGCATCGGGGAAGGGGGAGTTGCCTCTAAACAGCGCAGGCCTAGCTGCACTGACAGAAGACAACTTTGAAAAGACTGAACATCTGTTTGCCGCCTCCAATGTGTCCCTGAAGAGAGACGGGGACACAGTGAAGACCGAAATACAACACCAGCCAGGACAGCTCCCTCTGGTCCTGTGTATCGCCGTCAGAGGTCTCTTCTCCTTGGCCCGCTGTGATTAACTAAAGACCTTTATATCCACCGGAAGCTAACACTACACTCGACAGAGGTTAGGGTCATCAAGTAGATCAAGTGTTATTAGTCAGTGATTTTTCACCTCTTGTTGGTGCTGTAGAACTTCCCCATTTAATATAATGTTCTAAATATAACGGTGCCAAAACAATTAGTCATGTAAAGCTTTAGTTCATCTACTGTATGACACATCTTCAATTTGACACATCTTCAATTTGACAATCAATTACTTGAGGTCGTGGATTGTCGACCATTTTGAAGACATTATCCCGATTGTAGCCTTGATTTTAACATGGAAAAAAAACAATTAATTACACTTTTAAAATGTTTCATTTTGACAATATTACTTATGACACAAGGGATGGTACCCTACAAGTTGTGCGTTACTAAGTTAGCCCACACTTTCAAACCAAACACTTGTGATTCAGCAATGTGTGTGTACAGTATAATATTCAGATAGAAAAAAAGGGTTTGATGACAGGAACCTGGATTTAGCATCTTATTTGGGGTAATGTCACTTCGGAGGTCAATTCTTAGTATTTTATAGAAGCATTGCCTTTCAGTGTTCCCATCTAACCACGTTTCCTGTATGTTGAATTGCCATTGTCTTGAATATGTTATGCTGGGATCAATATCATGTCTCTGTCCTTGAGGCCGACCAAATCCTTGATCTGAAACTTGTTCTCAAAATTCTTAGCTTTAGATTTTTTATGTAACAGCTTTTCACTTGGTTTCAATGTTCCTTTTTAATTGTGAAGATTTATACATCTTACTTTTTATATTTTTGCATGTTTTATCTTTATTGTGCCAACATTCAAAACAAAGAATTGTAAAAACTCATCTTAATTTTTGTGTTTTTTCCTGTTCCACATACTAACACATGCTGAACACAATACGTTTGTCATTGAGCAAAAACAAAAACCCAAAGCGGATCGTAAGAAAAACACCAGTTATTTATTTGACATTTGAAAATACATCTTTTATGAATTCTTGTAAAATATACCTTTTTTTAAGTAAATAGGAACTTTATTTAAAACGGTTAAGTTTTAGTAATATCACATCAACAGGGATGGTTCTCTGAGTTGCAGCACCCTGTTCAAGAGTCCTGTGGAAAGTGTTTCTTTCAAACAAAGACAGCACCAGTTTAACAGTCAGAAATATTTACGTGATCTAGATGTCTGACAATTAAACAACATAATTAATGTAATCTGTTGTGCTACAGTATAAGAGAAATAATTGGTTACACTACAGAATTACTTTTCCTTCTGTACAACATCAAACTGACTGGCATGACATTTCCATGTATTAGTAACGGCTGAGACTGCAGAGCATAGATGTAGCCTTGAGGAGGAAAAAGGTCTCACAAATATGCCACTATCGACATGAATGAGATGAAGTACTGGAGACATGTGCACTGTAAACTGTAACACTGAGGTATTGTTAGCTCTCCTCATTTTTGCGGAATAAATATTTATCTTACATACAGATGTAAAATTAAAACAGGACATGACAGAAAATTGCATTTGCTTCTAAAAACATCCTGACACAAGGGCCAGTACTTTCTTACAATCCACATGAATAGAAAGGATTCTTTAAAAGTTTGCCAATAAATAAGTACACTTCCTGTGTGTTCTGAGTTGCATAGTGTGTAAGAAAGGAATCTGAAAATTCAGATCAAGGTGACTGATGCAGCTTTGTGCGAGACCCATATACACAAAGGTCTGATGTCCAACTCTTTCTCTGTGTGTGCAGTACAGTGTTGAATCCTCCGTCCAATCGGGTGTCGCCCTTTCCTTCCTAGCCTGGCAGCTGGTACAGCCGTGTGTGTCCAATAGGCTGAAGAACATCAGTAGACCCAGCTGACTGGAACCCACTGCGGCTCTATGAATAATCGCTCAACCACCTCCTGCAGTTGGTCAAAGGCCTTGTCCAGATTGTCATTGACAATAGTCAGGTCAAAGTAGTGGCTGTACGCACGACGGATCCTGGCACTCTCGTCCACAGTCTTCTTCAAATCGTTCTCCTGTTATGGAGAGAGATACTGCCCATTAGGATGGTGGAAGCAACAATCATTTCATAAGTTAGAACCTCGAAAATCTTCATTTTAACTATTTAAGAATCTTAAATTCTCTGAAGACGTACCGTGAGTAGTTTGGTTGTAAGTCCAGCATCTATCACAGCTTTGTGCATAGCTCTTAGTGTGTCCAGTTCTGGAGCAGCGATAAACACCACGAACGGCATGAACTCAGCAGTCTTCAAAACTTTCAAAGCCTGGGCAGAAAATATGATGTCACAACCAAAGATTTAGGGGAGAAAAAGAAATACGCGTTGAAGCTTTGTGCCTTTGACTCACCTGAGGGTTGACGTCCAGGATGCAGGTACGGCCTGCATTCACCACTTCATGGATAGAGTCGATCTTGGTGCCATAAAGGTTGGCATCGTACTCGCCATGCTCCAGGTAACGACTCTCTTTGATGTCCTTCTCCATCTGTTCCCGCATCACAAAGCAGTAGTTCTGGCCGTCCATCTCCTCTTCCCTCGGACACCGTGATGTGACTGCAGATAAATAGGTGACGAGAGGTGTTTCATGTACCCTGTTAGGAAAATGTTGCTGCAGATATTCAATTACCTCAGCTGTCCGTCTCACACTCACAGGGTACAGTGGTTCCATATCGCAGAGGGTTCATGACAATAAGTCTGTTTTTCAGGCTGCGCCTCCCCACTCCCTGGGCTCCGATCAGAACAAGCGTTTTCCTCTGAAACGGCGGCATCTTGGCCACTTCCTCGTAGATCTGCAGCTCATAACGGTCAAATTCTGTTCAAGGAAATTCACAGGCTGGATGAATACAGTAATGTGCACTTACAGTTAAAACAGTTTAAACTTCTCACACAATCTCTTATATGTATGAAAATTAAATATAGCAGTGCACACCTGCATTCTTCGACGTGAGGTACATCATTTTCTTCTTCTTTTTCTTTGCAGTTCCACAGAGCATCCCTAGGAGAAATGTAAAACAGCATCAGATCGCCACTTGGTGGTGGTAAAGGCCAGAGTCTCCTGACTTTCATAACTCAACAAGAAAGCGCAGCAGAGAGCAAGGTGTGAATGAGTTGGCATGTGTGAACATAAACTGACCTGTACCAGAAGTATCCAGGTCTCTTCTTACGAAAGCTTTCCTCTTCTCCTCTAAGAACTGACTAGGGATGAGACCAGTGGCTCCACCAACCACTTTGCGTGCCTATGTGGGAATAAAAAGTAGTTTAAAGATAGTTTAAACATTTCGCAAAGTAAAGAAAAACAATGCCTTCATATCTTTAGCCACAGTCAATTCCTATGAACTGAATTCCGTGAACATAGACAAAAGACAAAGGGATGTCACAGATATTATTTTAGATAATGCCGCATTCATTCAATAAGCAACTAGGGTTTTTCTTTTAGAAATTCAATCACATTTCTAACTAGCTGTCCAGCTTTCGTCAAAGCAGCACTGTCCTTCACTGCAGAGCGAAACGTGTCCACTCACCTGCCACCAGTTGGAGTCCTCCTTGTTGACGACCTGAAGGATGTCTCCCTTGGAAAAGGCCAGGCCTGCCTCTTTACAGGGGATCAAGTTGTCTGTGGCCGGATTATAGTTGAAGTGGGGCTTCAGATAAATCTGTGAACAAGATATCAGACTATTACATCGTAAAGAGAGCATACACAACAGGATCGAGCAATACCTTCTATCACTTTTTAAATATATTGTCACATTTGGCTGGACAATGCAGATTTAAGAAAAAGTGTATTTTTACACCTAAGTAATTCCATTATTAACAGTCTGGCAGCTCTTTATTTAAACTAATGTTATCATAACAATCATGAGGACATGTCCACTTCCTTTTCTCCCCCCTTTATAATCCTCATGTTGGATTTGGCAGTTATATTGCAAGCTTTCAAGTTCTCTTTACCTAACTGCCGCCATTATTTGTGTTTACACAAAGCTGTTCTCCGCACATGTTTAATCTTTTTTTTTAAGACTCTGTGTCAGGTTTTATTTTCAATAGATGTTATCACCTGTTGTCCATTTCTACTTTGTTACTTCTTCTATGAATGCTTAAAGTCAGAAGGCTGAATAAGGGGGATGAACAAAAGTGACCAGTATGAGGAGTTGGAATGTTTTAACCATGCTCAATGACATGAGCAAAGTGAACTCGTTGACAGATTCATCGTGTCTATTACTGTAGTGAACTTGTACTACATAGGACCAATTTACAAGTGAAAACACTTAGCATAACTGAAAACCAACGTGCACAAACAGTGGGATTAGATCATTGGATCCTCCCGGCACAAAGGTCAGTGTCTGACATAACCCTACATGCTGCTCCTCGATGTCAGCTGCTGTGTGTGCCTGTTACTATAAGAAGGGGGGTGTGGGGCTCCAGTGAATGGAGTGGTGTGTGTCCCAGATAGTGTGAAGAGTGTTATTAATAGCCCCTTACTGGGCTCAATTTTCAGAAGCCTGGCATTTTGAGATCACCCAGGTCAGGCAGCTCTCCTCCAATCCCTGAAAAGGTACAGTACGACCCCTGATAGCCTCGCACACCTGGTACACCTGACTTACGCATCCTGTACCACACTGATCTCAGGATTTCTCTAAAAGAACTCCTGAATTGAAAAACCTGGCACTCAATTCAGATTCCCCAGGATTCTTAGTTCCCACAGGTAAAACCCTGGATGGAAAAAAGCCTCCTTTTCTTCACCCACCTGTGGGGGGGCCGGTGTGTCTCTGTAGCTAGGCAGGACCTTGAGAGTGATGCTCCCACTGCAGACCCCTAACAGCTCCTGGAGTTGATGGGGGTCCCGACCGACCTCGTGACCGTTCACCTCGCGGATAATGTCCCCAGTGTGCAGCATGCCCTGCCTGTCAATCGAGCTGCCGTGCAGGATCCGTGCGATCACCATCTCTCCCCGCTCCACGCGGAACGTCACCCCCTGAAAGAGAGTCATCATACATCCGCACATCATAAATCATGCTGGAGGTCCGTTTCATAGCATGGTCTGTCCGGTCACTGTGAAAGAAGCAGCTCATGTCGAGTTACTTTATAAAACCGAGTCACCCTGTTCTAACAGATGGTCAATAAAAGAGGACACGAGTAAGACTTTCAACACATAGCTCCTCTGCAGAGCTGTGGTTGATGTAAATGCCTGGCTTACTCACCAGTGGTTCCCCAGCTTTCTTCTGAATGCCAATCATCCTGACAGCATCAGCTGGCATGAGTGAACTCGTCATCAACGCATTGCTGTTCACCGCAGCGTTGGGCATTTCATAACACTTTGCAGCAACTTTGTCATGAGCCTCTATCAAAGACTGTGGCAGAGAAAAGTAGAACAGGGGAAAAACATTACAGACAGAATTAAGAGGGAAAATCTTATTCACAATCACTGAATTAAATATGTATGGTTACTTTCTGTGCCCACCGCCAAACGCAGCAATAACTGCTACAAAAAATGACTGCCAATGCAACATGCATTTGATTTATTACCATGAAACAGTGAAGAGGTAAATCACTTTACTGTGCACTTTCCTTATTAAGACAACAGTTTTATGACTGCATTGACAGATACATAATTGATATTGAGAGAAGATAATCAACCTTGTTCTTACCCTAGCAGCCACAACCTAGAGTTAGCATGGGTCAGAGACTAAAAACTGCATCAGTGAATATTTATTGAAACAGTAGGTGACACTCTTCTCCCCGGTCTTTACCCGCATAACTCAGCCTGCTATTGGCCCAAGGAAATACACCCCCACCCTCCCATGTCGCAGCTTGTAAGTGGTTGAGAATATAAAGGACGATATGGGAGCAGAGCTGCCACCACTTAAGAATATTAACCAATGGTTGGTGCGACAGGCTCTGACATCCATTCCCACACAAGCTAGACCATTCAATCTACAAATCTCCCATTTAACCACAGGCACCAATTGTGTACAAGAAGAATGAGGTCTTAGATACCTTAAAGTTTGGCTCCTGCAGGATTTTCAGAAGCTCAGCAGCTGCAGCATCTTTTTCAGGCATGTTCTGAAGGGAATCCAAGATCTCTGTGACCAGCTGGACATTATCATCCCGCACAGCTCTTAGCTTAACTTCTTCAAGACGCTCATGAGCCTATAAACACAAACACAACAACAAAACAATGACCAGTTTATCCGGCTGTCTGCTGAGAGCATGGAGCAGTGAGTACAATGACGCTCAACCCCCAGTGTTGCTGACTAGTGTACACACACTGTATGTCAGATTAAAGAGGTCAGACACTGTTATTATACCAACAACTCCATACACCCAATGTAGCAGGTAATAAAATAACCAAAGAAAGCAGTGCTCCATTTCCGAGAAATGAGGACAAGAGCTTGCCTTAGTGACAGGTTTTCTATAGAAGGGAATCTATTAATAGATTTGGTAGATGGACCATGTGACCTCAATCTGCATTGGAGATTTATTTCTGTTATGCCACCAAATTGTTCTTCATGCTGTCAAACTCTTTTAGCTATGTGGAATCATTGATTTAACTCCTGTTAAAAAAGGAACATTTCTATGTCAACTTAAGCTAAAGTCAAGTATAGTTGGGGATTAGAAAGTCATAGTATAGTATTTTCTCAAAAGCACAGTATGTCATTAAAATAAATCTGTATTATAGTCTGTCATAGAAAATGTCATAACAAAGTCATAGTATAGTATGATACTATATATATGTATCTATATTTAACCTTCATTTCCTGTGGCTAACAGATACATTTGCTGCTCTCATATCTAGAGCTTTGTGACCAGCTAATGAGATTAAAACTCTGTGTGTGTGTGTGTGTGTGTGTGTGTGTGTGTGTGTGTGTGTGTGTGTGTGTGTGTGTGTGTGTGTGTGTGTGTGTGTGTGTGTGTGTGTGTGTGTGTGTGTGTGTGTGTGTGTGTGTGTGTGTGTGTGTGTGTGTGTGTGTGTGTGTGTGTGTGTGTGTGTGTGTGTGTGTGTGTGTGTGTGTGTGTGTGTGTGTGTGTGTGTGAATGTTCTACCTTTGCCAGGGAGCGGACAATTGGGCTCTCCATGATGCCTCTGAGGAAGATGAGGTCAATATCTTTGGCTCCTGAGCCCGAAGGCAGGTCTTTCAGGTTGTCCAGTACCTGCTGCATTGCTAAGAGAAGAAAAACAAACTTCAAAGATTGACCTGACAGAATCTCAACTGCACTCTTTACTACTTTCGCGCTTATGAGCTTTAAGAAAGCGGGCAGAAATGTTAGAGACAAACAAAACTCATAGCCAGTAAAAATGCAAATGTAAAACAAAACAATGCGGCTATAATAAGAGCTTACAAAGCCAGAACAATAAGTAGACAGTCATGAATGCGCCAATTCAGAGAGAAGATCCCTTATTTCCATTGCAGCAGAAACAAGCACGCAGTCACAAAGGAATTGTTCTACTAACAGAACTGCATTGTAAACTCTGACAGTACGCAGCAAAAAACTGAAGCCCACGTTGCTGACGAATACAGACAGTTTTTCAAATATAATGCTTCGATAAAATGAAAAATTGCCTTCTTTACTTCCCAGTAATTATTATTTCATTATAATAGAAACAGTCATGCAATGTGTTGTTTTACTTTAGGAGAATACGAAGTAAAAAAAGAAAAGAAAAGTATGTCTGTGCAGTTACTGTGTGAGCCAAAACATTGTCTGTTTTGCGAGTACTTTCTGTAAAAAAAACGAGTTGGGGTTATTGTGAAACACAGAGGGACACATGTAAAAGTTCAGAGAACACACAACTATCTCTGGGCAAATTTGAATAAAATGTCAAATCTTGGATACAACAGTTCCCGTGCAAACAATTAGTTAGGACTTTGTCTTTGACTTCTTACCTTTGGCAGACTGTGCATTGGCCACAGTCATGTTTAATAATCCTCTGCTCAGGATGGTGAAACTCTCAACTGCCTGCTGACAGAACCCAGAACAACTGGAGGGCTAAAAAGAAAGCGCACTCAGGTCAGTATACTGTGTGCTCAGATCACCATACTTTACAAACCATGTCATGAAATAAATGAAGCTGAAATTACTAACATCTAGCTGTTAGAACATAAGTAGATAGTATGAATGCACGAGAGGCACAATAACACAAAAAACATGTGTTTGTCTTCCTGTTTCATGCACTTGTTAGCACAGAGAGCTCTTGTGAATTGAGGGAATGAGAAAGAGGTCCATTGAATGACAAAGGATGAGTCTCTAGTCCTTCTGGCTAAAGGTTGTGCCAGCCACACACACAGGGAGGCCCCCGGGGAATCTGTTCAAACACGATCTCCAAACAGAGTGAGGCAAAAACAGCACTACCAATGCCTAAGTGTGTAGGTGGACAAACAGAAGAATGGACTTTTTGAGCATAGGCCCCATTACCTCTTAACAGTAAACTGTATTAACATCATGATTGCAACAGTGTACAAAATGTCAACAAAAACAGCAAAAACTCAAATGATAATCAAGAGCAAAAAAAGACAAGAAGGGCACAAACTCACCTATAAACTATATTCAAATCATCAGTGCAGCACTCCGACACAGGTTTCTTACAAAACACTCATCTGGTACCTCTGGACTAAAGGGAAAGTAGGAAAATCATAAACATACAAATATTATTCTTGTATCATCGAGTTGTCCAAGAAAACCTAAAAACCCTTAATGACAAATGCTGCTCATTGTGGTAAGTAAAGTCCTCCCTACCTTAACAGTATTTGGTTGTTTTTTGTTAGGTGTTTTGTATGTTGTTAATGTTTTTACATACAATTATTATATATTTTTTTATCTAGATAATGTGTTAACAGAGATATATCTTCAATACTTTCTGCTTGCTTAGTGTAGTGATCCCTATTATCAAGCCTCTATTAGCTTATTTGGGTGTTCCTTTACGCATATCGTCATTATGTCTTGTAGCTGTGTTTTAATTATTTTTGAATAAATTAATAAACTAAATAAAAAGTTCAAAATATCAATGTCAATCAGCTTAAAAAAACCAACACCAGTGGGGCTTTAACTTCAATGTAAGATTTGTCTATGTGATAGTCTCTCTGTGTTACTGGGTAGGAAGGCAAACTGCAGGTTAACACATTACATAACAATAGGTGAAATGGAAGGAGTACTACAACACAGCTAAATTAGCAAGACTGGGGTGTTTACATTTCTAAAAACTGAGAGGTTAGACGCCCCGAAAAGTATATTGCATTTTCAACCCACTTCTAGCTTATCACAATGTTCATAAATGAGAGCCAGTAGAGTTGCTATAGAGACAGTTAAACCGCACAGGAGGAGCAGCCGGGTGTAGTGACGTGAAGGCTCTGTACGCATGGTAGCAGATAAGTTAATAAATGGTATATAAGTTTGTTTTCCTGTCATGTAGTAAGACTGTAGTAACTTAAAGTGGACTTACACCAAAAAAGGCAGCCTCCAAGAAGCGTGTTCGCTGCAGTGATTTGCTGTCAAGCTACATGCGCACTGGGCACGTGTAACGTTTACCACTTTCAATGTGAGGTAACTTAGCCAAAAACGACAACAAGCCATGTGTAGCTAATACGCGCTGGTAAACACCGATGTTAGCGTTAACGAACAACATTGCGATGTTATTTTCACCATGTTGAACTGCAGCTACGTTGTGCCTCCACTAGTGCCCGTCCCGTACCAAGTTGAGGCTAGCCATTACTAGTTTGAAGCTCATCTGAATGCAAGTTAGCAATGCTAATTGTTGCTAGCAAACACTGAATAGCCTTTCCATGTTACACGTTAAGTTTCATTCAGACTGACATAATGCTACCATAAACGAGCAAAATTACCACTGCTACACTGTCTGTTAAATGTTTCCATGTGAAGTGATACTAGCGTTATAGTTAACCAGTCATTAGATAGTTACGTTAGCTAATATCATGTGGCTCAGAATAGCTAGCTAACGTTAGCTGGTAGTGAGAACCGAGAAACTACAGGGTCCCATGGTGAGACCCCTCAACGTTACTCAATTGTCTGTTGATATGAATGAATGATACATTACCTAATTTATCCATTACCATCCAGTCACGCTTTCATGCTTCCCTTCTACAGTTTCTTAATTCGCACACCACTTGCGCAATAGTAAATCGTTAGTGCATTTCCAGCCTGCGCTCCTTCCCTCAGTTCCCCGTCCACACAGACAGTGATGTGCTAATGACATCCTATCCTATGCCGTTATCTGGTCCATTAAAATCCTGCTCAACCCACTCATACATTTACTCTAAACCTTATGTATAAATAACAGTAGTTGACAAAAGGTGTCACTTTATTCAATATTGTTCTCCCTATCACATGGAACGACCCCTAACAAAATGTGAGCTTTGATTTTAGCCTTTACTCTCTGCAATATTGTGAGTTGACACCTCAGTCAGTATCTGTTTGTTAACCATAAATACAAATTTAGGCTAGCTATTTAAACTTTAAATATCTCTTTCTGAATAGAAAATGGGCCAAAATAGATGGTAATATAGAGAGCTTTTACTATATTGTTAGTGTAAGCATTTACATTTTTTTCTCACTGGCAAAACTTCATGCATCATATCAGTGCCTACAATTGCATAGCCAACAACATATTTAAGAATTAAACTTTTAAGAAACACTTACCCCATGAGGAACGTGTACTGTATTGTATATTTCTACCATAGCCCTACATCTGGCTTCAAATAACAGAATTTCTACCACTCATCAGCATGCAGCACCAAGAGATATCCAATTCAACAAATCTGGTAATTCTGCTGCACTGAAGCTTCTTTGAAAACCCAGAGCTTTCATATAGTTACAGAACGCCAGTCTCTTGGACCGAGTTAACCAGAGTTGTGCTGCGTGATGTATCCAGGTCACTTGATTGGATTAAACTGTTAATCTATTTTCAGGCAAGGTGGAGCCACATCTCATCTGGCTTGAAAGAAACCAGTGAAATAAATGCAACATGTGGTGTGTGAAATTAACAGTTAATTTTTATTTTACTTTCCCTAAAAATATAACATTAGCAACAGTCATGAGTTATGAGCTACATGCCGAGCTTGAAAATGTTAAGATACATGTTCACCAGTAGACAGCACTGTTACTCCATCAGAAAATGACACAAGTAATACGTTGCTCAACATACTGACACTAGAGATACAAGAAATGCAAGGTAGTACTACTGAGTGTTAATCAACATTACAGACCAAACAAGTTACGCAACATAATTTTTATTCCATGCAGTACAAGTTGATTTCATGTGGATGGAGCAGCTTTGTGGTAAAATCCGCCTGGACATGACAGCTCCAGCAGCATCACCACAGTGGCAGCCCATCATACCTAGGAAGTGAAATCAAATCTTTGTTTTCTGACAGACTTTAAAACCCATGTTAGATGTATTACTGTTCATATTCACATACGAGAGGAAGACAGTGTAATACAAAGGTAAAATACAAATAAATTAAATCTAATACCACCACTAAATACAAACCAAAACAATTCCTTAACAAAGTGCAACCAGAAACATATCAGCTTTAGCTTCAAAATAATTATGAATGCAAATTAATTACTTTGAGCATTAGGAAAAAGCGCTATAAAAATCCCATCTATTATTATTATTATTACATTGCTGGTGTATGGAACTTCACTACATTGCAGGTTTGTAGTTGTATAAACTCATATTTTATCAGGCAATAGCATACAGTATTTTGGATAAAACTGATAAAGACATAACAGATTATTTGTAAAACAAATTGAGTGATTTACCTGCCATAGTTAGATCCTGGAAAACTCTCTGAGCTCTCCCTCACCAACACATCTGAAAATACAGTATCTGGGGTGTCACGTTTCCCATACCTATGCACAAAAGAATCAAGTAACACATTAATATTTCATTACATGTTCTTTTAAAATGTATTATTGCAACAGTATGTTATAGAAACGGAATAACTAACCTCTGTCTCGTAATGAGATTGATGTAGTGTCTTAGTGCAGAATAATATTTGGCGATCTCATCAAGTGGGGCGCCTTCTCGGGGGCTGGCAGGCTTGGCTGGATACGCGTTGATGCCAGAGTGAACACAAGCCAGCAGGCAGAGAGCCAGCGACATCACAGTGCTGGAGCAAAACCTGGATCACAGTCAAAATACATAAAAAAGAAAGTGTCATTCAGCAATTTCACAAATCAGAAGTAGAAGCCACATATTGGACTGATAAAATAATATAAATTATTTAAGAACAAAAAAAGAATTATTCAACAATGTAAAAATGGCCAAAATAAAAAAAGAAGCAGGATAAAATATCCAAAATAAAGCTTTTATGGCAGCTACACCATAAAAGCTGCCAGATCCAACATTAACTACTGACATTCAATTTACAAAATGTGCTTTTAAAGGAAAAGGTAGGAAACAAAAAATGCTTACATTGTCGTGCAACTCTTGGAAATTCTGCTGTAGTCGGTTTCTTGCTGGTCAAGGCTCCTCTGGCAGATTTCCAACATTGCCTGTGTTTTATACAGTGTGTCGAATGGGGAGGGGGTGTCATCTGATTCACTTTTAGGGTACTCCTGAGAGATATCTACTGCTTCATTAGTTTAGTAATTACTGATTGCCGAAGCAGTGAAACAAATGTAGATAGTCTGTAACAACATTGTAATCAAAACATGTAAGTGTTCACAGCATTAGATTAATTGAAATATTTAATATTTTACTTGGAAGGTGTTACGTTTTGTTATCAATATATTCAAATTAACTGCATTTATAATAGTCTTGCAGAAGGCAATATATCTGCCTTTAGGATACTAATGTATGTTTTTCAACATGATCAACTCTGCAGCAAACAATGAGTTGAGTTATTCATTCATTTTCAAAGGCACACACAACTGATTCAAATACATATAAAATGTAGTTTGTTTTATCCCTATTCATTCTTGACTTTACATAAAATAGGGTGGCCTTGAATGTTTGAAGGGTATAAAAGTGTACCCTTGCAAATTCCACTTTTCTTCCAAAAATAAATGTGAAAGACAAAGTATAATAATTTGCAAAGTAGTGATAAAAGCAGAGACCAAACTATATTAATTTAGAGTGTCCTTTTAAGAGTCACAGCCAGCATGATGCATCTTCATAAAACCTTTGATGTGTTGCTGATGACGGTCGGCTGTTTCACATTAACTTGATATATACTCCCGAACCATTGACCGCTGTGAAAGTGCATATGAGAACTATGGAAAGACCATGCGATAGCTTGACCCCAACGGGGCTTTAATGAGTTAGCTACCATTGAAAAGTGAACTATTAATTTAGCATCAATGCACAAAGGATAGCAACATAGTGAAGCAATAAGGAACCCTCCTACCAACACTACAGGAATTATATGTCATTATAATACGAGATTGTAAACCAAGCTCTATGCGCTCAATGATCAATATATAAATGATTTACTCCAAGGTATATATGTTTTCCTATATATGGACATTTACTAAAAGATGTAACTTGTTCTTTGAGGATTTAATGAATCACCACAAAAAAGGGTTTGACAACATCACTAAACTACCCGTTCTTCATTCATCAACCATTCTTGTTTCTAAATTAAATACAACAGAAAGGCTTTACATGTTACGGGGGAAGAAAAAGAATAAGCTTGATTAAAGCAAATTTCACTTCTCTTCCAAAGAAAATTTCAATGACAAAGTATATATCTTGGCAAAGTAGTGATAAAAGCAGAACATTCAGAGTGTCCACTTAAGGTTCACAGCCATCATTACAGCTCTCAATAAAACCGATGATGTGTAACTTTAAATGGCTGATGCCGGTCAGCTGCTTTTTACATCAAGTTTAAACATGTTGGGAAATATGATGTTTCAGAGGAACGCAAAGGTGGGGTCTGCAACAGGAAACAAAGACATTCATTAATTTAATTATGCATACATATTCTGAAAGGTAGAAAATAAAAATGTAGTCCTTCTTAAATCTACTTAAACGTTAGCATTTTAAGTCCCCTTTAAACATGAAAAGATTGGAACACGGTTGTATTAAGACACTACCTAAACTAAACCAGCAAGAATAGCTACAAATTACACCAAATCATACAAAATAGGTTAGTCAATCACTCAAACCCAAAGATTTCCAACTTCAGATTGATAGAGCACAAAAAGCTTTCAGCCCCTAAGTGGTAAGATTACTTTAATAGCAACTATCTTTTTTGAAGGGCACTCTAGGGGAATTTGACAGTAGAATGGTGCCTTCATTTCCTGACAGTCATTGGAGAACTCCGCTGAGCCACAGCAGTCTTTGTAGGGAAAAAACATATTTCTAAGCAACAAGGGTTTGCATTTGAATAGACAGAACAAAGCAAAATATCACTCACAATCTACCCTGTTGATAGTCAGTACAAATCTGTTAATATAAACGCCCTAACATTTTGAGAAAGGAAAGTAAAAAAACAATCAAAAATGTAATTCATTGGATATGTTGTGGAAAATAGAATTCATCCTGTTCCTCTGTAACCGTGACTTCTTTCACATGACGAGATCAAAGAGTAGAAATATTACAATATGCTATACCACTAGGGGTAATACATGTTCTAAGAACGATGGGGGATGTGCTGTATGGATAAATGGCAATAATTAATGCTATAATTAAATACTTAGCCGCATCAGCTTGCACAGTCACCTGCTGTAAAAGAAGGAACAGGTGCATAATGCACAGAGAGCCTTTTAAGTGCCATCTCTGATACGTTAATGTGATCTCTGGTATTACTCCTTCCCTGAGAGAGCACCAGACACGGTGCCAACTCACCTGAAGGACATAGATTCATATAAAGGAACATAGATATCCACATACTGGTTTTATTCCACAAAAATGTTTTTAAGCAGGGAATTGAAGTTGGAGTCTTGGTTGGTAAATTATTTATTTATAGCCATATACAGTATGTATACTTTTTTGTCATTTTGTCTGTAGTATGTGGTTGTACTGTATATATGAAATGTATTAAGTGCAAACAAGTGCCAGCGAAATAAATGTTTTGTGCCTCCCAATGTTCGTCATACAGCAATAAATCTACAATGCAAGACACTGTGCTACTGCTGTTTTCAAACGCTGACTACTCTCCCTCAATCTCCTCTATCATAGAATATATTAACAGCATGGCCATTAATGGCTACACAACAGCGGGTAAAAGGACTGCAGCTAATGAGAACATTAGCCCATGAAGAAACGTTTGAGTCTAACAGAACCAATCTTTTTTTCTTCCACTCGTTTCAATTGTTTCTTTAGAGCCATTTTGTTAATCCACCAGAAAGCAGATGGTTTAATAGTTTGTGAGAGGAAATGTCACAAAATGAATTGCATTAAGAGGATTGCATTAATTAGTTGTATACAATCTCACACGTGCTACTAATACCAATAGTTATTTGACATTCTGTCTTTAGTTAAACTTTGAATATTTTAATTTTGAGTCAATTTTAACTTCAAGTCCAAATCATTCTCGGTTAGTTTTTGATGTGTGTAAAATCCTATGATGGCAGGATTCAATGTTAAGTTTTCATTTAGTCATTTTTCACTTTCAGACCATATAAGTACAAACAACACGACAGAAAGTCACTAAAACATTCAAACACTTAGTCCAGTCAGGCTCTGTGTAGTTATCTCGCTTCATTACATTTTTACATTTAGCTAATGTTCTGATCCAGCATGACTTAAAACAGGTCATTGAAACGGAGCGGTCATTTGCAAGGAAGTGGTGTGTGTGTGTGTGTGTGTGTGTGTGTGTGTGTGTGTGTGTGTGTGTGTGTGTGTGTGTGTGTGTGTGTGTGTGTGTGTGTGTGTGTGTGTGTGTGTGTGTGTGTGTGTGTGTGGATCTGATTCTCCTTAGAAATACTTGTGACATCATGACAGACCCTAAAACTATTTGTAGAAACCACAGTGATGGAATTCTTAAAATGTTCACCCAACAATGTTATAGTTTTATCTATGCACACCGTAAAGGTTTTTTTAGAATAAAACAAAGCATGGTATCCTCAATCTCTTTGAACATGTTGAAAGCATCGTCTCAAATAACACTTTGGCCAAAACTCCTCTTTAACCTGAGGGACTCATCAGAACTTCCGTTTGTTGAAAGCATTTACTGAAATAACACTGCTCGTTTTATTGACCCCCACCCAAAAAATCCTTTTTGTTCTAAAACATGTTCTAAACGTAGGATTGCTTCTGGTCTTTCTCCAACAAGAGGCTGCTCAGTCAATAGGACCCCAAGGTGGAAAGTGAGACAATGCAATTACTGTAGTAATGTGCTTCAGTACTGCTATGAAGTTCTGGTACTTTCTGGAATATTTGTTCTTTATCTCCAAAAACGTCATTTAAACAGCAAACAAAAAAAAGAATGTTCATGGGTTCATTCTTTGCCATGAGTAGCCTACTTTTAGTTTTTTTAATATGTAAAATTCACAACTTTGTATTGAAAAAACCTGTAAAAATGTATATTAAAGGTGGGGTATGTAATTTATTTCAGAAACACTTTTTGTTATATTCCATGGAATGCTCTTAACATCCCAATAGCAATTAATATATTAAATGCTTCCTTTGACAATAAATACATTAAAAAATGTCATCTGTGGAAGCCGTAGCGCTGTAAAAAGCATGGGCCGGCTAAAATAACTGGATGGCCTACCTGCCTGTCAGCCTTCCATCTGTGCACAAACTTCTCGTGCCCTCATTGGTCATGTGCACGTTCGTGTGTGTTGGAGGAGGGGCTCTGTAAGGAAGTCTGAAGGAAGAGGCAGATTTTTTCTGGTTGTGTACTTTCAAATTCTAGCGCACTCGAGCTGGTTCCTCCAAAATTACATAACCCACCTTTAATTGAAAAGTATCTAGAATGGTATTAAAATAATGTATTGTTAACCATCACAATATCTAAAAACATACATATTTTATGAGCAGACTCAAAAATTATTCAAACATAATTACTTTATTTACAAATGCGGTAAAACAAATGTGTATACAATTAATCAATGTGGTGGGGACAGTGAGCCCTACAGTTTATCTGTTTGAGAGATCAATCCATTTATCAATTCCAAATACAAAACATGTTGTCTCTGACCAAATATGACTTAAGTGACAATAAAGTTGCTTATTACAGGGATAGAGGAGGCTGCATCTAAAGTCACAAAGAAGTAGTCAAGTTGGTTTAAAGTCAAGTCACAACTTAGATGATTTGTCACTTTGTAACTTTCCCATCATATATAAAGTCTTCCGGTAGGGTCTCCATGGGCATGCTCTTCAGCTGCTCATCATACTTGCGGAGAGTCCAGAGTTTCTCCAGTTCAAACACTTCTCTGCTCTCTGGTAGCATGAAGTGGACAACCATGTCCCCTGAGACAGAGAAAGGAACAGAAAAGTGAACACCAAGAGTAACTCTATCGACACTCCATTTTATATTAACTGTCTAAAGTAGATATTATAAAATAGGATCTCTTTGTTTAACATACCGAAGTCAATACACATCCAGTCTTCTGCATCCTTTCCTTCTATCTTGACATTCGGCGCTCCCTCTTTCTTTAGAAACTTGTACTGTTGGAAAATCATGCATTGTTTAGGTTTCAATAACAAACCGCAGATAAAAACATTTATAAGAATGCAATGAGAATATAAATGTTAGTTACCACTTTGACGGCATAAAGGGCCATGGCACGGAGGTGTCTCGGGGATACACCACTGACAACAATAAAGTAGTCTGAGTATGTGATCTGCTCTGGTACTTTAATCACACAGATGTCCACAGCATTTTCCTGACGCAGTAGAGAGACCAGTACATCAATGGTAAACTTCTCTGGAGGTCCTGAAGAAAAAACAAGGATGAAAAATATTGTCATACTTAAATCAAGGTAAAAAAAGGTTGCTCAACAGTAAGTGAACGAGATAGTATATCTTTATGTTGTCTTGCATGGTATTGCAAAAGTATTAAATAATTCATAGTCATTTGCTATCCAAACTGCTTCCGAGAGTATAAATAAACCAACAAGATTGGAGTTGTGTAATGTTATATTCCAGATTTATCTGTCAATCAATTCCAATCTGTATCTATTTATGTCTTGTGAAAAAGCAGTAAATACTCACTTTTAAGATAAAATCATAAAATGATTGAACAGATTTCTTGGCAAATTACTTCATGATTGATCGATTGACAATTATGTGTCCATTCATTTCTGTACATCGACTAACAGTGATTATTTTTTCAACTCAAGTTTTATTAAGCCATCATACTGTAAAACAAGGAAAGGTTGACCATCATCAAATTTAACAAGCTGGAACAAACAAAACCTTGGGAGTTTAGCTTTCCATTATCTTTAACTACATTATGAACAGTTAATTATCTATCTATTGATGCGTTTACTTGTCACTCACGTGAAGGATTTCACCTGCCGTTACTTACTTTGATTCAGTGCACTGCTGTCACTCTCCATCTCCTGTGATTCCTCTCGAAATACGCCAGTGCTTTTCGTTGATTCATCGCTTTCAGTACAAATCTCTGAGTATAATCTTTTTGTGTCTAAATTGAGTGTGGATACGTGATGTCTGTGCTGACATGAGGGTACATTTGTTGTGAAAAGTGGAGGCAAACACAAGTCTTTACGAGCTTTGGGGACCGAACAGACGCTTCTTAAAACGCCGGTGCGATCCAGTAAAACGCTACTTTTAAATACTGAGATTAGTTTCTTGGACCGAGTGAGAATATTCATGATTTTAACTTAAACAACATCACAGCACACACGAGCGCAGCATGTAGCCAAGAAGCTAAAACAGGAAGTGACCTTGGATTTTGATTGGTTGGTACGGCTTCTTTGTTGGTCCCTGGCCTCAGATAAATGAAGAGCACCCCCTATCGATGACAGATGGTATGGACCCCAGAACATCAAATGGGTCTGCCAAATTATATAATCCATAATCGATGGCAAATTGAAATTAAGAGACAGGCATTAGATTACATTTTTACATTTATTTCTGTAGGAAAAGTGCAGGAATGAAAAATATATTGTTTTACAAAATCAATACCTTTGCCCTTTATTGGGCTTTCTGTATAAAATTGTAAACATTCTCTAATGTCAGATAATCCACATTACTTCCACCTGAGGTACTGTATAATCAAAATACCCAGTACATTGTCCCATTAAAAACAGAAAATTAAGTATGTAAACAAAACATTGTCATGCATGTATAGATCAGAACAATGTCCTTTTTTGTTCATTTTTGTTCCCTTGGACTCTGTTTTCTCGCCGGGTCATCATTAATCCGCACAGTCAGAGTCCATAATTACATTCAGTCTCAAGCCCACAGGAATATGGTCCGTAAGGCCAGCCAGCTGGGTTATAAAGGTCAGCGCCTCAATTTCCTAGTTGGAGACAAAGAGTGTGTTTTTGTTAATGCTTTTGTTAACTTGCAGTTTAAGATTTTATATAAAGTACTGACTGAACATTGTTTTGCCATAAGTAATTGTTTAATGAATTTTATGTAGCATCTAACATATTTGTTCCTTCAAGAACAGAAGAAATAGGAGGAAGAAAGAGAAGAAGGAGTAGGAGAGATTGTGAAAAACACACAGGGTCACGTACTGTTCGGCAGTGCTTTGAAACGGAGCTCTCGCGGTATAGGATGTAGTCGATCCGACGTCCGATCCACGGCTGGTCGGACTCGGGGTAAACCAACGGGAGGTCCTTTGCAGGAACGGGACGGGAGATGTACTGCTTTCTTAGCTCTTCCATCTCTAAGGTTCTACACACATAAACAGAGAAGACAAAATGAAGCTTCAGCAAATACAAATTGAGAAAGGAGTTATGTTCATGTCCCATTAGAAGTGCTGTGCAGTGCAGAAGCTGGAGAAAGTGGAACTGACTTTACCTTTGTAGTTTTTCTGGGGTGTTAATGTCATCTTCATACAATGTGGGCTGCTCCAGCAGAGTGCCTTTAGATGCAAACAAATTAAATACCAATTCAATCATTTATCTTTTAGTAGTGTACTGTAGTCTAATGGTTTGAAATGGTACGCACCAATGACCCAGGGCTTCTCTTTTCCAGGCCCTGCCCTGCATGGATCTCTGTATTGCTCAAACAGACAGTGATTCTGTTCCAGGTGGTCATCTAAAAAAAAAAAACATTAAACATATATAGCATATATACAACAAAATAATACAAAAATATTCAAAGTCGCACCAGGTGAGCAGTTGTCAAAATTCAGGTCTCCACAGAGCACATCAAAAGCAACATCCTCGTCAGGGAATGTGTTGGCAGCTTGGAAATCGCCAATCCACTTGGTAACCATGTTCAACTGCTCACAGCGAATTTCTCCTTCACCTAATGAAAGAAAACACAGACCAGTTATCACGGTCTCTTCTTAACTTATTGTCTTTTAAGGCAAATGCCAATTTTTTTATTATTCTGAGAAGAGCAAATCAGATAAATGTACTTGCCTTCTGGTGCATGAAGATGTGTGCAGTTAAAATAGCCAACCACTCTCTTCTGTTTCGAACTCTGCCCGATTAGCACCTACAATTTTCAAAAACAAAACACACTGTGTTCATATTGACAAAAAAATGAATAATGACTTTAAATTCCACAAAACAAGAAGGACAACTATAATAATTAATAGTGGCTTTAATAATATTATTAAGAGAGATACCTTAGCAGAAAGGAGGCCCTTGGCAGCCAGTGCATCCTCCCCCCTGCTGTTAGGGAAGCAGTGGTACTGGGCCTCCAGCACAGGGAACCGGCTGGCTAGGAACAGGCCGCTGTTGAGGAACTTGAAAGAGGAACATCTGCATGGTGGCTGGCAGGCATACACACCAACGTCATACAGTATGTGTCCAAACACGGGTCTGAGTGCTTGAGTGAGTTTCTGTGCCGCCCTCTTATCAAACACCTCTTCCAGGCACAGTATGTCCACATTGGCTGGGAACAATGTCGACACCTCCCATGGTACATCGCCCTTCAGGCCGAGACCCTGGGAGAGCAAAGCTCGGGGAGCACTGCGGTGACCCCGCTGGTTGGAGTTTTGATTGGAATTGGAAAGGTGAGACGGTGAGTTGTCCAAGGGCTCTTTTGTATCATCAGAGGGCACACAGACCACTTGACTATTGGACTGTGGGATTGAAACCTGTACTTCAGCTGAATCGGAATGATTTACTGGGGACTGCGCTTGTCTTTCAGTAGCCCCGTATGAAGGGGAGTTAGATGCGGGGAGTATGCTGTTTGAGGGGCTGAGAGTACCACAGCTGCTGGGAGAGTCAACGAAGATACGGATATCGTTCCGACACACACCGTGCACAATGTGCTGACCAATAGCAGCTGCCCTCCGCTGAGTGTGCCCCAGGTTGTTAAAACGAGCAAGGCCGTCAGGCAACAGACAGAGGTTGGCTGTGGCAAATCCAAATGATGCCTTTCCTACCAGCTCGAATCCCCTGTGTGTCTCCCTCTCTAGTGAGGATGGGGGCTCTCTATGGTAGCGAAAGGGCCTGCGACAGGCTTGAACAGGTGCCCAGAGAATAAATCCCAATAAGGCGAATGGAGCTGCGAGGAAAAAAAGAATGAAAAAGATAATGAAGCCGAAGAAGACCTTGAGGGGGTTGAGGTAGCATTCCTGTTCCAGTCGCTGAGTTTGTTCCAGGGTGGTGGACTTGCACACAGCAATGAGACGATCGAGAAACCAGAAGCAAGGCAGGATGAGTGCCCATCCCACAGCATGGATGCCTGCAACAAACCCATTAGGAAATGGAGAAGCCTTCAGGGCCATGCCTCTGCGCCTTTTCTAAGCAACAATCAGGAAAAGCAACATGGGGTCTTCACTATTCTAAACACGTTCCCGTTCTAGTCTCATTCTGGTGCAAAGACTCCCTCATTGGCTCCTAAGACAAGAAAAAGAAATGAAAATGTCATGGCATGGCTCGTACAACCCTTGCATCTCCACTATGCGTTATCAGGACTAACTGGCTTTAATTTCAACATTGACTTCATGCCCAAACATGCAGTTGGGGAAACATGTGACAAAAATTGACAGCTGGACTGACATCAGAACAATACAGTCAGGTGCAGGGGGGTGACCAGACCAGCTTAGTGGAAGCTTATGCAGTGAATCATAATCACTTTTAAGGAGGCAAAGAGAAAAACATGGTGAAAACAGCCTATAATACCACTGTCATAATCTGCAATGTTGCCACTGCAACATGAACCTGTTTGAACAAACACCCCACCCTTGTCTACAAGTACAGAATGGGTGTGTCAACAAAACATTTGTTTTATCTTGTACTTTCATTTAAAAAAGTATTTAATCCATTTCTAATCTGATATACATGTATTTTAGAAATGACAATATGATATTTTGGCATCTGATACAATTTACGGTGGAAAAAACGACCATTATGTACAAAATGTACGCCCTGTTTTAGTGTGGATATGCCCTTTAACTTCTATTGCAAAACTCTGACTTAGAACTAACACTGGACAAAAAAACGACACAATACAACAAGGAAATTACAACTCTCACATCGCCTCACCCAAAGATCCTTGTCAAGCCAGATAGCATCACTTTGTTATGTTGTTGTATTGTGTAGGGAACAGCAAGGGATGTGAGCTTTCAGTCTCACATGTAAGTAAGGGAGTTGGGTCTCTCGGGAATCATACTCGGATTAATTGTGTGCAAGAATGCTAAGCTAATAGTTTCACTTAATAAACGATTCAGAAACACGTTCAAATCTACAACGTAAATCCGTATGACCGCATTACGTTGGTTGGTCATGATAGCACACGGCTATTGTAACCGCACACTTACTACATGCTTTAAATAGTCTACGTGCATTTAAGTCATCACAAATAAAAGCTGTCACCTGCCCTGTTGCACAGCTAGCTTAAGCACTCGGCTAACGTGGCAGCCCAGATGGTTTTACCTTACCTTGGCACGAAAACTGTGACAGTCCGTCTGATGAACCCAAACAGCAAACCAACTACTAATTAATTAATTGTACTACATGTATTTATTATGTTTTCACATGTTCAAATGAATATATAAATTAGTAAAAGACAGCCGGTTACTGTAGTGGTTCTTTTTGACATAAACCCCTCTGCTCTCACCGGATCATCACACTGGCTTTATTAGGCCACGCCCCGATGACGTAGGCATGGTGTCGGGTCTGGCACGTGATCTTTACTTAAGGCGACTTCATTGGAATCTTTCTTTACTGTACTTAATTACAATTTGAAGATACTTGTACTTTACTTGAGTATTGCCATTTTATGCAACTTTGTACTTCTACTCCATTACAGTTCAGAAGTAAATAGTGTACTTGTACTCAATTTAGTTAGTACCTTTAGTTACTTTACACATTTGGATTAATAACATGAAATATAATTAACACTTAAATAGGATTTGAGTTACAACTGGAGTAAATTCACAACCCTGCGGTATACAAAGTCATTCAAGTTAGCTACACCTTTACCAGCTGTGATAACAACATCAATACATCATTAATTATAATCAAAATGTATGATATATATTATTCTGAAATGGACCAATTTGCATAATAAGTACTTTTGGTACTTTAAGTATATTTTGATGCTCATACTTCAGTACTTTTACTTAAGTAATCTTTTGAATGCAGGACTTTTACTTGTAACAGAGTATTTTTACACTCTGGTTTTTCTACTCAAGTACAAGATCTGAGTACTTCTCCCACCCCTCTTACAAACTATGAATATTTCTTTCATTCATAACTTTCAAACTAAAAATGCCATGACTTCTGGACAGTCACCAGTGTTGCACACAAAATTGAGCATACAACTTGATTTGGTCTGCATAGGCCTATAAACAAAATAAGAGCATTTAAGTTCTAAAAAAAGCTATTTTCAAGGGTATTTTATAATTATTAATTTAAGTACAAAACATGTTTACAATAAGTAAGCAATTGAAGGGCTTTACTCTGAGATTTAAAAATGTGCAGTATATCAGAATGTATAGCAATATGTAACTGCAGAATTAATGATTATTTCACTTTCTAAAACAATTAGATGCTGTAGACGAAGAAAAGGAATGAATGTCATTATGCTTTGTCCCCTAAAAAGATATGTGTCCAACCCTTGACTCATCAGTTGTCAACTAAACATTATATTTCCAAATGCAGAATAGCTTGGTTTCAGGCCTCTCCATTGCAGCTCACATTACCCATAAAGCTAATGACAATTACATTTGATAATCAGGTTAGCACCGTGACATTCAATACATCCTTTAGCAGGCATCAATGTTTAATAGACTTTTTCTTCACGATCTAGAATGTCAGTGTTTTGTGTGTGCACAACATCATAGCCATACAACATATTGTGTCTTATTATTTATAAGAGTTTAATTTTTGGATGGTAAGCTGTACCCTTCTTTGGAAAGTGAAGTCTACCAGAGAAAGAGTGCCTTTCCATCCCCGTGAGCCATAGTGCAGAGGCAGTTGAGCAGAACCAGCAGGTCCACCTTAAGCTCTCTTGGTGCTTTGGTCATTATCAGTTTCATCAGAAAATTGGGATTATTGTAGACAGTTTCCTGGTCGCTGCTTTCACGCGGCCTCTCCTTCAGGATCCCATAGTGGTTGACAATCAATTCAGAGAAGCAAGGGTGAAGTTCTGTTTTATACCCGACCTTGTTCAACTTCTTCATGAGGTCAGCGTGCCTCTGAATGAGATGCAGTTTATAGCCCTCATCTACCTTTCCTGTCAGTGGGTGTGTTGATACCTGCAAGACAAGAAGAAGAGCCTTGACTTCCTTCTGATTCATATAAGTGGAATGTTACGGTTGTTCAGATTTGATGGCTTATCTGTGCACTGCAAATTCACTCAACCAGTTGTTTTGATAGATACACAAATAGAAGTCTTCCATTCTGACCTCTTTTATTTTCCCTGGGATATTGAGCAGTGTGAAACCATAAAGCCTCTTGCGGCTCTGAAAGATGTGGGACAGAATTCTCCTATCCAGTTGGTAGGCAACCTCTCCCATCACCTTGTCTGGACCTGCGATCAAATCATTGACATGAATAATTGTTTTTGTTTTTTAAAAGCGTGCAACTGAGCAGTTGCTTTCAAATGTCTGCATGCTAGTCATCCCTCACCTTTGACTTCAATATGAGATTCAGCCTGGGAGCTTTGAAACTCTGCTCTGTCACTTACAGCTGTATGCACCGAGCTTTGGATGAAAGACGAGAAGTCGACAGGGGACGATGTTCGCTTGAATTTGGTTTGTTGGATGTCTTTTTTGAATTGTCTCTCGTCCACGGTGTTTTGACACAGACTGGTTGCTTGTTTTACTGATGTTGAGCAAACTGATGGAAACAAAGTGGTTTGTTGTCATTTATCATTTATTACAAGATTTGATGCTGTAAATAAATAAAACATGAAATGCTTCTACCTAAATGAACTTTAATTGTCCCTTACACTTTTTTGTACTGTAGATATAGTTTTTGATTCTGATTTAGTTAATATATTTTGTTATTTTTTTTATTGACATTTGAATTGAAGTTGTTGATTTCTATTTGCTGCTTTATACATTATATTCTCTTAAAGATTATACTATTATTAACGACATCTAAAGAAACATACCTCTCAGTTTGAGTTGTTACAACATTCTAAATGTAACCAAATAACAGATGTATTTACCATAGACTGTATATGGTATTTACATATTAATTCCTGGATTTTGAATTTATCCTAATGCCAATGAACATGTATTGATATATCGTTTTCAAATATACAGCTAAGGGATAGATTACATTGCTTAATTTGAATTAAAATGTCAGCTGTTTGGTTTGAACATTATTATTATTGAACATAACATTATTAAATACCTAAGAACAAGTCAATTTATGCTGTTAAGACAATATCTTTGGAATTTCATAGCTAAGAAAACAATCAGGACAGTTATGTTACTTGCTGTTAAAACATTCTGAAAGAAAAATGGTGTTGTATTATTAAGAATATTTATTTTACACCCTAAAAATATTGCATGAGTTTCAAAAAACGTTTTGCCTTTACTGTGGCACAGCCATAGGTAACTAGAACTGCTTTGAAAACAAAGGCAATCTGAAGTGACCATAGCTGCTTAAGGTTAACAATTGTTATCAATTATATTCTTATAATTGTGCCATTACCTCGAAGCTTAAACGGCTACCTGACTGCCATCTAGTGGCAGAGACAAAAACACTTCAAATACCTGTTATATCTTCCAGAGTGTCAGTGTTGGAGCTCTGCATCTCGGATCTCAATTCTACATTTTCCTTGACTAAACCTAACATACACTTCAACAGATGGTTTTCCTGCCCGAGATGTTCATTTTTTGACAGCAAGACAGCAACAGTTTGCTCCAGGTCCATTGTGGGGCTCCCAGGTTCACAAATGAGCCACAGAACAACCCAAGACTTCCTGGATTTCAAATTCTTTCAGATATCAAATCACAACAGAACTGAGATTCTGCCAGGATTATTTTTATACCATAACACAACAACGGAGATCAGGTTTATAAAATAACTTTATACATAGCATTGCAGGTCATTCTGTATCTTAGTTTCACAAAAACCCAGGGTCTGATGACTTACATTATCTAGATATTTAATCTTCAGCAGCTTTTACTCAGTTGCCATGGTGATGCATCTATTGACATGCAAGTTAAGCAACTGGTATGTTTTCATACACTCCCTTTTTTATAGCTTTTTTAAGCTGCTGGCTTATAGGTTACACAGGTACATTTAACCCTGGAAAAGTTTATTCAACAAATAATCACAACTCAAAGTCCACTTCACTATCTTTTTCCAAAGTTTTAACCACATAACAAGATCTTTATTAAACTCCTTCTGCTGATGAAGGCTGTGTGACGTCTAGAGCCAAATATTTAAACCATTTTCTAAATCATAATCAAGTTTTGTACAACACACTAAATAGCTCATAAAGTGTTAATGAACCCCCAAACTACAGCAAAGACAATCTATATATTTAAAAAAAAAAAAAAAAACGTTTACATTGGGTGAAGCAAAACATTTTCAAACTATGTGATCAAAGTACACTACAAGACAAAATTAAAATCAGGATATAGGTAAAGCACTGCTAGACACAAACTCAAAGCGATTTTCAGCAGAATTTTAAACTGTTGTTGGTCCAGCTCAGCTTCCCCTTGCTCTTCCAATGATAGCAAGAATATACAGGAAGATGTTGATGATGTCCATGTACAGGTTGAGAGCAGCAAAGATATATTCCTCTGGACTCAGGGACAATTCCTTGTTGCCCAGCAGCAGCTGTGTGTCCACCGCCAGGAACTGTAACATAGAATATATTCACAATGGGTTTACTACACATTTTGTGCCATGTTAAAAAGCAGTATTTTAAATATCTACTTGGAGTGTTTGATCACCAAAATCAGGTTCTCATAAATGTTTGAGACATTGCTAGCCATTTTTAGACCGTTTAGTTAGAAATCTTGCCATTTACACAAGAATACTAAATGCTACCAATTGGTGCAAATAGGCATAACACACTCAAGATTCTTTGTCAGAACGTGTTATGAACATCAGATCCTTTGCCTTTAATCTAAAAGCAACACTATTAAGTTTATTTTTTAAAAGGAGAAATAGTACAAAAATAGGACTTACACAGGTGAAGAGCAAAGCTCCCAGTCCAGCATACACAATGTGCAAAATCCTGTCACGAATGAAGATGCAGAGGATGCCGAAGATCAACAGGACAATTAAGCAGACGAAAAGCACCCCGTAACAGGAAGTGAAATCGTACTTGGTCTGTGGGAAGAGGCCATGAGACATTAGGGTTACATCACACATTAAGGTTGTTACAAATCACATGCCTACAAAGGGCATGGACTGACCTGCATGGAGAAGATGACCACAGTGAAGCACACGACGGCTGTGATGCCCACTGCCATGACGACTGTATCGGTGTCATGGAAGCTTGCGATCATTCCCACCATGTAGGACATGCTGAGAGTCAGGACAGACTGGAGGCAAGAAACAGAAACACATCAGCAAGTTTCAGGGCACTAATATGAAGTTGCAAATCATTTTGTGGTTACTAAACAGTGATTTGAAAGCTCTCTTAATGTAATATGTCTAATCTGTTAGGAATAGGGAAGTCTGATATCCTAAATGTATGCTGAACACTTCATTAATACAAAATGTTTGTCTCATTTTTTTACTATACCACATAAAAAATACTTTGACGTTGTTTAAAACATTTAATTTAAGAAAGCACAGTCTTTTTCCAAGACAAGTTGTATGATTCAATTGTCAAGATAAAATCTGAGCAGGCTTACTAATGCAACCAGGTTCCAAGGATGTCTTCGGCGAACGCTTCCACAGCAGCTGATCACACACAGCGACACAAAGAATATGACATAGGACACAAGGTAGGTCCAGGTGTTCACCATGACAAACACCTTGACTTCCTTCACAAAAGTGAAAACAGCCACAAAGGCGAACGTCACCGTCAGCTGAGCAGTCAACACCAAGAACACCTGAAGAGAAGAGTGGATTATTAGACAGCGGACACAGATCCTATTTCTTACAAAGGTTGTCTATTGTTTTTTTGAAGATGGATCTCATGTTGTATCAAAGAACATGGTTCAATCTACAACAGAGTTTATGTTTTAGGTTGTGTTTGTGAGTCAGCGAGATATGTGAAATGTTGTGGAAAGTATGGCAAGACGGCAGGAAATATGTATTTTATATTATTTTAACATTAAACGATTGTGCTTTACTTTACATAGAAGCATCTAGTGTTTGTTTATCGCAAAATGCATTTTTTTAATGTAAATCCATATAAAGATGCAGATAAATACATCTCTAAATTATGCAGCTTCAAGACATGCTGGCTGTTGTTGACAAATCAAATGACAATAAAAAGGCACTTCAATGCAGGCTTCAAAATCAAAAACTAAATTCTTTAACCTTTTTTTGACCACAAGATCTGCTTACCTTTCGAATGAAGGCTCGTCTTATGCTCTTGTTATCTAATCCAAAATCAAATTCTTGATTCTCATGAAAGGGTGGTGGCTCTTCCTCGCTATGGTAAGCATCATCTGCATTGGCACCAAACAGAAACATGACATGTGACACAACGAATGTAACAACATCAATATAAAGAATGCACCAATGTAAGACAGACTAACCATTGAAGTTTCCATTAGACCCTGGGCCTGGAGGAGAATATGGTGAGGGTTTGCCTCCATATCCTGGACCATCTTGGGGTTTCATTCCAAAAGCTCCAGGAACACCTGGCCCGAAAGCAGTCGGTGGAGGGAAAGGGAGACCACCGGGAGCAGGGAAACCCCCAGGAGCAGGGAAACCATCAGCAGCAGGAACACCACCAGGAGCATTGAACCCACCAGAAGCAAGGAAACCACCAGGAGCATTGAACCCACCAGGAGCATTGAACCCACCAGGAGCATTGAAACCGCCAGGAGCATCGAACCCACCAGGAGCATCGAACCCACCAGGAGCATCGAACCCACCAGGAGCATCGAACCCACCAGGAGCATTGAAACCACCAGGAGCATTGAAACCACCAGGAGCATTGAAACCACCAGGAGCATTGAACCCACCAGCAGCATTGAACCCACCAGCAGCAGGAACACCACCAGAGCCGTGAAAATCACCAGGAGAAGGCCCAAGGAACCCAGTAGGAGCAGGGAAACCACCCCCATGGGCAGGGGCTCCGAACATGTTTTCGCCCGGCATAATGTCAAATCCAGCAGGGAACGCTGGCTGGCCGGGAAGCGAGGGCGGAGAAGGCATCCCCCCCACCAGAGCGTATGCAGTCTTCTCGCTGCTCATCTCTGGCTTGGATCGGGAGCACAGACCCGCTGGAGAAGCCAAATGAGAGGTTATCAGGGTGAAAGTAAATAACACCGTGACAGGCGCCCTGAGACGAACCCACGGTGATTCACTTCCGGTATATCATAATTAATAACAAGGATGCTACCGTGTCTGATGCTAACCGTCGATCGACCACTTAATAAAAAAAGAATAAATGTAAACATAGTGTGGTTTTTAACAACTAGTGTGAGGGTTAAACAAGGGTTGGGCCTCTGCTTTTTTCAACAGACACTCTCGATTTCGTAAATGTCACGTTGCTAGGCCCTAAAATTCGTTTAGATGCAAGAAACGGCCATAGGCCTACATGCAATATGCTATTCGAGTTAAATATAACGTACAGATATAAATAATATTCTGATTGGGAAAAAAACGACTCCACATCCTCTGTAAAACCGAACAACACAAGATGGCCATGTTTTTGCACCAAACAATAACGTAAGCTGATATGGTTGAACAACTGAAAGGCAACACAAATACAAAAAAATTAGGACAGATTAAGTATTTCAAAACTACTCACAATGCCTGCGATCAAAGTGTCAATCCCAGTTGGGCTCCCCCAAAAATATTTGAGTATTTTTCCGCTGGTTCTGCACCACTTTTTCGGTCACTGCCAGTAAACTGCTGTTACCTCTCCGCCCCCAGGATGCGGAATGTTGCGTTCAGGACAAATGAAATTGTTGGTAGAAATGACTTTGTGTGACACCAGCAATAAAAGCTTTCATTTATTCTGAAGAAAACTCACGCTTGTTTGACAGAGGTAGACGTTTGAAAAAGATTGTGCATTAAACATATACTATGGTTTCAACTGTATTTAGTTAAATAAAGTAAACGGCTTTTTTTGCTGACGTTAGACAGCACTGTTTGCGTGGTTTTCAGGCAATTACGTATTATGTCGGCACTTACATCGGAGCTTGCAGTCGTATTTGGGGCTTTGCATTGAAGCTTTTAGAAATCGGACGCTCAAATTACAAAAACTCCGATACTACCTGAATGCGGCATGAAACCATGTTCGACTTGTTGAACGACTACCAAAATGGAAATGAGTCGATAACAGATTTAGTAAAAACGTAAGTGAATGGAAAATACCTTTGAAATACCTTTATCTGTAAACATTAGCAAAGAGTTCAGGGAGTAGTAGGCTTTTAGGCCTACTGAATTAGTTTAATACAAATGTTGAGGTTATTTTACTTAGTATTTCCAATTTCGTTATGGATGGATTACTATGGCACTTTCGAGAGGATTATTTAGCATGTACTTTATGTTTGATTTTTTTTTTTTTTTTGCAAATTAACATTATTTATACAAAAAATAGAAATTTAGATTAGCCCTACTGTTGTTGGCTGCAACATTAATGTAAATAATTAGACAATTAGACATAGGCCTCAAACGTTTTGTTTTTTTCGGGTTTTTTTCTACATTGTAGATTTATACTGAAGACATCAAAACTATAAAAGAATGCAGAATGCTGTGGTAGCCATGCTGGTTAAGTGTGCCTTGAATTCTGAATAAATCACCAACAGTGTCACCAGAAAAGCCCCCCCACACCATCACACTTCCTCCTCCTCCATGCTTCACGGTGGAACCACACATGCAGAAACCATCCGCTCACCTTCTCTGCGTCTCACAAAGACATGTCGGTTGGAACCACAAATCTCCAATTTGGACTAACATTACATTTACATTACATTGCATTTAGCTGACGCTTTTATCCAAAGCGACTTACAATAAGTGCATTCGACCAAGAAGATACAAACTTGAAGAAAACAGAATCATATAAGTACATCAGGTTTCATAGAGCCAAAACATTTCAAGTGCTACTCAACTGGCTTTAGATAAGCCAGTCCTTTATTAGTATATAAGTGCTTTGTTAGTAATTCTATCGCTCGAAGTGGAGTCGAAAGAGATGAGTTTTCAGTCTGCGCCGGAAGATGTGTAAGCTTTCTGCTGTCCTGATGTCAATGAGGAGCTCATTCCACCATTTTGGTGCCAGGATAGCAAACCGACGTGTTTTTGCTGATGGGAACTTGGGTCCCCCTCGCAGTGGTACTTTGGTCTAATCAGACCAAAGTACAGATTTCCACTGTCTAATGTCCAATCCTTGTGTTTCTTGGCCCAAATATTCTCTTCTTCTTGTTGTTCATCCTCAGTAGTGGCTTCTTGCGGCAATTGGACCACGAAGGCCTGATTCACGCAGTCTCATCTGAACAGTGGATGTTGAGATTTGTCTGCTACTTGAGCTCTGTGATCATTTATGTGGGCTCTAATCTGGGATGCTTTAATTTTCAGTTTCTGAGGCTGGTAACTCTTGTGTATTTATCCTCTGCAGCAGAGGAAACTCTTGCTCTTCCTTTCCCGGGGGGGTCTTCATGAGAGCCAGTTTCATCATAGCGTTTGATGGTTTTTGCGACTGCACTTGAGGATACATTCAAAGTTCTTGACATTTTCCGGATCGACTGGCCTTCATTTCTTAAAGTGATGATGGACGGTCGTTTCTCTTCACTGAGTTCAGTCGTTCTTGCCATAATATGGATTACAACAGTAGTCAAATAGGGCTATCCACTGTGCACTAACCCTACCTCTGCACAACACAACTGATGGTCTCAAACACATTAAGAAGGTAATGGAAGTAATTCCACAAATGGACTCTTGACAAGGCACACGTGTTAATTGAAAACCATTCCAGGTGACGACCTCATGAAGCTGACTGAGAGAAGCCAAGAGTGTGCAAAGCTGTCATCAAGGCAAAAGGGGGCTGCTCTGAATAATCTAAAATATAAATCATATTATGGATTTTTTTACACTTTTTTGTTAACAAGATAATTCCATATGTGTTCTTTCATAGTTTTGATGTCTTCAGTATTAATGTACAAAGTAGAACACAATTCAAATAAACAAAAACCATTGAATGAGAAGGGCCGTGTTAACCAGCAGAGGTCAGGAGGCAACTGTCTTGGTTGAATAACCAGATAAGGCAACCAGGGAGACTTACAAAACAGTATTTATTATATCTGTAGAGTGTTGGCCCCTTCAGCTGCCTGCCTCTGTCAAACTCCAGGTCACATCACACATTTTTTACAGCTTTACAAACACATTAGTTGTTGTGACTGTCATGTAGGATTGTAAACAGGTGAACTCAACAGGGAATGGACTGTGCAATCTGTGTACCTTTCAGTTATTGGGGTCTGCTTAACTACAGAAAATGTAATATCGCAGTGAAATAAAGAAATCAATAGTTTTCATAATTTGTACAGAAATATTGAAAACATATCCCAGGGTATTTTGAGGTTTTGGATTTATTTGATGTGATGAGCGTGAGGAAATCTGGCGAACAGCTTCTTTCAATTAATAGCTGCATGTTGAAAGAGGGACTTCACCTACTTACTATTTTGGAGACATAGCAGGCTGGATTCATGTTACCAAAACATCTAAGTTGGTTTAATATGTAAACAGAGGCAAGTATCAAACTCAGCAGCAGTGTCTAAAGTGTAGACGAATAGCCTAAAAATGTGTGATCCCTCATTAGTTAGTGACAGAGGTCTCCAGTGATGCATATTTGCCACTTGGGTTTCCATCTTGGAATAAGTGACAGAATTAGACTCTTTCTGCTGAGAGATGTTATTAAAAGTCAAACAGATTATATGGAAGTTAAATATTAGCTACTGTATATGGTTAAAATATAATACAGTTTTGACTTATTTTTAACTGAGACCACCGTGTGACAGGATTTCATGAAACAAATTAAAAACTATGCCCAAAACAGACATTAAACGAAATACAGAAGACTTAAAACATTGAAGGGAATTTTTCTTTTATTTCACATATGTTTGCATTATTTTTTAGTCATGCCTTACAAAAAAGCAAGGTGAAACTGATGATGTCCTTGCATAAGTAAACATTCAATGTCAAACAACATCAAATGTAAACATTTAACAGTTCTCACACCTTATTCAAATTGGTCAAGTATAAAAGTGACATTAAAGAATTAAGAATCAATTAGAGACAACATTGAATCTACAGAAAACAGAAAATGCGTTGGACTTATTGCTACCTTTCCGCTCCTCTTTTGTTCTTTATACACAGTGTATTGCTTTTTAAGCCAAGTTTAAACATCCATCACATGCTCTTTAACACTATGAGGAAGCACATGTGGAATTGTTCTAGGCTTTATACTTAAACACAAGATAAAGGGTTTATTATTGTAAGGCTCCATAATAAATACATAAATAGCATAATTTAAAAAGGCACATTATGAAACATTTTGTCGAAATGAAAAATTCACATTCAACAAGTGTTTCTTCCCTTTTGCAAAATGTACTGGAGGTGCAATTTAAAGGAAGAAAAGTGAGTGCCTTCAGCTGTCACTTCAGTATATTGTCTTATGAACATCAAAAAAATACATTTATAGGGAACTAGTAGACAGTATCTAATCTATCTCACGCCAAACAGTTATAAAAAAAGACGACAATCTTAACCTCTATATCAATGTTTGCATAGCTTTTTCCAAACAAAATACTGGTCCAAAACTTTGAAATACTGAAAACTGCATAATGACATACTGTTTTCATATGTATGCAAGTGTTTTGGTTGGGTTAGTGTTTTGGTTTTCAAAGAAGTGGGGAAAAAAACCTGATCATAAGACGTGAATGCACTTGGAAATTTTATACAAATTCCACTGCATTATATATATATATATATATATATATATATATATATATATATATATATACACAATTCAGCAATGGATGACATGAGGTCCAGTGAGTTTACTTCAATTAACATTAAATACTTTCCTGCTGAATAAATATTAAATATTTATATTCAATAGTGCCAAAATTATGATCTCACTTGAATAAAAAATATGGTTAATCTTCCTTTCGCTCCACATTTTTGGTGATTTCTTCAGGCTCTTTGGTTTAAGGACTGCCAAGATAAAACCTGGGTGTGACAACCATCATAACAGTGCCTTCATCATGGGATGATTTGACCTCCCCTTCTTTCCTGCTTAAAGGTAGTTTTCATGGTTTTACTGCATGCGATCTGTCTGGAGCTGCTGAGGTTGGTACTGGCTGAAGGCGGCAGCAGCGGCGGCAGCTCCCGGGGTGGCAGCAGCGGAGAGTGGCTGCTGGACAGCGTATCCGTACCCTGCTGCAGTCATGTAGCTTGTTGGTGCTGGTGAGGCAGCGTAAGGATACTGCTCATAGGCAGCAGCAGCTGCGGCAGCGGTGGCAGCCGCAGAGTACTGGGCATACGCTGCTCCAGTATAGTCAAGGTATGGGGAAGTGGCAGCAGCAGCTGTTGCTGTAGCAGCAGAAGATTGTACATGAGGGATCATCATGCTGGGCTGGACAAAGGCCTGAGGGTAGACATAGTGTGCAGGGACACTGTAGGACAAAAAAGACACACAGGGTTAAAGTAGAGCCACAGTCATCTTTCCAACGCTGAAACTAAATTCTTGAAAATGTCAAAGCAGGTGCCTCAAAAAAAATCAATCCAGTCTTCAGAACACAGCAAATCCATTCATTAACAATGAAACCCCTACCTAGAAATGAAAAGTTAAAGAAGCAGCAACACCACAAAGAAACACAAGCGCAGCTTTTAATTTAGAAAGGCACCTGAATCTGAAACACAGTAAGGCATTTAAAGAAGACAGCCCAGCTCGGCACCCAATGTTTCACTGAAAACAGAATTTAAAACAAAATGCGAGCTCATCTCACAACACCAAAACATATCAGGAAGAGAAGTGGACATTGTTCTGTCCACATAAGGACACACCAACACCACACATACAGGCATGCCCACACATGTTAATAGGTCCTAAAACACAAACAAATAGGGCAAGGATTGGATTTCTTAAAAGTGCAATAAATCGCAAAGTAGTTATTGAAATAACCATACAGTATGGTATCTTAACAAGTGGGTCTTTGGTTTTAACAGGATCCGCAGATAAATCAATTCATTTTAATATTTTAAAAGAGAAAATAGTTGAGGAGTAGATTACATAGTGTTTCCATTGGAAGATAAATGTTCTGTATATAGACCAGAGTATAAATGGATAAATACAAGCCTGGGTATCTGGGTCAATTTGGTCCCACTTTTAACTGTGTGCTAAAGTCACCCTCAGAAAATATATTGAGTAGCAGGTGTGAAACTGTTATATCTCGCCATAGACAAGTGTCCCCTCCCCCTCTTACAGACACACACCCCCACACAAACATACACACGCCAACTTGACTGACAAGGGAGGCTGGAAGCATGCTATTTTTGCTCCCCTTGTCATCTCCAAAGGACAAGCTGATCTTCTCCTTCAGTAACACATGGCAGGGCATTCGCCAACTGCAATGGCCGCTTGTGCCGCTCTACTGCCCCAGTGGTTTTTGTAAATCTACGTTTTTATTATCAGACTGGAGGTGTCCTGGCAAACAGTAGCTAACGGTTTTGTATCTGTAGTACAGTTAAAGAAAATGTACGAATCCTTTGTTTTAAATGTCACAAATGTAATTACATGTATAATTTACAATTGGGAACCAACATACTGGTACCTTTTTTGTGATATGACCTTGTCTTAAAAACAATTTTAGTGCTAAAAGGGCACAGCTGACTTAAGCCATCTCCAATGGAAGAAAAGGGGGGAACATGTTGTGGTCCTGCATGCCGAGAGCTAAATAAAGGTGCTTTGTAAATCACCAGGACACATGGGTAATCCCCAGCACATAACCAAAAGGCTATGGGCACATGGCTCGGCCCACCTGTTGTCCACAGCCGAGTGGCCCTGTCTGTGCCATACATTATTAACAGCGCTGCTGAGTGACTCCCATTTTCCATCTGAATTCGAGAGGCCGTGGAGATCACTGTAGCCAACAGCTGCTGCCTCAGAGACCAAGTAAGATCTCTGTCTACAAGGGTTAGGGTTAGCTAACCTATAGTGCAGTAAACATGTATATACTTACTTATATATATATATATATACAAATAGTTTCATATAGGCAGTGAAGTGATCTAGCTTTTGTTTAAAGCCTTTATATTTTCAGTCAACTTAATTGAAGCTTTTGCTGTTAATTGCTGTCTTTTGCAGTTAAATATCCACATCTTTAATGTGGTGATAACACCATTTGTGTTTGATTTCCACTGAACATTTTAAATTGAAATATAAAAATACAAAAGAATGTGAGTATGTTGAGTATCGTGTACCTGTAGATGTAAGCTACAAGTGAAAAGCAAGGGGTTAATACAAAAAAAACAAAAAAACACAGCATCATGGGTAAGAAAACAGAAAAAAAAACTCCTGCATGCAAGCCAGTGTGTTTTGTTGTGGGGAATCAATTTTGAAATTAACTGGGTGATCAACAGCCCCCTTTTGACAACAAAACACGATCATCTTAATGTTAACGAGAAACTGGGGAAAACAATAAACCGCAGGCTAAAGCACAAATCAATTATTAAAAAGCTAGAAGAATCAACACCCCGTTGCAGAGTTACAACTCCCTATCAAAACTCACAAAGTGTGCACAAAAACCTCCTATACCCCCCGCCTCCCCCACTGCAAATAGAAATAAGCACACAGTTAAGCTGAACACCACATCATACTGAAAACAAGGCACACACCAATCTATGTACTATGGAAAACCGGGAGAAAAAACAGAAGACTTCCATGCATCTAGTCACCATTTCAGTTCGTTTGTGTATGTCAGAGTTTACAGGTAACACTTTAGCGCTCTGCCCAATGCAGACTCAGCTATTCCTCAAATCATCATGTGCCTTCATCAGCTATTTTAACCGTTACCGACCCTGTCAGATCAGAAAGAGATAGACAACGTGAAGTCAAGTCCTGCAGTGGCTTTAGTGAAAAATGTTCACTTCCTTCACAGTCAACGCCAAGCAGAAGAGCACACATCCACACTCACATGTCCTCATTCAGGATTTAAGTGGAGGCAATGATAAATTACACTTTTACAACAATAAAAACACATTATACAAGACCATACAAGATTTTTTTTTTTTTTTTTAAATGTAACAACACACATCTTGTGAAAAAAAAAAGTAATTTCTGCAACTTCACATACCCGTAAGGCCTTTGGATGAATGCTGGATGGATCTGAGGCATACCAAATGCAAATCCTAGAATGAAAACAGACACTTTAGTTTATTCTGCTGACACTTTTGTAATGTAGTGGAGGTGATATTGTAGTGTGTTGTGATCTTTTGAAAAAAATTCAAGATAAAAAAAACAACCAAGTATGGAGCAGTCTACAAAGTACTTTAAAGTTCCTGTATGTGAGTGTGTAAAGATATTTGGGCTGCTGTCTTTGTATGCCACCTTGATCGTCTTGAAGTTGGGAAATAAAGCTGTGGTCCAGTCCCTCACCTGGCTGTATGACCCTGGGCTTGGCCCCCAGGTAGGCCAGGTTCACATTAGCCTTCCTGCCATCTATTATGGGGTTGGGGTCCTTGCAGGCTCGGTCAGCAGAGGTCCGGTCTGCCATGGTCACCTGAATGAATCAGCACATTTTCCATTGATATCATGGACATGTATCACTCAACAGTTTGGTCACGGTGACTAAAAAGTAGCCAGCAATTAGGGCTCATTTGTTGTTAAGGTACATCTTTTAAGTAGGCAGCTAAATTTGACTAAATGTGACTTATCTGATAGAGTAAGAGTAAAAAAATGACCTATTTCTAACCTGGCTGTCACACAGAACAGCAAACAGTCTTTGAGGTCCCGATACTGAATCAATTGACCGACAGTGCACGTGTGCGAGAACTTTAAAACATGGCAACTCAGAAGTAGCGACAGGTTGTTACTTACAAATCCATAACCTCTGGATTTCCCCGTCTGTCGATCGGTGATGACCACAGCTTCCTCGATGTCTCCAAACACCTCGAAATACTTCCTTAGACTTGTATCCGTTGTGTGATAAGGAAGACCTCCCACAAAGATCTTTGTGTAAGTGGTGTCTTTCTGAGCCGAATGCATCATTTTAAGATGTGTGTGTGTAAGCGTTTAGCTAGAAGTTGTAAGGTAAAGTAAAGAGCAGCGTTCAGATCGGTAGAGGGAAAGAGTCTGAAGCCCCCCGGTGAAGTGACGGTGGGTCTGGAGAGGAGAGGACACCTGTTAGTTTGCTGCGGGAGGTTTCCCAGTTGTCAGTGTGTGTGACACAGATACTTAACTCCACCCCCAGCCAGACCACCAGCCTGAGCTCTGCCTGCCTACTGGTCCACAGCTGCTAAAACAGTGGCAAGGACACACTGTGCCAAATAGGTTAAGACAAATCACCCTAATTCTCCAAATAAACTTGGTCCTAATCACAGACTTTGAAACTAAAACCATGTCTTCTTTAGAAAAGCTATTACATTCAAGTTTTACATCTCTTTCAGGACTGAATCTGTCCCCTTGAAAAGTTTGACAATGTGCTACAAAGTTTTTACCCCAACTTTTGATTATAGTTCTGCTCATTCTTATGTTTTGATCTGAAGTGGAAAAAATATAGAATAAACATAGTGTACAAAATACTGAAATAGGCCTTTTAAATATTAATGTCATTATTAGTTCAATAAAGTCTACAAACATAACTAACACCTGGTTAATAAAGCCAACAAATGCCCCAAAAACACCAATGACCTCAGTGTCCTCAACAAGGCCACATCTTTACAAGTATCATACTAGTCCAATAGACTACAGTGTGAAGTATAATATTGCTTTTCCCTCTTTTTTCCCCCTTTAAACTGTTTAAATTCAGGATTTATTAACAAACCAGCAAACGTAAACCCCTAGCTCCGTATTTATAAATAAATTACATACTCACAGCAGTATCTGTAGCCTAGATGTTGCTATGGATCAAGTTGTTACCACCCAACACACATTAATTATAATTTTTGTAATGTAGCATGTTTTGAAAAAGAAATCATCAGTTGACCCCATGGGGGCGCTATATTTACATTTACTCAAATTTGGCACCACTGGCCTAATTCTGAGACAGCCGGGGAGCAGTCTCTGATTCGCCCCACATATGCTTAGTTGCATCATTTAGTTGACAACATGTTTACCAGTCATACATCTGCCAGTGACATCAAGTATAATGTCCCCACATTGAGAAGCTAGAAGTGGAACAAACATTAGTGTTGATATCTCATCCAAGAGATGAAGTTACAGTAAGAATCACCCCCTCCTGTGGTGTTAATATTGTGTAAAGTTATTATAACAGATTGTGTTTTACAAGAACATATACCATGCAATGGGGTGTGTTGCTTTGCCATAATCTAAGGTAGGTCATTTTGGCTACATAATACAAAATATTAGTTTTTCGAGAAGGTACAATTAAATAAACAACTGTCAGTGAAAGACACATTCATTGCAGATCTATTCATTTTTTTCTGAAAACTTTAAATATGGACTTATTATTAAAGTCCCATGAGGGCATAGTGTATTTTTTATGGATTCTCTTAAGCTGCACTATCACACCAAACGTATCTAAAATAAGAACCTCTGAGCAAGAAAAGTTAAACTAGAGTAGATTTTAAATGATTGCATTTAGATTTAGACTGAGTATACATGTATTGGAAACACGTTTGTCAGTGAGACAGAAAAAACTAAAAATAGTGAAACATGCAAACACTGGACCAAATGAAGAGTCAACACAGTAAATTGATTGCAAATGTTCTATTCTAGAACATTTTGTACCAATTAAAACAGTTTGCGATACATTATAAATACAATTCTGTACATTATAATAGTGTAAATACTATGTTCAAATACATTTCTATTTACAACTCCTTTCGGGGGAGAGCAGCTTTGTTCTCTTCTTTAAAGTAAGGTCTTGGGTTTGTTTCATTTACTTGACATTACAGCTTGGATATATAAACTATTTCTAGTCAGTTCCACAGTCCACCAATTCCATAAAAATAAGGTCAGCTCTTCTTTATAACTAAACTATTTTGAACTGTCCATTACCCATTCATCCAATCCTCCATGTGAAATAAAAGCATTATTTAGTACCTTTCTACATGTAGTGTTATATAACAGTCAGTTAACATATAAAATGCAGATAGGCAATCAGTTAAAAAGGTCTTCAGTCAGTCAGCGAGGCTGGGTGGCATTTTGAATGCCTCTGGGCATTTTAGGATATACATACACAGGTTTCGGGTCCATACGGATAGTTTGTTTAAAACTCAGTGAACGTGTAACAGAGTTCATTGAGCAGTTTGGGGTTTATGCGCCTGCCTTTATGGAAACAGGGCATTAAGGCATCAGTACATCCAGGCCTTGGCTCCCCGGATTAAAGTGATCACACAGGGCTTTTTCTCACTTGGGATAGAAAATACCTCATCAGTCCGATATGGAAGACAGTCAGCAAACTCTCCAAGAATCCTTTCCAGTGCAAGCTTTCAAACAGCATCAGTCCCATGCTGGATGGGGATTATTTCCACCACAGTGTTAACAGTACTTCAACAGGATCATTCAACATGATAACTGCAGTCAGTTTTAGCAGATTCGTCCTCTGTTCAGGGCGTGTGGCATTACTCCTAGAGATATGGCACTAAGCTTAACTTGGACACATACCATTTTATAGTGTTTGCCTCCACATACACACGTTAAAAAAACAAAAAAACATATTACTTATAACAGCAGATATGGAACCGTAGTTCTTTGGTTACCCCTGACAGATCATATTGATGTAAATATCAATGTTTAACCAGTAGTACATTCTTTATCCTTATAACCCACATAACTCCAATATGAGCATCAGAGAGGATGCATTGTCTGTCTTACAAAAATATCATATATAATGTTTAGAAAACAACGTAAGAAAATGCATGTGGGTAATATTTCCACATGGACTCACGGTTAAAGGTTGTTTACTATCAAAAAATATCCATGTATGGAAAACTCAGATATGTGCATAGTGAATTTTCAGTGAACAGTATTCTGGATATACCTTCATTAAATGCACAGGTCAGATATGCTTTAGGAAAGCATACACGTCCACAGATTACATCTCCATCACAAGAAGAGGAGTCAGGCACGGGATATGAAGACCCCCCTCGGGTCCATGCCTTTCCTCAGAGAGATGGTCCTTCTTTGGGTCCTATCTGATCAGAGTCTGGGGCTCTGTGTCCATGGAGGGCGGCCCTCTGTTCAGACGAGATGGCTTCACAAACACACCGTGACCCGGGGGGCAGCGGAAGTACACCCTGCCCTGGACAGTCCCGTTGTGTTTACCTAAATGAGAATCAATAAACACAGATATGTAGCATTATTGTGGATCACCTGTACCTGAATACCCAGATTGGGGTGCCAGGATATAGTTAAAAAGATATATATATTTATAATATCATTATATAAATAATACAGTGGATAATAATTATACTTTTTTGTACAGTAATTTATGGGGAATGAAAATGTGATATTGTGGCAGTCCTAGCCCACAGCCGTTTATTTCCATGGCCTCAATGGGTTGAACGTGTAATTATTTTTATACTTGAGGGTTAAACAAGTCGGATAATATTTGAATATTAGAAAAATATGGGTTTTATGGGGATCACTAAAGTTATTTGCAAATTGATATGAACTGAATGGAATGTAAAAAGACTTCTTGGATGACGACATTATTTCTAAACTACCTCAATATCTCAAGCTAAAATTGCCTGATAATATGTATTTGTGGGGCTCTCCAAACAAAAAGTAATGTTTTTTCTGGGCAACATTTTTAAAGGACTCACCCACTGCCATGTCAAGCTTCACACCAATCCAGATCCCCTTAGCAAACTCCACCCCTCCGACGTAGTGGACCGTTCCCTTTCTCTTCCCCACCCACACCTGCTCCCCCGGGGCCATCCAGTCAGGGAGCTGAGCTGCGGGGGTGCTCTCGTCCCCGCTGGAGTCCCCTGAGGGCTCTGCGCTGCTGGGGTTGGGACTGGGACAGGGGCTCCCGTGGGGCAGGTCCCCCTGGGCCGGCTCCTCTATTGGAGGTTCTCCTCCTGCTCGCATAGGGGGGGCAGAGCACCGGGGTGTAGATAAAGGTGAGAGTGGGGAAGGTGACGCAGGAGTTGGAGCTTTGTCAGGGACAGATACTGGGGCTCTGGCTACATTAACGTTGCCTGTATTATTTGGACATTTGCATGTAGCAGTTGATATGTCTTCAGAAACTGATATATTACTAGAGACATCAGAGGAGGGTTGACTGCCAGTGTCACATGTTTCTTTATCCAAACCATCCTGCTCCCATCCCTGTGTGAAATGTGCTAAATCACTGTCTCCAATACTGTCATCGGCCCCTTTAAAGTCACTGAACTCCTGGCTGCTACCGAGCACACAGTTGTGAGGCAAAGGGAATGTTAGCCGCTTGTCTTTGCATTGAGGAATACTGACAGGCGAAGAGGCGGGATCCTGATCCCCACCTGTTGAGAGAGGAGGCTGCTGGATGTCACTCCCTGCAGAAACACTTTTGGTTTGGGTACAGCCTCTTCCAGTAGGGCAGGCAGGAGGGTCTTGGGGGTCTCTGGAGGTGCCGCTGAGGTGGTCAGAGCTCTCACTGCCACTGAAAGGCATGTCGGACAGCGTAGCGTCGGAGGCACTGTGTGAGAAGTAGCCACTAGTGCAACTGCTGGCTGTGGGGCTTCGAGGCACCTCCCTCTCTCCACTCCCAGCTCCACACCGGCTTCCCTTCAACTCAGAGCGGAACGATAGAAACCCCTCCTGATTCTCCAGAGTTGCGTTGTAGATCTCAAAGTTTGCAAAGTCCTCCGGGATGTAAGGCGGGAAGCTGCTGTGGTCCTGAGGGCTCCGATCGAGATTCAGAGACATGTCCACATCCTCGTCCTCAGAGTCCTGCTGATCAAAACAAGAGCAGCAGAAGAAAAAAGACACATCCCACAGGACATGATATTAGCTGTAGCCTGTATGGAGCATATCCTATAAAAACACATTGTTTGAAGTGAAAGAGGACAATGAAAATTGGCGTACAATGTGATAATGGAACATGATTCTTATTTGATGATGTGGCGTTGTCTGTGTTTCCTAAACTTTGATATAACTTCTATTCTTCTTTACTTACTGTTGGAACGTGTTAACGTGTATCTGTTGCTGGGGAGCTCACATACAGTAATAAGTGTAACCCTCAGTGGAAATCTAAGTCTAAGTGAGATACTTACAGCAGTGTTGGTGTGTCATGTAATTGTATCTTAGCGTCTATGTGTGTGTGTTTGTGAGTAAAACTCCTACAGCAACCTTCAGAGCAGTGTGTCCTGGTGTCTGTAGCACTTACAGTGGGAGTGGGGGTGGTGGAGTTGGAGATGGGGGTGGGGGTGGAAGGCGTGCAGTGGCCCTCGCTGCCTGCCCTGGGCCGGCGCCAGGGGCAGGGAGGGGGGAGCAGTGCAGGGCTGTCCACACATGAGCGCATGCTCTGCAGATGGGTCAAAACAACACTTCACACACACACACACACAGCATGCATGGAGCTGGGCAGGCCAGTTACACAGTTAGTGCCATGCAGTTTGATATTTCACAAAAAAACGCTTGCTTGAAGTGTTCTAAAAGGGACCCTTGTTTATATCTTTCACACATTATTATAGCCAGTAGCAAAGCTGATATGTATGTGCGCCCCTTTAGTCGACTTCAGGCAATGATGAAGACAAATATGCAAAGTTAGTTCAAATGTTGGAGCAGCCACAAACTCAGAACAATCCAATTATCACATACAAAATCAGGCATGAGACTTTGTAGCATAGCTTTGTCTAATTTAGTGTTGTGGCTCTCTACAATTGAAGTCATGCTCCTGTGAGTCATGCTCTTTTAGTTTAGTGACATGAACACAGTTGACGGTGCCATCATGTCTATTTTGTCCAAACACAGAACAATAAAGCCATTATCTTTTAAAATCATCAAGCAGCTTGGGACATTTAGTAAATGTTGTCAATGTCAATGTATTTATCATGTTGTGTAAATGTATTTTAATATGAAAAGTGACATGTGAAATGTAAAAATGGGGTTTGACATGTGGTAACACCATGGGAAAAAGAAAGACAAGAATTCTCCTCTCTTGAGAAAGAGTGAATATTTCCTCCTTACCTCCTGTCCCAGCAGGGGCCGGGCCTCCAGGACTTTCTTTGCTTTGTTCTCCTCTTTGACAGGAAGCAGGGACTTGAGGAACTTCGGTGGCTGAGGGGAGAGGGCTTTGAAGGGGCTGGAGTTGAAAAATGTAGGGCTCTCTGGAACAAAACCTGTATGGGGGCAATTTGTGGGAATTCAAATATAATGTAGCAACAAAAACACCTGTAGACTGCATATGTGCTGTTCCTGTAGTTTACCTGGATTCTCCTTGCATTTGATCGGTGTTGTACAAAGCGAGACATCTGGGGGATTGCAGTTGGTGTCCACGTGATCACAGTGGTCCTAGAAAAAAAACACATTTTACATTGGAGGTGTTGTGAGGTTATTGTAAAGTGGCAGCTAGACTTTTCAAACTCTACAAGCTACGGGGCTCAAGTGGAGACCCCTAGTGTATAAAAGGGAGAAATTCATGTAAAACCTTAAAAAGTGAGATTTGTATTATCAAAAAGGTAATAACAACAAGCAGCATTATCTTAAAGAAAAGCTATGCATTTTGACGAGCATCATTCTAATGCCTAAATCAGGGTTGTGTGATTAACATGCGACTTACCTTACAGTCTTCATCCTCACAACCAGTCAGGTCTGTTTTACTACACGAAGACTGGAGACCAAGAAACAGAGACAAGTGTTATCAGTGTCAGATGATCTAATAACAATTATTTCCATATGGTTCTGAGGGCAGTGCAGTGAGTGATGTATTCATTACATGCTGTACATTTGGTGTGCTGATACTCCTTCTTAGGTGTCTTCCCTTGTTGGTGAGTGCTTCCTTTACTGTTACAGCCTTCAGGGGAAAAAACAGACAGGGTTAGAGTTAGTTGTATATTTACATGGCTCTAAATCAGATTGTTTATGTTTCTCTCTGTCAGTATGCTACTGTGTTTCATACCTGTCGTAGCCTCTCCAGACTGAGGATGTTCTCTACTTCCAGAACTCCCCTTGTGTACTTCTCTATGTAGGTTTCTCCATCCTGAGTCTGCTCACAGTCACCACGAGCAGCCATAAGGGCCAAAGTTTCCCTTTCTTCTGGCTCCTCTGAGGCCTGGAAAGAAAGGAGACGTAAGATATAAAGGGGAGATGACAAGTGGTCTGGAAAGCAGCCAGTGTAAGATACTAGAATTAAAAAGTTGTACCTTTGGTACGTTGGAAACAATCTCATAAGTCACACCACAGGCAAATATCGCATTCTTTAAGGACATTCTTCTCTTGAGACTCTGGGTGAAACTCTGTAGAAAAACAAAATGATGTTTGTTCATCAGAACGATCTATTTCTTTAACCACCAACCTCTGCTGTGGGCTGACCCCTACATAATGCTCTTGTATTAACCTGTTTGTTGTAGATGTTGACAGCGATCCTCTTGCGGAGCACCAGCTCCATAGAGGCCGGGTGGCTGAGCTGCACCGTGGCTTTGACAATCAGGTAGATGCGTTCGTTAGGAGACGTGATGCGGTTGAGATACACAGAGTCATGGATGGATGAGTCCCAGGAACACACTGCCGACACCTGAGTAAGGGGAAGAGATGGTGTTTTAGTGATGCATCTCTAAAATGGTTTAGAGCAAATCTATGCCAGTTGGATGTGACTGCACACACAGAGACACAGAAAGCAGTCATGTAGCTTTGGGTTTGCAGCAGTTGGCTAATGAGCAGAGAAATCACTATCTCATGACACTAATGAATTACTTTTCTTTGTAATCTTGTTTCCATACATGAAGTTGTTCAATTACATGACTGTGTCAAAGTTCAATTTTGCACATAACTGTATGGAAAAAACATGCTGTCATTAAGAACTCTTGTTTGTGTGCAATTATCTGCGAAAAAAGGGACATTTAGCAACCATTCAAGAATCAGAACAATTCTGAAGAGCCTTTGAAAAATCACCGAAAAAAAAATATTTACCTAAAAAATGCAACTGTATTTTTACTTAAATATGTTTCCCAGAGTTCCCCTTTTGGCCACATGGGGGCAGTAAAGTCAAACAGTTTTTTACCTCCTCATCGCTGTGCCTGATGATGGGCAGATAGAAGAACTGGCTCCCATGCTCCTTGGGCAGGATAGAGTTAACGCCTGCAGCATGTGGGCCGGTCAGCTGCTCGTTCACTGTCAGATTATCAGCTGTTAGCATGAAAGACAGTTAGTGTCCATACAGGCCTAACATAAACCTGTGCCACATCAGTTGATATGAAGAATGTGACTGCTTTACCATTTAAATCCAGAAAGAGTACAGGGATGTGCGCTTCGTCTCCTGCTGGTGGGGTCCTACAAGGAATTGAATATAGGGTTAGGATGGAAAAAGCAGAGTTCTGCAAATGAAGTGAGTATGAGTGTGTTTGTGTACCAGTCTGCAGGAGCTCCAGGGATGCCACTGCCAGGTGCAGGGACCAGCACTGCGTTCCTCTCTTCTGTTAGGCCCACCCACTGCTCCACAAGCCTAGCCTCACGCTCAATATCCTCCTCTGACTTCTCTGTATACAAGAATGAGGAGAACAAAAATACTTAAAAATCCAGGCAACACAGCAGCCTCTTCATCAAGTAGTAGCTGTAACACAGGGCCTAAGACTTACCTTGTTTGTTGATGATCTTCTTGATTTGTTCATCCAGATACTCCCGTCGTTTGATCAGAGCTTCTGACCAGCGCTCTCGAACACAGTTGAGATCTTCCTCCTGGAAACAGGCAGAGACCAGAGTCAGTGCCAGCTGGCTCAGCAAGGCAGAGGCTCTGCTGCAGGGCACAGTGCAGTGTTAACAGGGCGAGATGAGGGGTGGATTTTATGAAAGGGAGTAACATAACTGCTCCTTAATACACTCGCTGGCCAAACAAAGTGAAAGCTCATTTAAAGTGGACCTATCATGCTATATTATAATAATATAGTGTAGGACTTTTTTTTTCTTCAAAATACCAAACAGATCATGCATTTGAGCCATGCCTCATTTCGCTCAATTTGCACATGTTTACCCCTGTTTTTGCAAGGGCTGATTCAGTGAGAACAGCACCACCTACAGGCCTGGCATATGTACTACAGCGTCTCCAGCGCTTTCGAACGGCAATGGCCGTGGCTGTCTCCTCCTGATTGGTGGAGTTGGCCCAATAGCCGTAGCGCCACTGTCCTGACGTCAGGACAGTGTTCAAATCTGGATCAGTTTTTATCAGATCCGTTGCAGCCCCTTTTTTAGAGATTTGGGTATGGAGGAAAATAGAGAGGGTTGTGTTTTCTGACACTTGGTGAGTTCCCTGGAACACCGGGGACACATATTCATGTATAAAAGACGTACAAAAGTGCATTTTGCATAATAGGTCCCCTTTAAGTTAGAATGTGGTTTTTTTGCTGAAAAATTGTGGTCAAAGAAATACAATTAAAACACAAGTAAACCACCCTTTAACCCCTTTGCAAATCACACACATGCATTCACACACTTGCATGCACACACCATCACATCATCACAGCCACCCAAACTCCCGTCTGTCAGTACAGCAGATCACTCTGTGAGGGTACCACAATGTCAAAAGTGACCCACAGCCTTCAAAGACCTTGTTACGCTTCTGACATCAGCACATTTCCACCATGCAAAGTTCTGTAAATCATGCAGCCATGCAATGCCCATGTGATTCAGTGAGGCTCATTTTCCCTGCAGCTCTTCAGTAGTGACAAGCAAACAGCAGCATTAGTGAGCAGCAACCTGAGGGGGAGGGCGAGAGAGAGAGAGAGCGGGGCAGGATCCCTGGCAGACAGGCTGCCGGCTGGGAGCTCAGCCATGGGTGGAACTGTATTTTGCACACAGGGCTGCCAACGAATGGTTGGTGTGAATGATAATTACAGCATCAGAAATGGCCCACATGTGCAGCTGCTTTTTAATGAAGCACTCATTTGGTTGGCACAGCCCTCTGCCTCCTGCCTCACATGCCCTAAGCAACAGGCTTAGTCGCAAACACGTGATGAAGGTGGTTTCCTGCATGCTGCAGAGTGAGCTAAAGGGGGAGCAGCAGCAGCAGGGGGAGACTGAGAGGGTACCTGATAACTATCCATATCGTCTTCCTCCTCTCTCTGGCAGGAGAGAACACACTCAGTCAAATTTGGGGAACCAGAAAAAAAAACCTGATATGACAGCTTGACAGTCACTGCTCATGTGACTTTTTAAGATGTATGTAGAAAAGAAAGTATCAAATTATCGCTTTCTTTCTACATCAGGGCACACCAGTGCATGTAAACAGAACAAATAGGGCACTAATGAGTTTTTACATTCCTTGGTTTTCTTTAGACTCACTGCCAGCGACCCAGATGAACCAGTCATATCCACGAAACCAGAGATGGATACTTTGGCTAAATCTGCATAATGTTGTATATGACTGGCATGAAACGAGCATACTTTTCCCAAAACGCAGAATCAATTACATAAATACATCATCCTGCTTTTTTTTGACATAATAATTTCACAGTCTAAGTTGCATGTGAGTATAGCAAACATGAGTATTTGTGTTTCACAGACCTGGTAGCTGTCCAGTGGTCTCTGAAGTTTGGTGCAGCGAGCGGACACACAGCCGATGGACACAGACAGCACAGCCTCCACCAGCAGAGGCAGGGTGCCCGAGTTTTGGACCGGCTTCACACACACCTGCAGCCTCCTGGAGTGACCCTGCGTGGACAAACCTCCATATCTCAACATCAGATTGCTTTACTACACGTACACAACTGTTTATAAGTACATCATTAGTAATGCAGCTCTTAAAGGAATACTTCAACCCCAAAATGACAATTTGTACATCAATTACTCACCCCATTTGACCTTGAATTATACATTCAAAATGGGGAAATGTCAGCAAAACTACTACAAAACATCCGCTTACAAACTGAAATGTAGGTTGTGTAGTGTAAGCCTCAACTGAATTTTCCAGTACTGATCACTACTTCCCAAAAAATATGATGTGTGTCTATGTAAGCAGGAGACTGTTTATTAGAAAGTTCTTGAAATCATAAAGTTTTAGCAAAAACTCATGTTTTGTGAGAAGCGAGAAGTGATTTGACTGGATCCATGAGACTAGATGCAGATGTTTTGATGTCATTTTGCTGTTGTTCAACACAACCGTCCTTTGCCTTGATTAACCATGACTCTTTTTCTGGTTTATGTTCTTTGTTCACAGTGGCAACATGCCAGTAAATAAAGTTTTCTTCAAGAATTCAAGGTAACATGCAGTGAGGAATTTATATATAGAAATGATCAATTTGGGGGTGAAGTATTCTGGGCATCCGGTCTGAACTAAAGGGATAATTGCTCATAGTGTTTATCTAACCTGTCGGAGTTGGAAGACTCCTCCTGTGCTGATATCTTTTCCAGGATTCAGCTCCACAGATGAGTACTCCCCCTGCTCATTCAACTCCTGGATGGATATCACCAGCTCGATCCTACGAGACACCTCACTCCACCTTAAACATGCAACACTCAAGATTAGTATGTGTCAGCTTATGTCAGTGTGTACGAGTATGAGCAAAACACGTGATACATGTACCTGTCTCGTAGCGTCTGGGTCTTGGCTTCCAGTGCGTCTAACTCCCACAGCGAAACTCCGTTCCCGGCACAGCGGTGACCCCACACTTCTATGGCCAACGCTCCATCTGATATAAACTCTAAAAACTCATCTGTCACATGCACAACGTAGTCCTGCACAGAGACAAAAGGTCTTTAGTTAACAAGACTTGAACATTAAGCTAAGTAAATCTAAGAATGAACAACTTTACGTTCAACGAATCAGCCGCTCCTTTTTATTTACCTTGCACTGATCAAACTGGACAGTGAACTGGGCGTCTGGGCTTCGAGGGGAAGGACTGTCTGGGCTGACCATGGGGGGGGCCACAGTGGGCTCGCCGTGCTCCCAGAAGGTGTATTGACAGAAGACAAAGTTGGACAGGTTGAGCGGCAGACCTGTGGCCTCTCTGATCCGCACCTGCAGCAAAGAGACAAGTTGTTGTGCTGTTGTACTCAACAATCCCCAAACAATACCCAAACATCCATCTTTGTTAGGATCCAGTGACTCTTTTACCCTGCAGGTGAGCCTCTTAGACATGTGGACGATCTCCCCGTTGGTGTCCATCACCTCAAAGCAGCTGCTCTCACTGGAGTTCTCTGAAGAGTCGTCTCCCCCAGACAGGCGCTCTGGGACAGCTCCACTCACCCGCATCAGCTCAATGTGCAACCTGCCTGCTACCTGTACACACAGGGCAGGGCACGTTATCTCCCAAAATAAATACAATCTCCCAAAATATCTTAATTTTAAATATACAAGCATGTAATCCTTATATATGGAAAATTAATAGTTTCTGTCTGAGTGAAGCTGTATATGATGGTGCACCCTTACCTCTCCTTGCTGGCTGATGATGGGGACTGCATATTGTAGTTTGACATCATGAAAAAGGCACTCTAGAAAAATGTTGGCCACTCCTATCAGGTTGTGGTTCTCTTGTGCCTCATAGAATGGATCACAGTATTTACTGTTTGCCTTGTTATACTGAAAGAAAACAAAGAGAGAAACACCTTGATATTCCAGCTCATGTTTTCTACCTCGAATGTTATGCGCTCTCTGAATGCCATTCTAGTATTTCTCCTGTTTCTTACCAGCTCTTCTGTGCCTTCCCTCCAGTCCCCGTAGTGGTCTCTCATATCCACCAGTTTGTTTTCCAGCTTCTCAATGGTCCACACCTGGGTTCCCTTCCCCTTTCTCCGCACCTGAATGGCTGGCTCGCTCACTATAGCTCCACGCTACAAAAAAACAGATTTTGAATATTCTTATTTTTCAGAAGATATTCGCACTTTGAAATGATAACAACATATACCACCTCATTTAGTGAGGTGATGTGGTGTTTGTGTGTGACTGCTCGGGGTTCAGAGGTCTGACCTTGCGGTTAGCACTGAGGTTGGCCGCAGGAATCTGAAGGGTGACCTGATAGTCCGTCAGTTTGCTCATCTCCTCTGCCAAAAAGTTAGCTTCTCGCACCAAGGTGTTGGCTTTCACGACTTGCACCCTGAGTCGGGAGAGACTCTGACGAAAAAGCTCATCCCTGACACACACACACACACACACACACACACACACACACACACACACACACACACACACACACACACACACACACACACACACACACACACACACACACACACACACACACACACACACACACACACACACACACACACACACACACACACACACACACACACACACACACACACACACACACACACACACACACACACACACACACACACACACACACACACACACACACACACACACACACACACACACACACACACACACACACACACACACACACACACACACACACACACACACACACACGAGGATGAAGATCAACAAACATCATCACTATGCACATCATAGATAGCAAACCATCCTTGTTTACAGGAACAGCTAGTGCAAAACAGGAGTTGAGTAGGAAGCTACTAATGACTGCAATTGGACATAAAAAACAAGTGATATTTAAGTTTAAAAAGAGTCTCATATCAGATTTAGCTCCCAAACCACAGTGGTTACATAGAATGGCAAAATATAAAGGAATGAACAGTAAGTGATGAGTCATGTCAGAGGATATTTGCTAAAGCCATCTAGCTACCACATTGATTATCAGCTCAATGCTACAATGGTGTGCAGAAGGGCCTGGTTTGTCTCAGTAAAGAGCACAATCACATGCTGATATGTTGTAAGTGTGTGTAAAGAAGGTTTTGGTATTGTAGTGTTGGTTGATGTCTTGGGACACAATACAGCATTCCTTCAATGTACCTATTTTCAAATAACTTCAGCAGGTGTTATAAATAAGTGTTACATCTCAGGATTTTAACAGGAAGGTGTCGAGAAACTTTATTTGATTCCATATATCACTTTAAAGATGAGGAGGAACTTCATAGCAGTCAACATTGAACAAAATTCCATCACAGTGACTGATTTCCCAATTTAAAAACTGTTTTGGCTTACTCATGTTAATACAGCTATGTTTAATAATGCTAATGTTTTATAAAACTGAAAATATATTTGCACATCTCATCTCGCCTCAGTCCTGAGGCAGCCCTCCCTGCAGTGTGCAGAGAGGGTGTGTGTGTGTGTGTGTGTGTGTGTGTGTGTGTGTGTGTGTGTGTGTGTGTGTGAGTGCATTCCACTAACCGCTCCTCTGTCCACAGTCGCAGTTTGCCGTGTGGTGTGTGTGTGTGTGTGTGTGTATGTGTGTGTGTGTGTGTGTGTGTGTGTGTGTGTGTGTATGTGTGTGTGAGTGCATTCCACTAACCGCTCCTCTGTCCACAGTCGCAGTTTGCCGTGCGGTGTGTGTGTCGGGAACGTGAGGCGCTCGCTGCTGCTGCGGTGGTGTTGTTGATTCTTTTCAGGAGACAGCTGTTGCCGTAGCGACTCCAGCTCTCGTTCGTACATCACTCTCTGCTCTTCAAGCGCCGTCCGCTTCTCCTCCAGGTACTGCTTCTCCAGCACCTGGACCACATTCTGCATGGGGTCTACACAGCAGAAACAACACGTTTCACAATCCAGTACACAAGTCCTGATTGTTGTTCTGAAGACAAGCTAAACTGCAACCATAACATCTGATAACAAATAAAGTTATTCAATCAGAAATAATCAATGCATGGTAATCAATGATACAATGGTGCTTTTCTTTATGCAACATCAAAAACAAAAGGTGTTAATATATGTTGAGAGTAGCTGCAACAAGCTGAAGGTTCAGAAGTAACTAAGTACATTTACTCAAGTACTGTACTTAAGTATAATTATGAGATCCTTGTACTTTACTTGAGAATTTTCATTTCATGCTTCTTTGTACTTCTACTCCAATACAACTCAGAGGTAAATCGTGTACTTTTAGTCTACATTTATCTGATACCTTGAGTTACTTTACAGATTTGGATTAATGATGTGAAATATAAACAATTCTTAAATCAGACTTTAGTTACACCTGGAGTAAATTCACAAGCTACCCTGCAGTATACAAAGTCATTAAAACTAGCTGCACCTTTACAATTTAATGCATCAATAATTATAATCAAAACATATCAAATATATTATTCTGAAATGGACCAATCTGAAGAATGACTATTTCTACTTTTGTTACTTTAAGTATATTCTGATGCTAATATTTTTGTACTTTTACTTGAGTAACATTTTGATTGCAGGACAGAGTATTCCTACACTCTGGTACTTCTACTTTTACTCAAGTACAAGATCTGAGTACTTCTCCCACCTCTGCAGAAGCCTACATACTTCCCATAGCTGTGTCCTGAATGAATAAGAATAAATTATACTATCCTAATCGTACCATTGTTCCCCAGAGTCTTCATTATGACCTCCATCTGGGCGAACTCATAGCTGTAGTCCTGCTCAGAGGAGGCCTCGCTGGCCGTCTCCACGTCCGCCTCGATGAAGCTCTCTCTGGGGGAAGCTCTGTCCAGCTCCTTTAAACGGTCCCGCTGCTTTCGGTTAGGCAGATTAATCCTACAGAACAACAGGACTTCCAATCAGTGACTTATTCATTTCATTACTCTCCACACATTCGGATGTGGCCCTACTACGACATGTCTCATACCTGAAGAAGTGATTGTTGCCCCATAAGATCCGATCTCCATGCCACAGGTGCACCAATGAATCAATCATTGTTCCGTTAACACAGGTCCTGTAGAAAAAAAGAGAAATTAAATACTGATAATAAAAAGGTCAGATTTCATATTATTTTAAATCCAATCCAATCCAATCCAACTTTATTTATATAGCACATTTAAAAACAACAGAGTTGACCAAAGTGCTGTACATCAATAAATATATAAAAAAGCAGCATAAATACATTTAGACAAAACCGATAGGACAAAAATAAACTAATGTAAAAGCACGAGAAAATTAAACCATCCTTATAGCCACAGACTGAAGACCCTCATACATGATGTAAAATCATTTTAAAACACAACAAAATTGAAAATAGAAAACCCCAATTTAGAAACACAGACTGATACGTCTTATACGTGGTCTGCAAAAGCACGGGAGAACAAGTAGGTCTTTAAACGAGATCTAAAAACAGGCAAAGTGGGAGCAAGTCTGATCAGGGGGGGCAGATCGTTCCACAGCCTGGGAGCTGCTACAGAAAAGGCCCTGTCTCCCCGCTGTTTCAACCTTAAATGAGAAATACTGATTGAGAAGGAACAATCCTTTTGCAGTGGGAGGGGCACGTGGCTCTGATATCAAAGCGAGGAGTTCAGATCATAAATTCCTTTACAGTGAGATCATGTGAAACACTGCAGTCCTGTCATCCATGAAGGAGAGACAACAGAGAGATTCACAGAGATAGGGAAAGTATATTGAAGCTGGTTGTATAGTAGCTCACCTGGCATTCCCAATGGGCGTCAGGGTGACATCACCGTCCGGGCAGAGCTCCAGGACACAGTGCTCCGGCTGGATACCAATACCGAAGAGCTGGATGTCCTGAGACGTGTCTGCGCCCACACGCGTGTGCTCCTACACACAGGTGCAGGACAGATTGAAAACACTTTAATAATGACACATCTGAAAATAATTACACCAACAATCTTGTTCCAACTTTCAGTTTATAACCTGCAAAATGTTGTTATTTGAACCACTTTGAATATTGTAATTTGCAAAAAAATAAAGCTAATTCAAGATAAAAACACAAGCCTAAGTAAAAGAACTTGTGTCTCTCTCATTGCAGTGTGGGCGTTGCTAAACAAACATCCAGGCTTCTAGAGGATGTCCAACCCTGCAGTGGACTAACCCATTTCACATTACCATAGTCATTCCACACTGATATGCCAGGCTGCAGAACCCAGACAAAGGCCTGTTGTTCTGTTCGCCGGCTGCTTCCTCACATGCCTCCGCTGCTACAGGTCCAACTATAGCCGGGCGGTTGTTAGACAGAGTGCTTTTTTGTAAAGTCTGCCTTCAAAGCTTCATCTGGATCACTACGGCATATGTGCTGCTTTCAGGGTCTACGGTACATATTACCACGGTGGTAGGTCTGTGTTGTTAACAATATGCAGTAATACCACAGAGAGTTAGTGACTAAATGTCTGCTGAGACGACTAATCCCTAAAATGAGACTGTTATTAAAAGAACTTCCTGGCTTCTGTACAGACTTCAGCCATTACGAGGTGTTTTGGATTTGTGAATTTCCAACCATTATATACAAAAAGTTACAGCATATGCCAAACATGGAGACATGACGCAAAGATATTCCATTCATTCATGGCGCTCAGACATACAATTGTCTACAAATCTATACACTGTACAAAAATGTTTTTATTTTATTAGTGCCACTAAAAAAGGATCTGCATTTTGGGGCTGTGCATTTACCTTCATTTAGAACACCTTATGTTGAAAGTAAAGGGGTTCAGGCATTAATCTAACCACATACATTTAATACAGACCGGTATGTTTACACTGAAAAGTCCCTAGAAGTTAATTTCCTGTTTGATCACCCTGGACTTTGTAATCCAAAACATATGCATACATTTTAATGTAAGGCAGCACGTTGACAATGGTAGTGAGTGCTGTGTAGTCTCGTTTTGCGACTGGTTTTGCATTATCACATTGTAGAAGCCGTGTACCTTCAGGTAGTAGACCAGCAGCTCATTGAGGGCAGGATCTGCATTCAGGTTGACCAGGAAACACTTGTCTTCACCCACTTTAATCCCTGATGTTTCCAGAGAGATGCCCATGCTCTCCAGCTGCTTTTGACGCTCCTAAACAAAGATAATAACGGTGTAACTGCACGTATAAATATGAAATAGAATTGTAGTTTTGCAGTCTCATTATGAGTGATGTGCATACAGTGGCAATCTCCTCTGTCTTTCTTAGTTTCTCCTCCCAAGTGACAGTCATCTCCAGAATGAGTTTCTCAGACTCGTGCAGTTTCTCCTTCAGCTCAGGGGCCTTCAATGACTGATGGGGGAAATGGGGGGAAAAAAATCAGCATCAGTGCTATCTGGTCTGATTTATGACATGTCTGCCATTAATTATTTATATAATTTGTGAGCCTCTGTGGTTCACCCTCCGCTCACCTCGGCCTGAGAGAGTTGAACTTTGAGCTTCTCCACCTCCTCCCTGAGCTCTCTGATGATCCGAGCGTTGGGGTCTTCGTTCACGACGGCATGGTTGACGATTCTCTTGGCTCTGTCGGCATAGCGTAGTGTGGACAGCGTCTCCTCGTAGTTATCGGCTGATGGACTCACTGTGGCTATCATGGCTGTCTTGCTGTTTCCGCCTAGATTATCCTGGAGACAAGAAAACTTGTTTAAAGAAGATATAGCTGCTAAATGTTTCCTTTCAGTCCAGATACAAAGATGGTAAAGGACAAATGAACAAAACACCAAAACTATTTTTTTGTCACCTTTCAAGAGCAGAGGATTAAAATAACTGAGTGAATTTAATGTACGGTTCTAATACAATTTGAATGTACTAGTACTTAAAGGTAGGGTAGGTAAGAATGGAGAAACCAGCTCGAGTGCGCTAGAATTTGAAAGTACGCAGTCGAAAAAAATCTGCCTCTTCCTTCAGACTTCCTTACAGAGCCCCTCCTCCAACACACACAAACGCGCACATGACCAATGAGGGCACGAGATAAGTTTGTGCACAGATGGAAGGCTGACAGGCAGGTAGGCCATCCAGTTATTTTAGCCGGGCCGGCTAAAATGATTGGTCGTGCTTTTTACAGCGCCACGGCTTCCACAGATGAAATTTTTTTATGTATTGTCAAAGCATTTCATGTATTCATTGCTATCGGGATGTTAAGAGCATTCCATGGAATATAACAAAAAGTGTTTCTGAAGTGAATTACCTACCCCACCTTTAATGAGGTTATTTTTGATTTGATTCTACCTCATCCTTATACTACACTAAACCTCTGAGGGAATAATAGTACTTTTTAAAAAGTGTTGGCATCTGAAGTTATTTGTTATTTTGTTAATTAAGGCTTTACATAAAGATCAACCTATATGATTTTTCAGTCCCCTAATTCTAGAGATTTTAAGTTAATTTAAATGAATAAACAACATTATCATCACTTTTAAACATATTTTTCCACTTGCAGGACTCAGTCATACTTATTCCCAATTTGGGATTTTCTCTCATTACTGCTTCCGTAACAAAATAATTTCCCAAATTGGGATCAATAAAGTATATATCTATCTTATAAATTAAAAAGAGTATTTTTACTTTTTATATTTTAAGTTCATTTTGATGATAATACTGTTTTTTTTTTCATTTGAATGAAGGTCTTTTACCTTTTAGTATTTTATAATATTTTTGTGGTATTACTACTTTTACTAAGTGAAGGCTTCGAAATACTTCTTCTACCACTGTCTTTCAGTCACATTTAAGCAAACCTAGAACAACCACACAACAACCAAAACAGAACACATTTATAATAATAAGTGTAATTTGTGGGTCGAACCTTCAGTAGCCAAGTGAGGACGGAGTCTCTGTACGGCACAAACTTGGCCTTCCCCTTCCCGGCAGACTGATCCGCCAGAGCAGAGATCACACAGCCTAACGTGGTGAGGGACCTAGAAACACACACAGAAACATCAGCGTTAAACTGTCAACTGGACATCAAACATTTGTATGTCGTTCATTAAAAAACATAGACCCACTTGTTAATATTGCTGCCCTCTTTGAGTCTCTCCCCAGCAGCTCCAGTCTTGGACACTCGCTCACTTCCTGCCAGGTCGACCAAACTCAGCTTGCTCACTTTCTCCCCTGAATTCTGTTGACCATCACAACATGTACAAATAGTCAGAACCACGATAAGACAAATAGGATAAACACAATGGAGGTAATTGGTTTTTATTAAATATAAGGTTAATTAATTGTGAAAGTAGGTGAAAATCAAGAAAACACTGACCCCAGACCGTAGATCAAGAAGTGTTTGTGTTACAATGATACTGAAGACGCCATGTGACCGACTGCTCTCCTCGTTCATGTTGGTGGCTGCAACTGTGCGGGATTTGTTCCCCTCTGACATTAACACCTCAATGTCCTATAAGAGATCGAGGTCATAAAAGACAATGTGTGTTAGGAAAATGGGAAAAAAAACAACAATATGAAAACATTTTCTAACTAGATTTAGGTAAAGCTTGAACACTGAGAATCATAATGAGAACAGTAACGTCAGCTGATATTCACATATGGCTGTGTGGTATGTGATGTAGCTGGGTTACAAAAGGCAGTGAGCCAAGGCTGTGGGAAAACCACGGCAATAATATCAGTCAGACAAAGAGGAACAGGGTGGAGGTGTTAAAACTTAATTAAGGAAGACCCTTCCAAGGATTGGCATATAAATCACCAAAAAAACATGACTACATCCCACTTCAGGAAATGTCTGCACTTGGGAGGATGTGAAACGAATGCAAATTCCCAACAGATGATTTACAGGGGTTTCTGCTGGATGCTATGAATCATGTGAATGTGAAATGTGAGGCATGTGGTCAGTGATACTGGGTGGATTCAGCTCCTCCTCTGTACAGTGCGTTGACAGAAAGGTGAAAGACACACCTCAAAGTTGGACACAGCCAGCTGAGACAAGCCATCCACATACGGCCCGAGGACTTTGTGTTCCCGGACCTTAAGGGAATGTCGGCCCCTTCAAAAATAGGGAAAGTAATGCAATTAGTAAAATAAGGGAGGAATAATTATCATTTCTAATAAGAACATATAAAAGGAATAAGAAACAGTGATTTATAATGCACACTTCTCACTTCACCAAGTTTATGTAACACTGCTTAGAAGCTCAACAAATTCCATCTTTGGAGAAGCTACAATTATCTCCTCTAACCTTGAGTCCATGATCAGAATGGATAAAACTTGTGTATCAAGTACAACAGTAACTTTCTGGGAAATAAGACACAGCCTCATATTTGTGTTTGGAAACAATGGCGTTTCTGAATCACTTCAATACATATCTCAGTTGCATTTGTTACAACTTGTTGAAATGGAATGGCTCGCATGTTATTGCAGTATTGAAACAATTAGCTCTTCATCAACATGCATTACAACTGCAATCAAATGTTAATGGGAGTGTGATGCCAAGATGACACATGAAAGAAATCATTGATGTAAAAGTTTATGAATTGCGACCAACTCAAGGCCAACACAAGAGTTATCCCTCTCTTCACAATCTCACTTATCCCAGTTCTAAATCCATTGTTTCTTACAAAAGATGTGTATTTTTAAAACATTCTCAAATACATGATTCAAAAACATATACAATATTGAAAAAAACAGAGCTTAGACAGTATTACTAAACATCAGTACATATTGTATTTGTCTGGCACCTTTTCCAGCTGTTGGTTAGGCAATCTGATGTTTATTCAGGGCAATAGGATAGTATGTGTGGGAGTTTATTGTCATAAAGGAACACATCACGCAGTACATATTTTCCTCATAATAATATACATGTGTGTAAAAGGTCAACTAAGTGTAAGAAGTGGTTTCTTTGATGGTGCAGGTGTGTAAATTGAAGCTCATCTTCACCTACTAGGGGTTTAGAATAAAACCTATAGATCTGTAAGAGTCACTAAATCGTTGTAGCCAAAGAACCAGGTTCATTCCTTACACTGTAGTTATCTACCGCCCAATGCAGCAAAGAGGAGGATAAAACACTAGAAATGGCCATGGCCAACTTATAGGGTGTGACAGAGATCCTGTTGACACTTAATATCACATGTCCAATGTTTAACCCTGAACATCAGAGAGGCAGAAAGACAAAGAGGAAGAACAAGAAAGTGAGAGGCGTGTTGTATCAGCGGGAGGAAGCAGCTATTGTAATGGCTTTGGCTGCATCTTCAGACATCTGCAGCGCACAGAGCGCTCCACTGTAGAGCCTCTGTAGGGCTCCACTAACAGATGTCCCTGAAACACACACTTTCACAGTTCACTCTCCCATGCAGTCTGTCTGCCAACCCACATCACACCACGGAGGCGAAGAATGCAGCCGAGTCAGAGGACGACGCTGTCCTGCAGGAAATGATTGGGTTGAGCTTCCTACTCACATCATTCTGTCGCCATCCGCCATTCAGGCTACTAGACTCTACAGAGCTATAAACAGAGATGCAAAACTATAACAAAGTGGGAGCTGACGGAGAGGTCACTGCTGCTGCCGGAGTTGGAGCGAATCAATAAAATGTCAGCAGAGTTTGTGTAACCGGCTGTGTCTGTGTCACGCCAGGTCACAAGCATCACCAATGCATTAGCAGATTCCATTCAGCGAGGTTAAACAGGTCACATGTGCCAGAAATCAGACTCACCCTTTAGGATCGAGGAGGTCACGGACCTTCTCGTTGTATATCTCCATGTAGGACACCTCCACCTTAAAAATATGGCCCTCGTTCTCCACCTTGTGGATTCTCTCAAACAGCGAGCAGCAGAGTCGAGGGATTAAACCCGGCTGCTCCCCATTCCCCATCATGGAGAAGGACTTGCCTGAACCTGGGTAGATACAGCAGAGTCACTATCCAATACAGAAAACGTCTATAGAGTACTTCATTAACAGTAAAACTTTAGTCTTTAATAAGATCACAAAAAGTGATTGATTTCAGAAAGGGTTTAGCTAAATCATGTTTGAGCCTACTGAAGAAAGCAAGCATCCTGATCATGAAATAAACAAAAGTCTCTACATGTTGTGACAATACAAAAGGTCGACAGCCATGCTAGCAGTTCTTTGAAGCTTTACTTAGGCACAGCTATGCTTTGAGCTAAAGGCTAACATCGACATGCTAACAAACTTATGCTAACACGTTTAGCCGGAATAATGTTTATCATGGTCACGATCTTAGTAAAGCGTTCTAGCTTGATCTGCTATTTAGCCAAAAATACATAACTCATCAGAGGCTGATGGGAATGTCATACATCAGGTGTTAAGAGGGCCATTTAAATATTTGTGCTCTTCTCTCCAAGAGTGACCAAATGTTTTACTCTAAGACTGGAAGTGGGATGAAGTAGCTAATTTGATCCAGGGTGAAGGAAGGATATGAGTTAAGGGATTCAACAGTGGGATTATAATACAAGTCTTCCTGTGCTTAAAAACCTTCCGCAGACACATCTGGAGTAAACCTGACCCACATATATTAGTTAAACATGCTTGTGAGACTGCATAAAGTAATGGATTAAGCAACAACCAAAATAAAGTGATTGAATGTGGTTTCCATCTGGATTTTCAGTTACCTGTTTGTCCATAGGCAAATATGCAGGCATTATATCCCTGGAATGCATTATCAAGTATTCCCTCTCCAAGGCACTTGAACACCACCTCTTGACCTTTCAGACAAAGAATCACCATGGAGATTTGGTAAACAGATAAACCATTCAGATGTTACTACTAGCCTTCTGTTTTGCGTCATTGAATAAGTGCAATAACATTAACACAGAGAATTGTATCAACAAGGGCCACTAATCAGGACACATAAAGAATGATTTCATCTTTTCAGAAATTTGGAAAAAGTATTCATGAAAGATGACAGAATCCTGTCTGGTCGTATGCAAAATGCTATGTAGAGAAATCTGTCGTGTTGCTGTCGTGCTTCTGCTGAATGGGACAGCTGTTTAACGAGCTATATAAAGCCTGGGCCTGGGCCTTGAGGCGGCCCTTCACTGAACAGATTGCCTTGTCTGTTCAGCACAAAGCAGATGTAAGCATTTCCATTACAAAATGAGAGCAATATGACAAGGAAATGATGTACAATGATTATGTAAATCTACTTCAGCATGGACATAATTACCTCACCTAAACCTAAAAATGGAGCTGTAACCTTTTCCATTCAAAACTCATTAGAATTGTAATTACTCAATTACAGAAGCACAATAGGAAATGCTTTTTTTACTCTTCATGTTACAAATGCATGTATGTTTTTGTATGTATAGTACAAAACACCATGATGGTTTTATTCTTTTGAGACAATTTAGGGACAATTAACTCGGATATTTTATATACCTACAGTACACAATGCTTTGCTTTGCTTTATGCAAAAAACATGACCATCAAGTAGGGAGTTTCCCTGCGCTATTGCTGCACAAAGCTAAGCAGGTTTTTAAATGGGATTTCATTTGAGTTCTTTGGCAATGAGTGGAGTATCAGATTCAGCATTTATGACTCACCAGCATATTTGGGAACGTTGGATTCATCCATGGACCAGAAACAGTGGTCAAAAGCAAACACCTGCAGGGAAGTCAGCACAAAGAGTGTAAACACACACTTCTCACACTTGTCCAAGCATGTACAGCACAAAAACAACCTGAGTGGTCTTACTTATTTTGTGGTACAAAGACAGGCTTATTGTGGTGAACCACGCCACCCTGCAGTAAATCAGCAGGACGGGGGCTGTCTGAGTGAGTAAGATGAAGTCTAACGGAGTATTGTTGGTAAGGTGATGCTCGTTAAGACCGCGCCATGACTGTCTGCACAAATCGCCGAGTTATTTCATAGTGGCTGGAGTTAAATGAATTCATAAATCAGGGTCAGCGCTCCTCAGAAGAAATTCCAGCACCCAGTGACCCCCGTCTCCAAGGAAACGGGGCCGTGGCAGTTCCCGGTGGTGCAGGCTGGCTCTCAGCAGCAGAGACCCCTTGTGTCCCCCCTGCACCTGCATGAGCTCTGAGAGGAGAACACACAGAGAGGATGGTCTCTGGGAAAGAGCATGGCCTCATTTAGCAAGGACCCCGACTCCTCACAGACAGAACTACTCCTGTTACTGCCTATGCTGGAAATACCCACACGTATCAAAATCCTTTAGTTTCCATTAGTTAGTATAAAGATGGTGCATATATACTGTAGTTTGTTTTAATACACTAACAGTGTATGTTGATAGGGGATATGTAACTTTCTAAATTCCATACTGAACAAGGTAACAGAGCTTTTATGATTGCTGCTCCATCCCTTTGCCTTACTCTATCTACCATTACATCTAAAGTTACAGAGAGTGGGTCTCAATGATGTTTTAAGGTTATATTAAGGTTGTTTTCTAAGACTAAACAATTAATGTAACTGTAAGGAATATTGACAATCTTATAATCACATATCTTTTTCTATCTATGCTGCTTCTCTGCAACTTTTTGGATAAAACAATAATATTATTTTATGCCAGCTAAGCTCCTTTTATAAAGATTTCCTCTGAAATGCAGAAACAATTGCTGCAGTCCTGTCATCCTGCTGTGCAAGCACAACAGTGCTGCGTGTTACTACTCCTGGCTTTCAGTGCACGACTGCAGCTCTGCCAAAGCACTTTCCCTGCACAAATACCCCAAATAATCGTGTTCCCTTCAAATCATAATAAGGGCTATTGGCCAGGGAACTACTGGTTGCACAGTCAGCATGGGAAGCACTGAGATCCCTGAATACTTTGAAAGCAAGACCTCCTCTTGTGACTTCAGACAAGTGAGTGGGTGCCATTCAAAGGAACAAAAAGTGCCATCATTCTCAATTAGGGCTGGTTTGGTAACTAGGGCTTACATCTGCTCTGCTCTGTCCCCGTCCAGCCTCAGGGTGTGACTGTGCAACAAATTGTTCATGATTGGACCATTACTATTAATCAGTAGTACAAATAATGATGAAGCCGAGAGGCACAATGCCCTTTTTGTCATTTCTGGAATAAAATGTGGTCTAACGTGATTAGACAGCAACCTCAGTTTCCCATTTACAAAGCAGGGAGTTTCATTTGAGTGCCACTACAACTTAGCAGACAGCCACGTGTTGGTCTAGCTGAAGGGTAACTCAGGTTCACGGGCCCCAGAGACCCTGCTCTCATCAGGTCCCATCAGCGGCCGAGTGCACTGAGTACAAAGCCCGGCCCTGGTGTGTGAAACATCTCTGAGCTAGTCACCAGCGCGTTGTCAAGGGGGGAGGTGGGGGTGCACTTCAACAATGCAGCTTTGAATGCGCACACACACTGCCCCAGTGTCCACGCTCATCCCTCTCTTATTGTAGAGCTTTTATGGGTGTTCACGAGATCTTAGAGCGCTGACACATTCACACGGACATCTATCCGGCTCCTGCTGACCCACCAAACTACTAAAACACTCTCAATCATGTCCCTAGAAACAACGGCACAACAGTAGGACCTGTACAGGATGCTTCTCCTCCCCTCAGAGGATAAGGTTGCCTGTGCGGCATCCTGCTTCTGGAGGATTTCAGTATATGTGATGCCAGGACAGTCAGTGAAAGTCATTACAGATTACTGTTCCTGCTGACACTGCATGTCAGCTCTGTTGATGCTGGCCAACTTTTTCTTTTGTAGCAACAGACACACAAAACTTACCTTGGATTGTTTCCTGTTGAACGAAAGGTGCAATCCATCATAAAAAGGAGAAACCCACGGGTGAACCAGAAAAGAAACAGGGGAGAGAAGAAATAAAATGGTTAGCATTGATACAATTTAACAGTCAGAACATGTTCACACTCTGTAAGATGCAGCTGCACTTCTCACAGCAGGACATTTCCCATTGTCTGCCCCAGAAACAGCTTTTCGGACACTAAAATATGCGCATTGAAACCAAAGCAACTTGTTTGATGAAACATCAAACTCCTTTCAAACTTCTACATTTTCCTTGCGTGGCTTCTTCATTCATTCTTTCTGTCATTCACTTGGGCACAGAGGCATTTCCTAGTGGTAGGTGCTGCTGTGATTTGGTTCATAATTGGGCCAGTGGAGCGTGAGGAAGAGAAGAGATTTAGGATTCAATGTCCCACTGACTCTGTTGAGTAAATAGCTCTTATGGCTGTGGACTTAACAGGGAGGCCAGGTTGGGGAAGCCGCACTCAGCATAAGCAGCTGCCGGAACCAAGGACAAAAGGGTCATATATATGGCACTAAGTTATGTAGGATTATTCTCCAAACCAGGGAGGGAATTCCCCAAAGCAGAAAAATAGAGGATCACATTTTTTCTTTTGCACATGCATGTATGATGCAGTACAACATATACAAGACTCTAGCGCTTCTATATATCGTCCTGTCCTTCAACCGTCAGCAGATTCCTCCTGCAGGCGTCTCCTGGCACAGAGACAAAGGTGGGCATCACCTTCACTCAGTAACTAATACAGGGCCACTGAAACACTGCACCAGAGTGTCACACACACACCGAGCTGAGTCACCGATAATAGCACGCCTGGAGAGCTGTATGAAAAGCCCAGGAAGAAAACATCTTCTGTAAGTTTAAAATTAAAAGGTCTGAATTGAGAACAGATTTTCTTTCTTTCAAGGAAAGTAACTGTACTCATTATGATCAGGGACAGCAGAGAGAGGGTGGGTGGGCCACGTATGGGTTCAGACCCTGAATCTGAATCTGGGCCTCTGACAACCACTGTGACTGGGTGTCAATCAGAGAAGACAAAGACAGCAGCAGGGACCCCTCCTCTAACCGGGCCCTCCACACTGCAGAACAGAGTGAGGAGCTATGAGATATCAGACAGCAGGGTGCACACATCTAAGACTTCCTGTGGGTAGACTAGGAGGTATGATCAAAAGGTACTGACCAGGCGTAACTAAAAACGTTGGGTAAAGGTAAAAAAAAAAACGTCATATTTCAGTGTTGCTACAAAGTGGATGTCAAAGATGAAAGGAAAACGTGTGAGAGTTAAAACAACAAATAGAGAGCAAACAGCCCTGCGAAGAATGAGGAATGGACAAAGACAGAGACCAGATATATCCCTATGGAGAACAAAGGGACAACAGAAACAAGACCGGAAAGAGAGAGACAGAGGCAAACACACACAGACACACACTAAACGAAGAGACAAAACATGCAGTTATGGAATGTGTACAGTCTAGACTCTGCAGCAGAAGAAGCTACATCTACAGAGTGAGAGCTGCAGCAGTGGTTTGATGGCTCTTAATCATTGTGTCGTATTATGAATGCACAGTATGCTGTATGGTGTGCCAGGGTTGGTTAACAAGACAATGGGGGAACTGTTTCGAGGTTGCTACATTTAGGATTTCATTCATAAAGTCTAATATAAAATGTGTTTGATTAAAAAAATTTACTTTATTTCATTCGTGTTTTCCTGTTATACTGTGATTCATTACATCCCTCCCCCATCACAACACTAAGATCTCCCCCTCAATAAATCAAAGTACATTAGACTTCAGCTCTCCCATTCTGTTTTGGATATAATCTCTTTAATCTCTTTAGAAATCTGTCCTTCTGAGCAGTTTGTACCTTACTTGTAAAACACAAGCTATGTCATCCATATTTGGTTGTAGATTGTTCAACAATTGTGTATTTTTACAATGTTTTAGGGGCAAAATTACTATTTAGGACTGTTAGAGATGCTCATTTAAAAAACGAAATATCATTGCACCTTGTGTAAAAACCATGAATATGTTTATTGCAGTGGGTGCTGCATTTGAAATAAAATGATTAAGGTCTATCAATAAGACAATACTCCTTTGAGGACTTTTTTCCAGAGCCAAGGTGATCTTTTCAAGCTACTTCTAATACTTGTTTTGTAGAAACAAGCAGATCTCTGAAAATGTATTTTTTTACTGTAATTTATATGGCAAAAAAGCCACAAACACTTTAAAAGCTGGAAGCAGAGACAAATGACTGAAACAATATTCGATTAAAAACTAGTTTTTTTATTTTAACTAGTTTTGTAATTAAATCTACATTGTTTACACATGATAGGATCATTTGTTAGAACACTTTTAAATCCTCCAGGTAAGCAAATGCTACCAGTGGCAGCTCTGTCACAAGTGTTTCAGTGCAGCTCCAAGTGACTCAAGCATGAAGCCTGCGGGTCATTTGCTTAATAGTCAGCACGCATGCCAAGTCGCTGACTGCAGGGCTTATTAAAGGATGTGTTGTGGTTGACCAAGTGTGTGACACACATGTACAGTATGGCACAGAAGTGCCAGATAACATCAGATTCTCCCCCTTAGAGGCAGATGCAGGCGGACACTGCAGACCCAGCAGGGCATGTTGAAGTATAGGGTCCCATGGGGGGTGGTTCTGCATGCTGAGCGTCATCAAAGGCCTGCAGCTACCTGATGCCAAGGCACCCATGAGTGATTTCAACTTGGCCGAGGGGGGACACTGGCCTTCCAAAATACGATGATCCCCCACCCCTCGATACTGATCCTGCTGTGGCAGACGGATTAAAGGAGCACATTTTGATCTTCTTTATGAAATCCTTGTTTCTTATCACTTTTAGTAAGAAATCCCTACTCAGAATCAGACTAGGATCATTTTGAACATGCAATGTTGAGGGTCAGACATGCTAGGATCACAAATACTTTAGAAAGATGTATGCTGGTGCCCAAAAGGAAGGTATGAAGAGTGGGAGAGCAGCATTGGAATCCCCCCACCCGCGGTTATGGAGCCGGATTAAGGCCACTGGGTTATTATGCCACCGAAAACTGCTCTTCTAGCCCAGTAGGCAACACACCAGATTAATCTACGGTATCATCCACTTACTGGTGCATCTCTCCACCCTTAAAAAATGAAATTGCATCCCCACGCTCAGACAAAATATATATTTTATATGTATAATTGAATTTAATCTGACAGCTCTTAATAACTCTCCAACTGACACATTGGGAGCAGGGCAGGCTGCTTAAGGTTAGCTACCAAACTGATGTCAGTAGCGTTATCGTCTGAAAACAGGGTTTGAAAGCAATGAAAATTTGTTTCAAATAATAACGAAAAATAATTCAATCAAAACCGCTCATGTTCTGGCTACCCGTTTCCCAATGCATGAAGGATACTGTCAGATTTGTCAGTGTGATTCAGCAAGTTTTTGAAGACTTCTGATAATATAATCCTGCCGCATTAATAGAATATACGTCAAAACCCGAAGTCAACCCTCCACAGAGATAACATTCAGAACATGTATCTGCCATGCACACGCAAATTACTGTCTTTTGCTGGCACTCCTCCCATTGATTTAAAGTCTGATCTGTTGCTGGCACTCTGCCTCCCCCACCCTTTAAGCCTCCTTTAAACAGCACATATGACCTTTTTTCCCTTTTGAAACACTTCAGCAGTCAATTACAAATCAACAAACTCCAGAGCCAAAAAGTATGCTTTGAGCGTGTGTCTGTGTGTGTGAGAGAGAGAGAAAGAGAGAGAGAGAAAGTGTTGAGTTACAACGCACTGTGCTCTCAGAGGCGACAGGCTAACATTTCAGATGGTCGTTCAGTATGTTTAGAACGCGCCGGGCCCCACCCACTCGAAGCAGAGGTCACCCTGCTGCAGACAGACAGCAGAGAGCAGGAACATGCTGAGCAGTTGGTTTCAGTGAGAGAGGTGAGCACCCTAGATGATTCCTAATGCAACACTGAGCTGGGTGTCATTAAGCAGGAGTGATCCAAAAGTAAACATGACAACTTGTTGAAGTCAGAGGTTTAAACACAGGACATGCAGAAGTATTGAAAAAACAGCACTAAAGGAAGTTGCCTTGTTGATGACAGAAACAGACCTGCAGGATGGATCAAAACTACTGAGACAGCAAACTCTGACTTCTGCCACACAAACCATAAGTGGAGCTTCTTCAGTTTTATTACTCATCAACATTTCCACTTTTGAGAAGTATTTAGATCCTTTTACTAAGTAGAAGTATCAGTACAACAAGGTAAAGTAGTAAAAGTACTGAATTTAACTTTAACTTTGCGACCTATGAATGAAATGAAACAATGAAAACCTATGTGGTATAATGAATACTTAAGCATGATTTACTCTCAATATAAACGTAACGTCAACAAAATATTTAGTCTAGCAGAAACCAGCAAGGTAGCAACTTCACCTGCAAGATAAATGTTGTGAAGTACACGTTACAATATGTCCCTCTGGACTGATGTTAAGTACAAATTGATCAAAAAGGAAATACACAAATACAGTATTAGTACGTTAAAATTGTACTTAAGTACTGAGAACATGTACTTTGTTATATTCCATCATTGGTCTTGGCTAGTTAAGCTTTTCTGAAACAAATGTGTCGATGGGTCATTGTTCAAAATGCTATAATTAGCTTCCTATGAAAATATTTGGGGTGGCTGCGGGATATCACTCATTACGACATCAACATAACTCGAGGATGTTTCTGTAACTTGGCAACTGCTGTCGCTAGGCAACAGTGATAAACATGGAGGCAGCTTCATGAGTCAGAGTTCCAATATGGAAGCCAAGCGCAGGAACTTCAAAACAGCTTTAATGAACAGCGCTGTCCTCCGCACTGCACATGATGCTCATACCGACGTCTGCATGGGACCTTCAAAGTTTCCATAACAAACGTTACCAAACACAACATATGATGCAGGCAGGGTCTAATTTAATCCTCTCTGGCATTTATGACAGCACTGTGACAAGCTGGGTGTATGCTAAAACACAGAGAGCGATACTGACCACATCGCTCTAAAGCCTTAAATCTAGTTTAAAAAAACTAACCAGAGAAAAGTGAAGCTCATCAATTTGTTCAATTTGGTAAGGCTTCCTCCTAAAGGGAACATAACGTGACACATTTACTACCAGGACACACCTCCTTTAACCCTTTCTGCTTGTAGATGTCACTTATCTGAATGCATTTGCCTTATGACGGACAATAGACAACAATGGCCAAACTAATCATGCTCATGATGTTCAAAACAGATCAGAAAAGTTATTAGTTTCAAAGAGAAATGTGACAAAGACATGTTTACAGTAATGATTAGCTTGAATATAATTCAATCTAATGAGGACAGTGTTTTTTCCAGACAGAGACGAGTTAAAATTATTTTTATGTTAATCATCAACACTTTAAAAAAAGGCCTCATCTGAGAGAATCATGCAAGGAGGAAAACCAGAATGGGTATGGAAGAAATGTCCAAGTATGGCTTTTCACATATTCTGCTCTCAGAGTGAGCAGCCACATCTGAGATTAATGAGACACAGGCTTGACAAAGAGGGAGGGCGCCATCTTTTCTCAATTCCGCATCAAGATGTAAACAATGTCCCACCCTCTAAACAAACAAGGAACGGTCCCTGAGGGAAAACAATCACTTTATCAGCCACACACAACACTTTCTCCTAATAGCGCGCATGAACAAAGCCTTACAGAGGACGGTTGCGGTGATTTTAGGCCGCATTACTCTGAGAACAACATCTTACTGAATGGAAAGGTTGATTATTGGAACATAGGGAACAAAGACAAAGGGAACATTCCTGAGTGCAGCCATTAGACAAGGCAGCATTGTCATTCAGTAAAAGGCTTGTTTTGGAAAGTATGATCAAACTTGGTCATATGTGACCAGAGACAAAATGTAATAACTTCCTAAAGTTCACCAACACAGGAGACTGAAATTTATAACACTTTTCTTAAAGGGGACATATTAAGATAATTTTGGGGGATTTCTTCGAGAACATGTCTGTATGCTTTGATGTTCAAAGAAAACATTTATACTGTCTGATTGAATCTGTACTCACCCTCAGTTTGAAACTCTTTGTTTAAGCGTCTCTCTATTTAAGTCTGTCTCCTGAAAAGCCTGTTTCTGCCAGTAAGAAAAATATTGTGCACATTTCCCCTGTTTAATCTAACCAACCAGCTGCTGGCTAAGGCTTCATATTACTGTACTGATATGATTGGTATTGATCTTATTATCTAATTGTTCTTCAAAAAGCTAATCAGTATAGTTACAAAAATGTCTATTTTCTTTTTTAAAGGCTGCTTTTAAACAACTGTATTACTGTTTATGCAGTAGAAGTAGCATTCTCTCAGGGTAAGCCTTTCTCAGTTTACAATATGCTAGTAAGCAAGACAACTCAGTGAAGAGAAGATTAAACTAAATTAGCTATTGTAACCATAAGTGATAAGGAAGAGATTAGAGCATAAATTATAAGCTTGAATACGGCCATTTTCAAATAAAGACATACATCATCTAGAAGAGGCATTTCTAGTTATTTTGTTCACTACAGTGGAAGGATAGGAAAGTAATTCACCTGAAATAAACTACACTCTGGTCTGCCTCTTTAAAAAAGGTAGTTGTTGTTAGCTATTGGTTTTTAACAGTGGCGTAACAAGGTTGTGATTGGCCCCGGTGCAAATATTGTTTTGGGCCCCCCCCCCCATCGCCCCAAACATAAGCGCACACTGATGCGCTCACACACGCACGGACATACACAACCACTCAGAAGCGCCACATGTAGGCTATCAACAACAGCCTGCCCTGGCCTCAAACCACCACAGCCTGATAACGGCACAGCGAACTAAGAAGGGAATTACACCTGTTTCCTTGATGTTTGTCTCTGGGGAATGGGCCGGTAGGCCTACATAGACCGGTTGCTATAATATAGCTTTTGATCTTGGCGTTGGGGGTCTCAATAGTGCCATAGAGTCCCCTATCGGTTGGGGCCCTTGGGGGAACTGTTGGACCACCGATTTGGCACAAATTTGTGGATTTGGCTGCTCCTGGCTTACTGGAGGTAAGAAGGTCGCACAGCCACGGCCACGGAAACAGCTTCACTTGTGGAGCTAGATGGCAATGATGGTGGTGAGCTATCGTTAGCCTCCGGCTCCGGCTGCCACTGCATGTCAACATTGCTAACGTTAGCGCTCGATTTCGAGGACGATGTATGACAAAAAAAACTGTCTAATTTTGTCAGTTTAGCTGTTACATCTCCTTGTTCTCCTTTCTCTTTTGAGCGCTGCTCTTGTGCTTTGGTTTGCTGTACATTATAAATGCAAGCTATTACATTTTTTATAATGCTGCCGAACTTGCTGCTGCTAGCTACAGTACAGTACAGGTTGATTAAACGGTTCGCTCGTCACGCAAGGTATCACATGACATGAGAGGGAGCAAGGTCATTGGACAGACAAATTACAAATTAATTTAGGTTGCTTGGTTACTTTGAAGACTGCGTGAACCGGTCAATGCCATTGGGGCCCCTGGCCGGCTCTGGGCCCCGGTGCACCGGCTGCACCGTCGATAGTTACGCCACTGGTTTTTAATACAAAATGCAGAAAAGCAGGGTTAACATTCAGAGGACTCTAAAGGCAGGATGGGCCTGCATTCAATTGTTGAAAGTTGACAGACATGCTGGGACACGATAAATGTAATACGGTCCCATTGTGAGAGGGTATTTTCCTGTCATGATGCTCCAGCACTCTATCCCTTAGCAGACAGCAGCCTCAGGTATTTCTCTGCCTCTTCCCCTCCTCCTTCATTGTGTTCAAACCTCTAAGGAGAGCAGACAGACTTTACCATATTCCCATTTCAAAACTCCCGTTCATGCCAACTCAACAGGCAGATGAAAGATTAAACTTGGGAAACTTAACCTGTCGCCCTGGAGTCACAATCCATGTTTCATTCGCACACTACTGAGATTAATGTTCATTTCTCAGGGAAATAGGAGAGGGGGGCTCGGGTCACGAGTGTTGCTTTAATGCTCAGCGGTGCAAAGATTGAGGCTTAGCCATCAAAGTAAATCCCTGATATTTCTTCAAATTCTTTAGGTGACTTAAATGTTTTCATGGAGCTATGTGGTCTCCTGAATAAGTTCAGACACATTTTGGAAAGATTTCAATGTCCCCAACATAACAGTGGCTCCGAATTCACCCCACTAGAGACTTCATATCTCATCAGACTGAAGTCATTGTTAGTTTTGTTGGTATTGAGCAAAACTATTGGGAAATATAGGTACACTGAAATCCAAACAATGTTATGTCATTTTTCTTCCCATTGTTAAACCCCAAAACCTACACTGAAATATAAAAATAATATCCATTACGGCTGTCTCCTCTTTGAGGCTGTGCCTGAAAATTCCCATGGGAGTGAGAAAGTTCCCATGATCTCGGCCGTACAGCCATATTTGGCATGTTAATACCCACTACATTTGACGCACAGGAGCAGGTGTCTTTGAAAACAAGGCAAAGCTCAGGGTATCCCCTTCTTCAGCTTCACAAGAAGCCAAGAGGCAAATTATATGGTTTAAGAAAACCATGGCAGTCTAAACACAGATACCCTAAACACACACACAAAAACACACACTGCACTAGCACTGAAATGCCAACAAGTAATTATATGCCTGGACTACACTATAGAAAAGAAATGTGACATAATACAACCAAACCGAACTGGAGTCGCTTTGCAGCTACAGAATCTACTATATAAAAAAGGTTTTGCATAATAAAAAAATCCGTAAAAAAAACATTCAAGAGTGATACAACATCTTAATCAGATATGGAAACCTCCCCTGGATGCGAAATGGGTTTGTGTCGCACACAACAACATAGCAACAGGTAGCATTGGAAAGATCCAGCATCAGATCCAAATAACACTTCACTGAGAAAGTACTGCAGATGTATTTACTCCTAAACTCTGTGAACTCATTGTCGTTCCTCTGACCTCTCACCCAGGACAGCCTTTCCTTCTGTTATGTTTCCCATTCTGACATATGTTAGCTTTGAGTGTGATTTGTTTAATTGCCTGGAATGCTGCCATTGTGTGGCAATTTCTGTTCTGATAATTGCCTTAAATACAGGTTAATGTGTGGACTGGAGCTTTTGGGGCAGAAAGCTTATTACCATTTAATGCTGACTGTTAGTTACATGGAACAGCAGAGAAAGCGTTACACTTTAACAAGGCTGGATGTGGGCCATGAGAAAAGCCTTCCTTGTGGCAGGTTTTGCCTCCTATGACTTCATGTTAGCAGTCACGCTGTGGACTTTTATTACAGAAGAGTTGTTGAGACTATTTGAGAAATAATTCATTTATTATTCTTAAGATGTGTTTGCGCCGGAGGGGAATCAGGTCAGCTGTTTAATCATGTGTGAAACCAGCAGCAGTGGCCACTGAACCAAGTATAAAACTGTACAAAACCACTACAATGGCCGAAATATATACATCTCTGACCGTTGCTAACAGGCATTCCCAATCATACAGCATTAGCCTACACGTTGTGTGAACTCCTCATTACAATCTGAAAGCATGTCAGAATGCAGGCCAGGCAGAAACTGTAGCTTCTTTTTGCTGACCTTCACTGCAGACAGGCAAAGTGTGAAACACTTCAAGATGCAAAGCTTTTCTTCAATTGTTTGCGATTCAAATATCTGATAAGAGTGTAGAGAATTCATTTTTTACAAGACACAATGTGTGGTTTGAAAGCTACATAAGTTTAATTAGTTCTGTCTCTGGTGATGCCCTGAGGCTTGACATTAATCTGTTCTGTCTAACAGGCGTCTTCATGTTTTACGCCTCCCATGGCCATAAAACCCAACGTCAGATTTGCGATATAAGAGGATAATATTATTATGCTAAGGTGATTAGTATTGAAAAGTTCATCTATGAGTTACATAAAAATAATATCATGTTGCAAGCAGGTGGCTGCCAGAGATCATATCATCAGCAGCAGGAGTGCAGCATTCCTGCTTATGTACAGCATTCACTGGCAATTATGTTAAGAAATGGTCTTAATCCAAGATGAATGCTTACAGTTTTTATCACCATTACCAGAATAATGTTTGTATTTCTCAGACTTTAAAACTGGATAGATGATTTGATGCTAACCTTGAATGATACTGTATCACATCAGGGGTGGGATAAGGTTATCACAGTGAGAGTGTTTCTCTGCTCTTTCGTTCACAAACAGCCAAAGCCCCATTATGTGCTGCACAACATTATTTGACTCTATTGCACTGAAACTATGCAAAGATATGCCTTACAACATGCTCAGTGCACTACATTTTCTTGAAATAATGCACCATAGGCCTGTATTCATTTGCAAATACAAAGAGTTGGCAGTGGTTCAGCTTTGTTTACCTGTTGTCTCCTTTTCCATTTGAGGGTGGTGGGTGCAGAACTGTTTGGTTGTCTTCCATATCCACAACACATTTTGTATTCAGTTCAATTTCTGTGGAGAGAAGTGTGTTATTGGACAGTAAAGCAGATTGCGGGGGTGTGAAAAGTAAAATCGTAGCGACTTTAGCTGTGTTCAATAGACTGAGCTCTGACTTCATAACTCGAGCTGAAAGCAGCAATGGCGAAGAAATCCAAACTTTATGATAATGTTGCATGAATCCGAGGAGACAGACAGTTTGCAAAGATAAATCATCGTTATAACACTTACCCCTGCGGTTCATGGGCCGAACTCTCACAGCAACTTTTACCTTTGAATCCGACATTTTTGTCCACTTTTTACTCCCACCCTGTCTATGCGCTGAGCTAGCGATGTATAGTCTGTGAATCCCCGACAAGAAGCCCGGGTTTCTGCCGGTAAAAAAGGCAGCAGACTCTAGTTAAACAGCCCTAAAAGAGTCCAGACCTCGAGGAAATGAGATAGCAATGTGTTCATTTTTCCGTTATATCCATCTAGGTTCGCTATTTGTGCAAATCCAGCACACTGCTCCAGCCCCAGACAGCATCCCCACCGCCATCTTCCACTGGGAGCACGACTGCTCTCCTCTGGCGGACTGGAGACGGCTGTGCCAAACAGGGAAAGGATTTACGCACCACGCCGCTTATCGGGGGGAGACAGGGGGAGAGCAGTGTGAGGCTGTCTGACATGTTCATTCACATGCTCCCGAGAAAAGCATCATGTTAGGACAGTTATGAGGTCAGAAGAGATGAGGGTTTATTAAAAAGGCTTTATTCAAATGTCTGAGCACACTCTCTGACAAACACATTAGTATTATTAATATTACTCTCACCAAATTAAAATAGCCTAATATGTTTTTATGTCACAAAGCATTTTGTAATTTGTTTTATTTATTATATAACTTACATATGTTTCACTAGTTTACACACATACCCATAATAACTTAAGTAACCATATTTGAGGACATTTTTACATCCACCATGTGTAAGTGTTAATTATAGGAAAACGTAATACATGATCTCAGTACCCAATGTGCCCTTTTTTTAGCAGACCCCATTAGAACAAAACCACTTATTTTTGCTCAAATCCCCATCATAGATTTCTGTCCTTCTAAATATTAAATGTGAGCAATTTAATCAAAAGTGATTATTTTTTTCATTTTATTTCTGTGGCTCCAAAAGCTGAAAGTATCCAGTGTATCACAATAACATTAAACAGTTGAATGTAACAAATCAAACCAAAAACTGTCTAAAATGTTGTCTATACATTTCATAGCATGCAACCCAAAGCAGCATATACCTCTAATTTCATTACAGTATATTCACATTTATCATTTTCAATATAGAACTTTACTTATATTTATCAATAGTATTGCCAGGTCATCTTATCCCATGATAAGCTGCACTTCACATACTGTAGCTCTGGTAATACTGTCCATAAATTAGCTATGTCAAGGGCCCATTATCAGATTTAGCAGAATAAATCTTCACTGTATGGTCTCCACCATCCAGAATGATGAGGGAGTTGTTCAGTGTCACCAGTCCAACTGGGCGGATAAGGTCATCACCAACCAATGGGGTCAGGGCGGGGCCACTCTGGAGCTGCCCCAAATTCCAAATCATCCCCATATTGGAGTCAATAACAATCACATCTCCATGTTGGTCAAAGGTCATGACTGACATTTGCAGCCTCACTTTTGACTGCAGCATCAAGCTGAAAGTGTCCGTCTGATAAAGGAGGCGGAAGTCTTTTGTGAACACTCTCAGCCTGGTGTGTGGGTTCCTCCCTGGTGGATATGTGTCCTCAGGTAAATGCTCCATCACTGCAGTGTTCCCAGTCGCTCCACAGCAGGCCACCGCTTTTGGATGCTGCAGGTCTGATACGACTCTTTGATGCTTTACAGCGAGACCGTTTATAAAGTCCACCTTTACCTGAGACAGCGTACCGGCCTGGATGTCTGAGACCAGGATGTGCCCACAGCTGTCTGTATCTACACCCCAGGGCATCTGAAAGGAATCTTTCACCGTCAACACGTGGATTCCCCTGGAGGTGAAAACCTTCAGGGCTTTATCCCCAGCATCTGTCACCACCACGTGACCACAGGAAGTCACCGCCACATCCACTGGGAAACAGATCTCCCCACTGCCTTGTCCTTTTGGCCCAAAACTGTGCAGCTTCCTGCCCTGTGGACTGAACACCACCACCCTCTTCTCGCCATCATGCACCACCACTATAGTACCTGAAGATCCCAAAACGGATATCCCAGTGGGGTTGATAAGAGTCCCCCACCCTCCAAAGGCTGTGCAGTGGTGCAGAGCCCTGGCTGTCAGACCTTCAGCCAAGCCAAGGCCTTCCTTTGCCCTGTGAGGAGGGGCAGGGGGTGTGGGACTCTGGGACAACAGCAGCTCCTGCAGGTCACTAAGAGCCTGGCAGTGGGAGTTGCTGTCAACACTGCACAGCTGTCGACAAAACGGGCACTCCAGCTTCCTCAGGAGAGGGTGGGACAGAGCCCTGATGCATTCCAGACAGAGCACATGGCCGCAGGAGAGGTTCTGCGGTCTGTGCTCCCTCTGCTGAGTGCTGAACTTCTCGAAGCAGACTTTACACTCCAGCAGGTTGATCTGGATCTCTCTGAGAATCTCCTCAGGACTCCTCAGGGAGCCTCGACTCGGGAAAGCAGGACTCTCAGCCATGAATTATATTGATGTTCTTCAAACCTACTCAGACAGATCAGTCAGCTGATGCAGGCTGCAAAGGTTCAGAGCCAAAAATAGCTGGATTAAAAAAAAACAAGGTTCACTTAAATGGATAAGTAGCCTAGTGAAGAGAGGGCTATGAAGGCAGAGCACTGCAACATTCTTGTCAACACACTCATGTCCTTTGCTTAGGCCCAAATTGTCATGTGACATTATGCATTAAACGGAGACTCACTGCTGCCCTCCTTTGGAAATCAGCTGACACACATGCTGGAGCCCCCATTGTGTTTTGAACACTGAAAGCAGAGGACATCACACAATTAATAAATTAATATAAGGTATTACAGCTTTCTGGATCAGAACCAGGATCTCCAATTGCCGTTACCTGGTGTTCGTGTGCCTGAACACTCACTGTTTGGCGACAGCTGCGACTCATGGCTTTTTCTTTCAGGAATTACTAGATCTCCAGTTGTTACTACTGTTCATGTTAAGACCTAAACAACATTATGTTCTGTTCCTTTCAAAGGGAACATGAAGCATACCTTCAAAAACACGTTGTTATAGGTCAGCACGAGGCAGCTATTTCAGTCTCTCAGTTTCAAGGTTTGCAGACGGAGTGAAATCTGATCCGAGACGGGCAGTGCTTCAGTCAGCCAATCCCTCAATCCTCTGCTGCAGCAGGGCACTCTTTGGGGGTCAAGCAGGTCATCCAGGATTTCCTTTTGTTAGGTGTTATTGTTGCTGTAAACTGCTGCTTCATTTAAAAACTACAATAATAATCCACAAAGAGTTTAAGAGGAAATGTAAAACATTTTATTATGTTTCTTTATTTCACAGTGAAAAAGAACAGCCATTTTTTATAGGAATTATTTTTGGCAAATTACATCTTAATCCAGAGACATGTACCCTTAGTCGTGTCTACAGTAGCAGAGGAGCCTGGTCCATTCCACAGAGGTCCACCTCTGGATTGTCGAGGATTATGAAGGATATATGTGTATTTAGATGATGCTGACAGAGCAATGAAACTAAACCTTCAAGAAAGCACTCAAGAGCAGAAGAACCAAACACAAAAAGGCAGAATTTAGTTTCAATACAAACTGAAAAAAGTATGGAGTAAAAAAGAAACATGCAAACAGGCACAAGGTGTGAATTAAAATGTTACAATGAGAGTGAAATACGTAAAAATAACAATACTGGCGCCTTGTTGTGTGGTGTTATACAAAGATCTCGAGTACTCTTGTAATATTCTACTACTAAAACACTTGATTTGACACAGCCATGCAGATGCGATATATGCCGTAACAAGAAGGTTGACAGTCAAACCAGACGTGCACTCGGACAGGTCGAGCCTGACGTCTCATGCAGGAATCGGAATAATTGTCCTCTGTAATCAGTAAAGTAAAGAAAAAGAAAAAAAGCAGCCACAGATGGACACGGAGAGTAAAATCACTCAAGGTCACAATGATTCACATAATACTCAAGCATAACAAAATGTACAGTATTTGCAAGAAAACATTCTGAAAGTGATTAGACTATGTGTTTCGTTTTGTTCCTGGTCACACAATCCTCAGTCAATGATCCTTACAAGCTTGCATTGAAATTCTGCCCACATTCAAGTTACAAACACGAAACAAGTGTGAACATCTATGATTTAAATAGACGATAGATGATGATGCTTTTAATAGACGTTGTCCTTTGTGTGCTATAAACATAAAGGGTCCAATTAACGTAATAAATTCTTCATAATGGCTTTTAACATTAAAATGTGTTGGTCCAACATACTGGAGTTACGGCTGGAGTAAACCAGTCAAATGTACATTGGCCATCATTGATATACTGTGTCATAGAATACATGTTTGTAAATTATTGTTCATTAGCTACAATGATCATGCAGTCACATCTACACCATTTTCCCTCTCTCTGTCTCTACACACAGAAACCTGTGATCAATGGTTCAGGAGTTTTTTTTTTATGACTACAGTTCACAGTTTAAAGTGTTCATCTCTGTAGCCCAAGCCTCTGTGCACTCCTAATAACTCTGCATGGGCCTGATATCCACTTCTCCTCCTCTGTCTCCACTCCCTCTACTGTAGGTGCAAGCTTTCTAGATTTTATTTACACCAGGAAGTGGTTGCATCTTTACTCCCTTTTCAACCTGGGATCCTTCACACCTGGCTCCTTGGAGTGAGTTCAGGAGACACACACCAGCCACTGGCTCCGACTCCTACTGGCTGTCCAGCCCGTTGACAGATTGGGTGTTTGCGGAGCCCTTCCCTCTGAGTCTGGTTGTCGGGCTGTCGTCGTCGTCTTCGTCGTCGTCTTCGTCTTCGTCCAGCGATGTGTCTTCTGAAACAGTGAGGAATGAGTTCATACAAATATTTTACTGAACCTTAAATTATGAGTGAAACTCAATTTCAAAGACCTTTACAAGATTACAGTTCCTGTAAATATCTATGTTTTAACTTTAATCAGCCTCTCTTATGGTTGATGAATTAAATCAAAATCAATGTACCTTTTAACTCTTCTGGCGCATATTCATCATATTCATTGTAATAACAGTCGTCTTCTGAGAGGGTCTGTGAAAAGAGAAGAGGAGACATGTGACACACACACCAAAACAAAACCTGACCCTGTGAAGCTTTCAAAGCAAACTGACTGGTAGCAATGTTTAAAAGGGAAAGGATTTGAAGCTTATATTGACACAGGGCAAGTGATCTTATTGTGTAACCTTTCTTGCTTTATTGCTGTGTTCGGGATGTTTCTGGGCATAGCAACCAGGTGCCAAATCATAGCATCATCTACAAAAATGTCAAGAAAGTGCAAATACACTTCTTAACTGTAAAGCAATAGACATACCTTTTCATTTGGACCATAGGTTTCAGCATACCAAACCATTCCGTACAGGCAGAGGAATGTAATGAAGGCCTATAAACAGATAGATGGTTTAATGATTTGTTGAAAATCTTTTATAAATAATTAACAACAGATAAAGCTTTTCAGGTTGAAAAGTTTATGATGTAAAACAGAAAGAAATATGTGAATATGTGTGTCGACGGCAAGTCACAAGATTCAATGTATGACCAGCCAACTACTGACTGAAGAGCATAGTATATTGTTTTGACCCAGAAATGCAACATTACTGATCTTACCAAACACAGCAGCCACAGGACCACGTACAGGACCTGGGTTTTTGAGAACAAGTCCTGTCCAAACTTAATGCATCCCAAGGCCTCCAGAAAGGCTACTGCCCTGTGAATGAGGGGGAAAAAAACATTAAAGCCTCTGACCGACCTGCAGTTCACTTTTAATATTACTAAAAAACAAATATGCCGAATATATGCAGCTTTTAACTGAAAGAAAAATAATCAACCTTTGCTAAAACACTTACCCAAACACCCAGCACTGGGTCCCAACTCTCTTGCACTGTGTGTCTGTAAGGTACGCATAATACTGCCTGAAGCAAAGAACAAACACAAAGCAAATATTAGAAAATATGACTTGTAGTTTAACATGACTGCCTTATGTTGGTCAAAATAAGGATCACAATTTAAGCATATAACACTATCCCAACAGATCTTTCAATATCAGTTTATATGGATTACTTTCCTACCAATATTTAATTGTTGAGTTGGATTCTTTTTACCTGACTGTTGGCGCTGTGATGATACCAACGAACAGGATCCGACACCAGCTGAGAGGATGGCTTGCAGGAAAGACGAAAATGTGCTTCAGGAAGAATGTGTTCAACTCTGTAAGCTGTGGACAAAGAGAAAAACAGGTTGAATAAGGATTGTTATGTGTAATGGCTTATGTATACAACAAAGAGAAAATGATGGAATATTTCCGTTTTCAAGCATATTGAGTTTGAAATCTAGAGTATAGGAATGTTAGCACTTAGTCTCATAATAAATAATCTTAATTACAGTATTTAAGAACAAATAAAGTATTCATATTTGATGTATAGTTTCAAATCTAAAAAGCCAAATGTAATGTCCCTGACAATGTTGTTTGTTGCAATGGTGGGTGGGGGGGGTCGTCTTCAGCATATTTTGCAATGTGACACAATACAAGTTTAGGATTATGGTCATATGACCGACTAAGCCAGTTAAGGAAATCTCACTGTTTGGCTTTTGCTTTGGCTTTATCCTGCTGTACTGTCGTAAATCCATTGTACGTATGAAAACGGCGACATTTCCTACTATGTTGACACAATATGGATGTGAATGCCTTTTTAATCTATTGCAACTGCAGGTCAGCATCATTTCTGGTGCGCTTGAATACAGAGCCAACATAATACAACTATGTGATACTTTTAATTTCAAAGCAGAAGTCTGTAAATAAACAATTAGTTCACGGTCAAATGTTTTTAACACTGCTATATTCAAACTTCTAGGGACATCTCCAACAATGGGCTCATTGTTGGTTTTCAAGTTATAAAGCTAGAAAATATAAATAAGTCATTAGGAGAGGAATTGTTTGTGACTTTATTTCATTATAAACAATCTCAAAGTTTGTTGTTTAATCCTACGTGCATTACATGTATTGTACCATTCCTCCTAGTTTCTATGTGCCCTTGAATTTAAGAGTTGCTGTATACTTTTCTGGCAATTTAAAATTAGGACAATCGTTGCTTTGTCAGACTATTATTAAATTACCTTGTCTCATGAGCTGTCTATTTTTATCACATAGTTGTCCATTGGCTTTACCATGCGCCAGTTATAGATTTAGGGACCATAAATCTCTCTCTCAGCAGGGCTTTACACAGAACAAGCACAGGTGTGGTAGCAAATAACATCTAATGACAGCTCCATTCCATAACATGAGCCAATAAGCCGTGCCAGCAGGACTGTGTGTACAGAACCAGAGCCCTTGAACTGGCCTACCTATAAGGAATGCAGCCACTATAATTGTTAGGACTGTAGTTGCGCCTGTGTTTGACAAGTCAAAATGTGCGCTGCGAGTAAGGTCTAATAGCAATGAGACTCAATGTGTGCTTTATAACGAGCAGATGCACTGAAAAAGGTCAACAAGTTCAGCCAGGACACCATCAAACAAGAGCTATCTTACAATGTCACACTTGAATTAACAAATAGTTAGCAGCTCATTTATGGGGACACTCTGTCCAAGTCCCCCTCATCCCCACTGGAAGATAATGAGAGGCCTGCTGCAGTGTTATTCACTCATTTGGCCTTGAGCCTGTGTGTAGAAGAGCAGCTAAACTGTCACCGCGCTGAGACGTCCCCCATCTTTTCAACTACCTCTCACAGACTGATAATTACCATTTAAAGCCTCAAGAGAGTTGGGAACTGCCTGAGTGAGGAAGAGGGATGACAATGTTGCTTCATCACCGCACAAAAAGGAGAGACAGCAGCTTTCAATGCCACGGTTGCAATTGGTTAGAAATGTGGCTGCTACACTTGAATCTCTAATAGAAAGCAATGGAGCTTACTCAAGTTCTCCATCCATTGTTTTCTCATTACCACAAATTGCTCCTAACTAATCTAACGTGTCTTTCATCCGTACGGGATTAACTGTCAATGTGTGGACAGCAGGACACTCTTGTGTTATATGGATCCATGTGAGAGTGGTTTTAGATTTCAACAAAAGAGGAGGCAATTAGATAAGCCCACTCTTAGCACACTGAAACACTGGATGATCCTGACTAGTCAGCCCTGAGTCAGCCTGAGATGGCCAGGGAGGATTTCTCGGTGACCCACCTGCCAGATTATCATGAACAGATAGACGCCCATCACCCGCTGCAGGGAGGACTTTGGGTCAAGCCAGCGTACGTAGGTCCAGCTAGCGGGGGTGAACTGTAGAGCAGCGCGTTTGATCTTCCCCGTGGTGGTGTGGATGTCCCTGGATGGGAAGCACAGGAGAAGGATTACAAAGACTTGCAGATAGATTTACAACAAGTATTATGTTAGTACATTAGACAAAGCCGGATGAAAGTAATGCCATCACATGAATCATTCACTAGCACTCTGCCTTGATGAACTGTCAAGATCATGTTTCAAAAAAACAATTTATGCATCTTTGGATGGTATCTAAAATGATTTGCTTGATGTGAACCTTTTCAATAGAATAGCTCTGTGTCTTGCATTCCCCCGAGGAGATTTCAAAGTAGTATTATCGTAGGTTTTTTATTCCTTGTTATTGTGTAATTGAGATGTTTTTTTGTTTGGTTGTTTATGAGTTTCTGTTTATTGCTTCAGAGTTTTTAATATCAAATATATTAAATAAACACAAGTTTGTCTGGTCTTTCATTGGTCTGATAATAAAATGAATCTTACATTTTCATAATATAGCATAAAGCTCTAAGGATATATTTCACCTTCATACATTTTTAAAGCTTTATTTATCAATCAGGGCTGGGATGCTTGCACCAGACTGGACAAATCCATCAGACTAAGAATGAAAACAAAACTGGACACTGTAACTTGTAGTTGATTTCTAGACTGTATTTTCATACTTGATACTGGCCCAGTGGTAGGTCCTCATCTCCAAAAAGCGACAGACAGTCATGCCGAGCCAGATGCCTCCTCCATTACAGAGCAGAATGTCCAGAATCACTTGGTCCCACCAGCACTCAGCAAAGTTAGGCAGCAGATGCATGAAGAAGAGCTAAAAAGGAGATCATATAGGCTATTAGAGAATACATGATATCTGAAAAAAATACTGATAATGTTTCATCCTGTAAAAATATTACAGGGAATATATAGGGAGAAACATGCTACAAGAGAAGGAATTATTGGATACAGGTTGATAGGGGATGTAACATGTGTTATAACCTGATATGATGTGAGCTTACTTACCTCAGTAAGCTCCCAGGTAATACTGATAGTCCAGCAGAGGCCATAGCTTCGAATAAGCAGGGCCTTCATACCCCAGCCCCAGAAATGGCTGAATGCAAAAATGTCAAGATGGCTCAGGATTCTCTCCCAGGTGATGTCGTGACAGTTCACAGCGTAATCCTGCAAAGAGCAGCGCAGCCTCATTACAATGATTGATAATCCCCATGTAAGGGAACACAATTGGTGCATGTTAATCAATACAAAATATATTTTCTGTGTAAGCCTTCATTGCTCACCATTATGTCTGCCTCTCTCTTGGCATAACGCAGGTTTGGGTCCAACCAATACATCAGGTCCTTCACCTGCCGCCAGTTTAGGAAGATGACCAAAACCAGGAACAGGAAGTAGAGGACACTCAGACCTTAACAGCGCAGAGAAACCACATTAGAAAGGGAAATGTAACCTCCAAAGTGTTTTATTTTTAGCAATACTTACCAAAAACGATACGCCATATTGCTGGATGTGGCCTGGTGAATGGACCTAAAGTGAGGCACATAAAGATGTCAACGATTTATTCTACAACAAGTGATGGGATAGCCACAGTTGTTTGCTTCTGCTTCCTTTTTTTTGTTTGGACAGTTTTACAATGAGGTTCCTGATCTAACAAAAAGTATGCTATGTAAGCGATCAGTAGCACAGTAAAAACCAACTGTAATTGGTGGCTATGCAAACCTGAGGGACTGTATTGTAGTTATGTATTAACAAAATACATAACTACAGGTTCCGTTTTTTGCTCACCGTTAGGAAATGCCAAAACACTAATGACAAGGAAGAACGAGATGACCAGAATCAGCCCCACCCAGAGATTATTGTCCTTATTTTCATCATCCCTGCAGGCAGGGGAAACAGAAATATCATCAGTTATGTTAAACAGCCCATTTTACAAGCAGTATATGTGTTATATTCCCTCCACAGCTGTAAAAATGTTTCACACAGCAAACATGGGGGTTTTGCATCAGCTGTAAAAGATTTGTAGAGCAAAATGTAGCTTGTAAAGCAGATAATCACAGTAAATGTAACGTTACATCGTCCCTTAGATCGTTACATTGTTGTAGCCAATATCAGCACAGGACATGATGTACATCAATAATGCATTATAAGACAAACATCTATTTGTATTGGCTTAAGTTGACGAATAATGACAGCAGAATGAAGGCAGCCATCACTGATATTTATCCCAGTTTCTTCATGTGGGTGTTGATATATTTTTCAGCAAGAAAATCATTTAAAAGAGTAGCTAGCTAATGTACCTGGTGCATCACTGTTAGCCGAGCACTAGCTAACTATGCTAACCCAGCGAGCTAACGCTAGCCGTGAACGACTTACCTTGCGAAGGCGAAATACATCAGACTGAGCACCGTGCATGTCAGCAGCGTTATCGTGTGCGGCCTGTAGAAAAACTCTATGGTGATATCTTCAACCTGCTGCTCGTTTATCATTCGGAAATGCTTCCTGTAATTCACATCATCCTTGCTCAAGGTGTGGGACCCGCTGTACACGGGCGCCATAGCAGGACGCAGGCTGGAGGGCAGCTCCTCATGAGAAAGTGATCCACAACAAACTACTCACAGGAAACCGGTTGAAATTAATATGTACGGTTACATATCTAACTAGCAGCTTCTAAAAGTAGACGTGACAGCTGAGCAGAGTGAGCAACAGGGGAAGACAGTTTTAAAGAAATTGTTCACTTTTGCTTGTGATTGGTGCTGCATGTTTGTAGGGAGTGTCCCATAGCGGAAGAGCTCACTCCTTCCTCATGTGCTGCTGCTATGATTGTTTTTAGCGTGACTGACCTACATGCGACTACTTTAAAGCCTGACAAATGACCAGAGGTTGACTTTTTTATGTTTTAAATAATCCCGTTACCATCTGAGACTACTGTGACCTCCTGAATTCATAGCTAAATAAAATACATAAGCCTACAGGTTTGGGAACATCAACATAGTTATAGCAGTAAAAACTAATTTAATATCAAATGATTGTGTTGTTGAAAACATCCTGCACTAAAAGTGAATGTGCTTCACTTGATTTTGTGTGTTTGACTCCCCTTTGTGGCGGCTAATGGCTTCACATGTCACTGACACACATCCTCAGCCCCCAGCAGGGGTCTACTTAGTGATGTGTCGGTCGCGAACGAGCCGATTCTTTTGAACGGCTCTTTGGTACGAACGAGGGGAACCGAGTCCTCCTTGGTGAGAGCCGTTCTTGTTATCGTTCAATCGTTGGTCCGCACTCACTGCCTGCCAAAATCCACTCACCTTTTAAAAAGCTTGATTTTGTTCCCCAAACGTATTCTGTGAAGACCCGCCCCTACTCTGATTGGTAGGTTTCAGCACGAGGAGTTAGGTGGGGTTGATCTTAACGGAATACGCGAGAGAGAGAAGTCATAACAAGTGGTACAGGACAGGTAGATGATGTGTTTTTCGGATGGAAAATGAGCCAAACGCGAAAACGCAGCAGCATTTGGATGCACTTCAACCAAAACCCAGGCAGTGATAAAGCGTACCATTTGTAAAGGCAAAATATCCTTTAAAGCAGGGTCAACAAATAATCTCCATCGCCACTTAAAAACACACTATCTAATATTAAGAGTTGCATGAATTTCATTCAAGGCAAGGCAACTTTATTTACTTAACACATACAGAGGGTAAATTCAAAGTACATTCACTGACATGATGACATGGATATGGCGCCACCTTGTGTCATGTTTACAATGCCGATTATTGACATTAGGTCTGACAATACAGTCAATCATTATCCTGGTGATTATTTCGCAGATAAACCTAGTAACCCCGCCCCCTTTTAAAAACGGCTCTTTTGAACGGCTCTTTGAAAGGAACGGAGCCATAAGATCCGGCTCCCTTCAAAGAGCCATAATTCCCATCACTAGTCCTCGATGTGCATTTCGAGAAATGAGATGTCCTTCAACATGGCACGCTAAAATTCATTTCCGGGTCACTACCGGAGGACCGAGGAGTCAAGGAGTCGAGGAGGGACATTTGATGAAATGAGAACGGGCCTGGGACGCGAAAATTATAGAAATGACAAACGGCTCATTTCGGAAAACTCACGCGCGTCGGCTTGACGCTGGGACGACCGGCGACCCTCCCCGACAGGCGCACGGACGCGAGGGCCCGCTCATCACTGCGCGCACTTCTGTGACCGCAGTTTTAATTATTATTATTATTATTATTATTATTATTACATTATTAACATATATTATTATTATTAACATATTATTATTATTATTATTATTATTATTATTATTATATTATTAACATATTATTCTTAAGTCTTAATTAACTTAAGTGCTTTGACAAAAAATCCATACAAAAATGTCATCTGTGGAAGCCGTAATACTGTAAAAAGCACGACCAATCATTTTAGCGGCCCGGCTAAAATAACTGGATGGCCTACCTGCCTGTCAGCCTTCCATCTGTGCACAAACTTATCTTGTGCCCTCATTGGTCATGTGCGCGTTCGTGTGTGTTGGAGGAGGGGCTCTATAAGGAAGTGGCAGATTTTCTCCGATTGTGTATTTTCAATTTATAATTTGATTGTGGACATGCTGTGCTGATTTTTCACATGTGGTGCTTCTTAAAATTAATGTAAAAGGAAGGGAAATGGTAAAAATAAGAAATGTGGTCACAAAAATGTTTATAAAACCTCTCACCAAATCACTCTCACTTCTTGTTAAGAGGGGTAGTGCAAGCTGTATGTGCTTATCAGCCAAAAAGATCAGAATACTTTTTTCAAGACAATTGTTCATGGTGATGTCACTAAAAACACATGATCACAAATAACCTCACACGAAAGTTAGTTTATCACATTATTAAGATGTGCAAATAAAAAGTAATGGTCTTTCTTCACACACTGTTATGTGATCATGAGTATTTTTGTACCAATGCCTTCAGACAGCCTTCTGGGTGCAACACCTCCCATTAAACACATGGGGGCAGCAGCGCTCCACTGACAGGAGTGAGCTACTACACGTGTAATTTCGTTATTAAATTCATATTCATTTATTGTTTCCATAGTTTTAAAGAATCTACTTGATTTTATTTAGTCATTCATGGTGTAGATAGTGGGTGTTTCAATGTTTTCATATGCCTTTATTTAAAGCTCTTTGAATTTGCCTTAACAAATCACGTGATTCATAATGGAATGTGTGTGCGTAAATTACACTGGCAAGCACATGCAGTCACGTGTGCGAATGACGTATAGTTCTAGTTAATTGTGACGTATTTAGAATTCGAAAACACCAAAGGTAATTCTAGGGTTCTGGAAGGAAAGTGAAGTTCCATTTCATCTTCTGAACCCTAAACAGGCAGCAGACAGGACAGAAAGTTATATTAATCCTAGATATATAGATAGATATTCATTTATCTCCGACTACATTTACAGCCAGACTTCTTCATCAAACAGTATTACTTATTATCATTATTATCATTGCTTATTAGCACAAAGGCCAGACCATATTTATGTGGCTTCGCCCTGAGTGGTCAACATTTTACTATACTAAATAGTTTAAAGGGTCAAAATAAGTAAATTAATATATGATAGCTTTTCCGTAGAAGCAGCTTTTCATCCTGTTTAGATATTGTGTTATTTTCTATCATTGAAACCTTTGAAAAAGCACATTTACAGCTAATAGTAGTTTAACAGTGGTGTTAACTTAAACCAAGGGCAACTACAATATTTGGAGAAGTTGTTTACAGTAGTAAAAGCTCTTTTGTTTGGTTTACAGTCATGTCACGGAGAAGCTCACGATTAGACTCCCAAGGATACTACAACAATGAAGGACTACCAATCATTTGCTACAAGGAACACCTGAACAGGTAAGCTAAGGTTTGTGTGAGTGTGTGTGTGTGTGTGTGTGTGTGTGTGTGTGTGTGTGTGTGTGTGTGTGTGCGCGTGTGTGTGTGTGTCTACAATTTTCATTATAGATCTTCAGACCTTTAACTTTTTATTTTATTTAAATTACATTCAGGGTTTTTAAAAACAGATGTTTGAGGACCTCTTCATGCAGTAGTAGAGCAGAGTCCACAAGCTACCTAGAAAGACACAAAACCAGCACCAGAAACATAAATAATAACATAAAAACAGACATGGACAAGAACAGAAAGAGTTACAAAGACAGCAAGCAAATGAGTGACTATGACAGCAACGAAATGAGCGACTCCTCCAGAAACGATGTCAACAACACAAGTAGTAACAGACACAGAAACAGCAGGTTCAACCAAAATATGTTTGGCTTTCTCTTCTTCATACTCGTCCTGTATTTTGGTAAGTGTAACAAACAACTCTATCAACTTTAGTTCCTCAGCTTTTTACTTTTATATTTTCTGTCTTTTGAAGAACAAATGTCTCTGACCTGTTTCTTCTATTCTTTGTGTCTCTCCATCTACCAGGATTTGCATGCAGAGAAGAGTTTCTCAGATTAAACAAAGACACAATGACCAACTTCAAGGGTCAAGGTAAGACATTAAAATCATATTTATCATTTTCATTAGCAAACAAACTAGTGACAGTGACAGCAACACAATTAGCAACAGAAACATTGACAGCTTCTTAAACACTTTCATATTGTCTATCTTTTGAAAATCGTGAAAAAAACCGGTTTCTTTTATGCTTTGTTTCCCTCCATCCTTTAGTAAACACATTGAGTGAAGAGATTCTCACATTAAACAAAGTCCTGAACTCCCTGCAACCGGTGGCGGACACTATGCCCAACTTCGCTCTGGAGAGTCAAGGTAAGACATTAAAATCATATGTATCATTTTCATTAGCAAACAAACTAGTGACAGTGACAGCAACACAATTAGCAACAGAAACATTGACAGCTTCTTAAACACTTTCATATTGTCTATCTTTTGAAAATCGTGAAAAAAACGGTTTCTTTTATGCTTTGATTCCCTCCATCCTTTAGTAAACACATTAAGTGAAGAGATTCTCAGATTAAACAAAGTCCTGAACTCCCTGCAACCGGTGGCGGACACTATGCCCAACTTCGCTCTGGAGAGTCAACGTAAGACATTTAAATCATATGTATCATTTTCATCTGTTAGATTGTAATATCCAAACATATTTTTAACTTTGAGAACGATTGTATCTCACTCACTTTGTGCGTGTGTTTTTTCTGTGCAGAGGCAAGAGTTTTACTTGATCAGTCTTCACAAACGTACTCCAAACGAAGAAGCTGCGCCTATCTTTTTGGAATGTTTTGTAAACGACCTGTACACCCAAGGACAGTCCTTCAGGTAGGATCTACAAACACCAAAACAAATGGCAAATTATAGAAAGGTTTGGGATTTTTAAGCAACCTACCATCTCAACTCTATTTTTATACTCTTTCTTCACTCAGGGAGGCTCATCCCCGGCTGTAGGACGGTGCTGGCCCTTTGAAGGTGGGCGGGGGCATTTATTCATCGCCCTGTCACACCCAGTCTACATCAGCCATGTGACACTAGGTCACATTTCAAAGAACTTGTCCCCAACTGGCATCATTCCTAGCGCCCCAAAGACGTTTTCTGTCTATGTAAGTCACAAATGTATCATTGTTACATTACAGATGTTCAGTTTAAGTGGGAACAATAAGGTGTTCAACTGTGTCTCTATATTCCTCTCTTGCAGGGCATGAATACTTTAGATGACAAAGGAACCTATCTAGGAACCTTTCTGTATGATCAGGACGGGGACGCAACACAAACTTTTGAGCTACCTGTGAGTATTACACTATGCAATACACACATGTCCATTCTTCTTTTTCACACACAAGCTGAAATATTAAAGGAGTAACAGTTTTGTCATTAAATAATTTGTTTCCCATACTGTCAGTTTTTACTCAACAAGCTGTTTCTGCTCTTTTCTCACATCTCTTAGGATCATGGAAAAGTTGTCTTCAAATACGTGAAACTACAAGTTGAGAGCAACTGGGGTCACCCCGACTACACCTGTCTGTACAACTTCAGAGTTCACGGAAAGCTGGCAGAAGTTACAGACAGGTAAGTATGCATGCATGTACTTTTATTATTATTATTATTATTATTATTATTATTATTATTATTATTATTATTATTATTATTATTATTATTATTATTATTATTATTATCATTATCATTATTATTATTATTATTACCACATTATTATTATATTATTAACACATTATTATTATATTATTATTATTATTATTATTATTATTATTATTATTATCATTATTATTATTATATTACCATATTATTATTATTATTATTATTATTATATTATAACCATATTATTATTATATTATTAACATATTATTATTATTATTATTATTATATTATTACCATATTATTATTATTATATTATTAACATATTATTATTATTATTATTATTATTATTATTATTATTATTATTATTATTATTATTATATTACCATATTATTATTATTATTATTAACACATTATTATTATATTATTAACATATTATTATTATTATTATTATATTATTATTATATACTGCATATACATTAACATAAATACACCTACAGTTATTTGTGTTTGTTTAGTTACACATTATTAATCAAGAAAATACAATCATTTTTTAAATAAATGATTCAAAATAATGATTGTATTTTGACGCTTTCCGATACCGAGAAAAGAAGAAGACGCTTTCCGATTGTTGATACCGGAAGTGAAATACATTCATATCCGGTGTTAACTATGCGGACGTTAGGCAGCTAACTATTGCTAGTAAGAACAGAGAAAGAAAGCTTCATTCGCCTTTAAAGCGTATATCACAACTATTTCGGTCACCACGAATGGCGTCTCAGATCCCCATCACCGTCCGGGCTCCTCCGGCCGCCGCCATCCCGGCCGCCCCGCGGGGGAAGAAGCGTCCCGCGAGCCCGGCGGCTGGTTCCGCTCAGCCGGTCCCCGGGAGCAGCAAGAAGAAGAAAGGGCAGCTGACAGCCACACCAGCGGCGACACAGACACAGGTACAGTGCTACCGTCTGCATGTGAAGCGTGCATCATTGTGCGAAACTCAGAGATCTATATAACGTTTTCTGTGTGCAAGGGAATTCAAAGTAGCTAAGATGCAATGCAAGGGTTTCAAATACTGACAGAGGTGGGAGAAGTACTCCGATCAGAGTTTTACTGTCACAAGTAAAAGTCCCGCAGTTAAAATATAACTCAAGTAAAAGTAAAAAAATATTAGCATCAAAATATACGAAGTACTCATTATGCAGATTAGTCCATTTCAGGATACAATTATGTGTTTATTATATTTGAAATCATTAGTTCAAATCTGCAAAGTAACTAAAGATATTAAATAAATGTGTCAGAGTAAAGGCACACAATTTACCTCTGTAGTGGAGTAGAAGTACAAAGTAGCATACAATGTAAATACTCAGGTAAAGTACAAGTATCACAAAATTGTACTTTGCCAGAATCTACCCAAATGTACCCACCTCTGAATACTGAATTCTCTACCGACACTTGAACCCTCATCGAAAACAAAGAAAAAAGCAGCATATTTTAACGCCAAAGATTTGTTTGTATTGTTTCCTGATAACTGCCTTTAAATGGTTGATCAAAGAAAAAAAGAGTTGCTAATTAATTCTCTGTTATGTTTACTACTACTGTTTGAACAAGTCATGTTTTTAATAAAAAGATAGCCAAAAAGCAAATATGTACATAAGTGCTGTGTAGTAACAGCTAGAAAGCAATGTCATTAAATTGTATCTTTAAGATTCATGTAAGTGTTTAAAAGTTAAAGTTAAAATCAAATATTTTTAATTCTGTGTTGTTTCTGTTGTTGTTACTCTTGTTGTCTGATGTCCTCTTTCATGCTTCATCAGATAACAGCAGCAGAGTCGGTGGCGGAGGTGAAGGCAGTGGGAACAGTTGAAATCGCTCCAAATGTTCTCTCAGAGTCAACAGCGAAGCCTCCACCGTTCAAAGACCCCGCCTTCGTGGTGAGTGTCCGCGTCCATGTGGGTTTAAGTTCATCTGCTGCTGAGGCTCTTCCCTCACTGTCTCTGCCCCCTCTCTTAATCTCTGCAGCATTCTGGGATTGGTGGAGCAGCAGCGGGTAAAAAGAACCGGACCTGGAAAAATCTCAAACAGATTCTGGCTTTGGAGCGGACTTTACCCTGGAAGCTTGATGATCCCAACTGTATGTTTTTATATCTTATAATTTCATGTTGCACACTTTTATCAAAAGTACACTACCAGTCAAAAGTTTGGACAAATCTTCTCATTCAAAGTTTTTTATTAACTAGATAATTCCATATGTGTTCTTTCATAGTTTTGATGTCTTCAGTATTAATGTACAACGTAGAACAACATTAAAATAAACAAAAAGCCATTGAATGAGAAGGTGTGTCCAAACTTTTGACTGGTTCTGTACATGAAACTGAATATTTTTTGTGGTGTGGTGGTTTTGAAAAAAAGTCAAAGCTGTGCTATATTATTACATAAATTACGAAACTGCACAGAAAAGTCTACAAGTAATTAAATGTAAGACCTCTGTGTTCACAGACTACAGCATTGAGGCCCCTCCCTCCTTGAAGCCAACCAAGAAATACTCTGACATCTCTGGACTCCCTGTGAGTTATCACTTTACTAAAATACTCACTTTACGATAAACAAAATCACTTTTAAATCTTCTCTGAAGCACACACTGAATACGCTCTCTTTTTCCTCAGGCAAACTACACAGACCCTCAGACAAAGCTCCGCTTCACGTCCTCTGAGGAGTTCTCCTACATCCGCCTCCTCCCCACTGATGTAGTGACCGGATACCTGGCCCTTCGAAAGGCAACATGCATCGTCCCCTGACAGCCGAGCAAGACTTGAAGAGTGAAATACATTTAAACCCGAGCTGAAGTCATGTTTGTGTTTGAGCTGTCGGGCCTGCAAGAAACCAATGAGAGCGCTGTCTCCACAGAGAGGACACGGAGAAGTGCACTTCTTAAATGAACAGATGGTGCCACCAAACATTTGCACAGCTGTTTTAGGAAAGGCTTTAACTTATTATTCAGAGTTACTGTGTGACAAATAAATGCAACAAATAGTATACTTTATTTGAATGCTTATTCTCTTTACGAGACATGTTTGTTGTCTGTAGCTGGATATCATAATTTCACTGTGAGAGAATGTATGACAAGTGTTATCTTTAATGATATTTGTTCCCGATACATTTGAAAGCTTGATGTGGATTTGCTCCTGCTAAATCACATGGAATTACAGGATGCTGTGCGCCCCCTTGTGGTAGAACATTCAGGGGGGTAACAATAAAAAAAGCTGTTGGAAGAAGTTTGCCCATTTTAGAATGATTGTTACTTTTTACAAGTAGCTCATTGAACCTTACTTGAATACGTTTGATTTCAGTTTATCTCTTATTCATCTGTGTTTTCTAATATGTTTTGTATGAATAAATATTTCTAAGTGATACATTTAGAAAAATCGATGTCTGTTCCAATCTCAATGTTGCTTTTATGACAGCCTTTAATAACATTGGTTTGACAATGATATCAAACACTCCTCTGTGTTAAGGGCCACATCTACTGCTGTACATTTGTTTAAAACGCAGTGGCCTGCATCTATGTAAACTATGAACATGTAGCAGGCTAAGCCAAACCTTAATGAGCCAAGAGTCACCAAGCAGTCCTAATTCACATGCGTCATATGTAAATGTAAATTAGTTCCACATGGTTCTAATTCCCCGGCTGCGTTTGATGGATGATTTGCTCTCCGACTGGTACAGTGAGGATGTCTCATTAATCACACATGGCAGGCATCCAGCATAATTTCCATGGTACATTTTACGCTATTTTCACACACTTGATGAATGAGGACCATTGTATTACACATGTGAGCCATCCCTATAATGCTAACGAAGAATAAAAGAGCCGGCACAATTATCGAGGATCACGAGCTTGTGAATATAAACAAGCAAAATCATTCATAACCGCAGCCACTCTTACCACTGAGCTATGAATCCCTTTTTGTTGAAATAGGTTTGATAAATGTGCCATTTTAGTTTACAATTCTTTAGCTTCTGCTATTCTTTTTTTGATGCATTCTTTACACAGTCCCCGTGAAAACAGATCACCTTGTATCTTTGTTCGAAATACATCATCTATATTTGTTACCTATACATCTTTTTAATGTGCCATAAGATCCCATTGTTCCCAAAAGCATATATGATTAATTGTGCAGTGGACCAGGCTTTACCCATGCCTGAGTGTTACTTCTCCCAGCGCTGGACTTAGTTGCAGCTGATGAAGGCAGTATAGTATATCTATGAGAGTCAGAGCAGCATTTCCATTCCTGCTGTGGCATCAAAACCTCAACATAGTGATTAATGAACAGTGCCAGGGCTTTCTGCTACTCAAGCAGATGACCTGCTGGAATGTGTTTAAATGTGTGTTTGTCTCCTGGGCTAAAGTCAGGATCAGGTTAGAGTTATGATTCTACGATTAATGGTTACTATTTAAATGTTGTGATATACACAGGTATATATGCCCTGTTTGGGTGTCTATGTATGAATGCTAACTGCATACTATTGCCATATTTAGTCTATCAACTATAAAAAAACATAAAATGCAGTATATGAGTGGTTTCTCACTCATTACGCAGCAACAACAAATCCTGCATACCTGTCTTTTCAGTCCCAATGTGTCACCACCAGGGTGTATCAGAGCTCTACTCAGTCTGCCGTCCTACCTAAGATAAGACTTTATAGTTTTTTTCAGTTGCTAACACACTAAAATCTCACCTAAAGCACAATAATTTAAACTCACACTCAAAGAGCAAAACCTGAGCTCAAATCTCCAAAATTCTAAACACATGTTCAGCTCTGCACCCTATTTGCAATTCAACTTGGCACTTTTTGTTGTGTCTCGTCAAATGTCTTAGTTATGTTTATGTATTTTGTCTCTCATTTCCTGTTTTATTTTGTATATACCTCAGGCCCTGTTTCTTCCTCCCCGTGTGTGTTTTTCCCGCCATCATCAGTGTCTGCCCCGCCCCTGATTGTTTCCACCTCATATTTAAATAGTCCTGTCTCTCCCCTGTCCTGTGTCAGTTTGTCTTGTTTGTTGGATGGTCGTGCCAAGCTTCAACTAAGAAAGGATCTGGAATTTTACAGGTTAATTATGAGTCATATTATACATAGTGCCACCAGCTGTTAACAGGAAGTCAACCCTATGTGACAAACATCCTCTGATTACAGTAATGGTCCATGAGCAGAATTAGAGCAGCAAAGGGGATCAATCAGTAACAAAAGCACATATAATAAATCGGAAGCTGGTCAAAAGTAAAATATATCAGTAGACAGACTTAACGGTTGAATTCACATGTTCATTATCGCCATGCTGAGCGTAGTCGGTGTCCCAGTCACACAGGGAGTCAGTCAAGTCACATGAGTGTAAACATTTCTGAGCAGAATCTTAAAAATATCCACAAAATGTGATCATATTCAATCCTCCGAGCGCAGAGAGCCTCCAGCTTCCATGCATCAGCAGGTGATTGATAAAAACAACCAACCAGTCATAGATCAAGGGAGCGGGCTAAATTACAATATCATTTATAAATATAATAAATATTCCTTTTATATTTTAGCTGACACCCTTTCATAAAAGTAATAAATAATATCTATAATAAAAAACAGCACACTGATTTAAACAGGCCCATGATTAAATCATTATGAATTATGACTTTGGAAAACAGAAATGAATCTAAGCAATTAAGGACTACAGTTCAATCCTATAATAACAATCATTACAAATTGATTGTAGTGTGAAGAAAATCTTCCTTTGATTGATGATGTGGCACCTGCTGCATCTCACAGGATGTGTGTTTTCAGAGTACGCACACACAGACTGCTGCAATCAACAAGCTACTTCTCCGTTAATGTTGTTTGCTATACTTTGCTGAACCTCTGCAGGCGAGTTTCTCCGACTCCTGGGAGATGCACTGTGTAGTAATGTCATCCTGGTGCTCATTTAGTTCCTGTTTGCCCTCGGGTTTTTGTCACTGTCACATTTTAGCGATAATGGAGATGGCATCTGTGCTGTAGGAAGCCTCCAGACAATGATCATGTATTTTGTTTCACTTCCCAGTACATGCAATTTCTTTTCAGAACTGCTGTTCTCCTGTGACATTGGACCTACTGACTATATACATACAGCTACAGCAACATCATTTTTTGTATTTGGTGGACAAGCCCATTTGTGAAGCACATTTGACTTTGCTGATGTTAAAGGGGACCTATCATGCAAAATGCACTTTTTGATGTCTTTCTTTATACATAAATATGTGTCCCCGGTGTGTCAGGGAACTCACAAGTGTAAGAAATCAAAACCCTCTCTCTTTTCCTCCGTATCTACATATCTAAAAATGGGGGTACAACAGAGCTGATCCAGATTTGCATCCCATATGACGTAATATCGGAAATGCGGACCCACGGCACTATCAGAAACGTTGCTATCAGAAACAATGCCCGACTGTTTTGGACGTAATATGGTCTTTGTTTACATTAGCATCACTAACACTCAGAGCTAACCTGTACTGGAGAGAGCGTGTGTAAAAAAGCAGGAAATAATCCTTTCAGAAATAATCCTTGATGTGGTTTGGAACATGATATGGCATTTAATCATGGCAGCATTTAGCTGTATCCCGTATAATTCGGAGCAGGCACAAGCTCCCCCTCCCCCTTTTTTATTTTCAAGCTAAGGACCCAGATCAACAATTCTATAACAGGGCTTAAATAGAGGGATATGAGGGATGTCTAAAATGCATGATCTGTTTGATATTTTGAGCAAAACACATCATAGACATGTTTTTAATATTTTTTTTATATATCTGAGACCTATAATATATGCCTAAAAATAGCATGATAGGAGACCTTTAAGCGACTAGTTTAGATCCATGACGTCATTGTCCAACATGACTCAGCGTGACATCACATCTAAGGAGAAGTTGTCAATGATGTATGGACATACAAAGACAAGTCCTACAGTTGGGGAACAATTGTTGATAGGAGCCATGATGCATTACTCATCTGACATGTCTTACTTCCTACAATATATGAGAGGAATTCACGAGAACCACCCTCAAATGTCAAGTCAGAGAAATGGACTGCACCCCCAGCTCTGGTAAACTGATCGATAGACCAACTCCAGATCCTGCTGAGCCAGCAGGGGAACTTTCATCTTTATGTTTTTGACCTATTGGCAACTCAACTTCTTTGCTCCCTGTTAACAAAGACATAACACTTAGTGATGGGAATTCCGGCTCTTCTTGGTGAGCCGGATCATTTGGCTCGGCTCACCAAGAAGAGCCGGCTCTTTCGGCTCCCAAACGGCTCTTCAGTTTACCACATATTATACCTTTTATAATTCAATCAAATGTAGCCTTGTTTTGACTAATGATTTATATGTGTACACATATCACTTAAATTATTCAATACATCCTTTGTACTGAAGTATTCAAAAGTAAAAATGACATGTTTAATATCAATTATTTGATGTGGCCAATTGTTTTCATTGCATTTACAGACCCTTGTATCTCTCTGATACCACCCAATGAATGCACAGACTTGCTTGTAGAACCACGCTACACAAAGCAGATAGCAACACCTATAACAAAACCCGAGGTGACAGGGCTTTCAGTGTTGCAGCTCCTAGACTGTGGAACAGCCTCCCAGTACATATCCGGACTGCTGAGTCTATTGAACTTTTTAAATCTCAGCTAAAAACTCACCTCTTTGCACTGGCTTTTAATACTAGTTGAACATTACATTTTTACATTTGTATGTGTTTTTTTAAAAATATTTTTCTAGTTATTGTGCTTTTTATCATGTTTTTAATTATTGTTTTATTATTGTACTCCCATTGTGTTATTTAATATGTATTGCCTGTACAGCACTTTGGTCAACTGAAGGTTGTTTTAAATGTGCTATATAAATAAATAAAGATTGAGATTGAGATAAAAACGTAAGCATAGACATTTTAAAAAAGGGGCTACTGTATCGACATTTTAAAATTATATTTAAAGAAAAGGCCCTGACAAAACAGCAGGGCTCTATTTCAGTAGTAACTATAGAAAAAAAGACAGCAACAGCTGACATCAAATCTTTGCTGAGCCCAAGGATAATCATAAATAAATAACATAGTGAAAATAAATATATTGCAATGCTCAGTACAGCAGCATCCAACCGTCTCTAATCATAAAAAAACATAATACAAATAAATGTATTGCAATGCTCAAAACAGCAGCATCCAACAGTCTCTAATCCTTGGATATTACATGTCACTGCATGCATGCACGGAGCAGCTGTAGCGCGGAGATCATATCATTCTGTCTTGTATTACTTAACAACAACAAAATAACAAAAAAAAAACGGCTCGTTCGCGGGCGCGAGCCGGCTCCCGTCGTTCACTTAAAAGAGCCGGCTCTTTGAGCCGGCTCGTTCGCGACCGACACATCACTAATAACACTTGGAATTTGTTAGATGCTACAACACTCTATAACATATTTTGCTACTGCGGTTCAGGCACAATGTCTAGGATTGAAGTAGGTTTTTTTTTCATTATAGCATAATGTCTTTTTTGTAAATGATGTTCATTTAAAAAGTATAATAAATCATAAATCAGGGTATGCTTTAAGACGTTGCTTCCTTTGTGGTTAAAATGCTGCTACCTTGCTACCTACCAATGGGTAACGTCACAATCACTACGTCCAATTGCTATTAACAGCATATGCATCGATAACCTAGCTCAGGGGTCGGCAACCCCTAGCACGCGTGCCACCAATGGCACGCGGCACCGTAACCAGTGGCACACTAGGAATAAGTGGAATAAGTGTACAAAATATTTATTTTATTTTCGGATCCTGAACGAGACCGCCGCCAGAGCGCGTCTCCCCGTTACCTGCAGAAGGAAGCCATGCGCGCAACGCAGCCCCACTCAAAAAGGCCGATCGCGAGACGTAACATACATGACACTTTTCTCTGTGTGCGGCAAAACAAGGTCGCCAAAATCGCTTCACCAGTCTGGCAGTATTTTAAGGTGTCCGAAAAAGACAATAAAATAGCGGTATGCAACGTGTGTGAAGCATAAATCCTGCAGCTCCACCCGCTGTGACGGACCGGTGAGCGGAGCAGAACACACACAAGAGTTAGACCTAACACACTTAGCTATTTGATCTACCTTTGGAACTAGTTATAAATATATTTATTCTTCACTGTCACTCATTACTGGATCAGTGAGCTGCATGAGATACTGACAGGCTGTCAGAGAGAGAGAGGGGGAGAGAGGAAAAGAGAGCGCTTCCGCTCATTTCCCCCGTGTTATTATCCAAAGTTAATGTAAACTTGAATAATATAGGCTACTTCATTTTAATGTAACAATTATGTTGGTTGTTGTTTGTGGAAGCGCCAGTGAATGAGCCCCATTAACTGAGTTTTAAACATCACTTTTCACGAGTGTGTTCGTCGAGCTCTTCAACACCCTCTCCCCCCCCCCCCCCCCCCCCCCCCCCCCCCCCGTTGATAATTCACGATCGTCGGCACGCTGATACATTTTTTTTTTTAGAATGGCACTTCATATCAAAAAGGTTGCCGACCCCTGACCTAGCTAAAGAAAAACATCAGCATTAGACATATAGAATGGCCAGATTTGTATTTGTTTCAAGATCTTCCCCATGGTTGTGCAAAAACATGTATCAAGCTCAGAGAAGTTGATATCCCGGAAATCCATATATGACACTCAAAGCAGAATATTTCCACTCATCACAGCGGGTGGCAGCATGCAGGAAGGTGTGAAAAAAGGGACTCTCCAGTTCTGGTCTCCACAAACCTCACATAACATCCGCGTTAACGATGGGAAAGCCGTCAGAATCTCAATCAAGTTCTGATCAGATCTGTGTTGAGGTGACAGAAGGACTCTCCCTGCACCGCCACTCCATGTTTCTGAATCACAACCGCACAGATGGTCTTCATTACACAGCAGGATATGAATATACCTGCAAATGCAATATTTTACTGTCAAGGTTCTTTATTGTCAATCTGACATAGCTACAGAGTAATTATGCAGTTGAAAATCTTATGTCACAGGCTTCTCCAACAATGCAACATAATAACATAACATAATAACAATAAGAGCAAGAGCAATACAAAAATAATAATAATAATATCTATATATGTCTGCATTATTTGCGTTGAATGTCTTGTACCAAGGAGTGCTCATACTTCATGATTCTCTTGTTCCATACAATCTCTGTATTGTATTCATTATTTTTATTTTTATTGTATGCTTTTATTTGCATGCATTGCATTCTGTGTGGTAGGTTAAAGCATTTTACTCAAAAATATAAAGTATATCAGTTTTCTTTTGCATTGTATCATGGTTTAGTTTATTATATTTTCAAGAGAACTAATAAGTTGCATCTCTGAAAATGTCAAACTATTCTTTTAAAGTTTGTTTTCCTCTTTGTACTGTATGGCGGGGCCAGGCTCCAGTGATGCTTAGGTAGCCATTTCCCCCGAAATGCCTCTCCCACCAGTTTTCTTCTCTACATCATCACATTTTTCTCATGCGTGTGGCCGTCTTAAATCACAGCTAGCAGCCATATTTGTTTTTGTACTTTAGCTTTCTTGGGAAGCTTTTGCCCTTCCCCACCTTCATGGTCGTACTTTGTCAATGCTCGTGGGGTTTGTCCCTGCCTCAACAGGGACATGAACAGAGATCTTTAACCATAACTGATCATGCCACGGCTGCCCACACAGTGACACAGTTTCAAGGTTCATTTAGCTGCCTCAAGGAGTTCCTTATGACTGCTAGTTCTCTCTCCCTGCTAGAATGCAACCTAAGCGAATGAGTTACCAGTTGTTATTGGGCTGTAGAGGTCAAACAGCAAAGTGTCATCAGATAGCTAATCAACTCATTCAGATATCATTACACTGGGCTAAATCCCTGTTAATCCCACTGAAGATTCAATCAGTGTTCCCTCCCAGGTCAACTCGTTCCCCTGTGTGTGTATGTGCGCTGAGGGGACAGCGAGAAAGGTAATTATTCATGTTGATAGACAATGATTGTCCTTCAATGGGCCGCATTCACCGTCTCCTCTTCGCCTTTCTCCTTCTCTCAGTTTGCCTGTCCTATCTCCTCCTCTCGCATATACTCTCTGCTCTGTTGGCTGGGGGATTAGCACCCTGCCATGGTCTCTGATTGATAAGGCTTCTGTCAGTCCATCTTAATCTCTGTTGTATGTTTGTGTCATCACCTGCCCTCATCTTTTTGTCCTACCCACAGTTTCAGTAACAGAAGTGGAAGTACTGGTTGAGGCCCGTTTGTATGTGTAAGAGTTGCATGCTGTGACTGTAAAAATGAACACAAATAGCCTTTTGCATCTGTTGACTTTCACTTTAGATATGTACAGTAACAACGGGAAATTGCCAGTTAAAATGTGGTAGTATTATTGATTGCATTATACGATTACAACTTTTTCACCTATACATCTTTATATCTATCTATTTTTCATCTATCTTTTCCTGCCTTCCCATCTCGCTCTGTTGTTCAGATTAGCTTCATCTATTGCAGACCTACATTTAGGTGACTAAAGTGTCATTGGACGGAGAGAGATGTAATAGGTGGGATGTGACCCTGCAACCCTCTCAACGACAGATGGAACCAATCTCACCAGTACGAGACAGACCATCTATTCATACCCACCTACCGCGGAGTGTTTGTGTGCGTGTAATGATTGCGCCCATCCATTCACACTGCTGCTGGTGATGCAACTCAATGCCTCACTTTGCTGAAGGTGTGTGTGTATGTGTGTGTGTTTGTATGTGTGTGTGTATCTTTGAACCTGTGTCTCAGACCTGATATTTTATCACCAGCTCAGCTCCAAAATCCAATTAACTGTCTGGTGGTTGTGTGAATTTGCACCGCCGACTGTAAAAATAATCTTGGATGGTTTGGAAAAACCCTGTAAATGTTTGGTTTCCCATGGGTGTTTGTAAAGCAAATGTTTAGACCCTCATATTGTACATGAATCCATATGTTAGTAAATAAACAACTCACATTTTATTTTTGTTTATCCCAAAAAGCATTTTTTGCAAAATGTGAAATAAAGAACGCCGCTACGCTGTTAAATTCTCTGCCCTGTAGCTCTAGAGAAAGTTTATATTGATACTGCAAAGCCTTTATGAGCTACAGCGTCTCCAATAACTTTCTCACACAGACACACACATACACAAACAGGCACACACAAACAGGCACACACAAACAGACACACAGACACACAGACACTGAGTGCATGTCTCCTAGCAATATTTATACATTGGATACACCGCAGCAAGAGGAAAGAGGTAATTGCATTGACTTTAGAGGTAAAACAACAGTTATAGGCTGTGTGTGTGTGTGTGTGTGTGTGTGTGTGTGTGTGTGTGTGTGTGTGTGTGTGCGCTAAAACCTTTCATCCATCCATATCACTGCGCGTAAGAGCTATATTCTGCATTGTGCTCTGCTTGCCCTTGTAGAAGAATACCTATTGACTCCCACAGATATAAGCTGCTCTCCACTTCACTGTCATTTACCCTTTTTAGCATGTCTCTGTGTGCATACTTAACGTGTGTGTGTGTGTGTATATGTGTTTGCTTACGTACGAGAAAGAGTGGGACAAAAAGCACATATATGGAGATAAATAACGACCCTGAGCATACACACACACACACACACACACACTCAGATGCACAGTTAGTGTTTTTGGGAGGGTGTGATGTTAAATGAAGCGTGAAATGAAGAGTCAGAGATGTTAGAACATTCCTTCCCCAGGGATCCTCTTCAGCGGACTGACACAGACCAGGCCGGGATAGATCAGGACGGCCAAAACCAAACCTTCAATTTCACTGCGTCGGCATGCCCCCTGGTGGGAAGGGGCATTACCCTTTTTGACTGTGTAATGTGTGTGAGTGTAACTTGAAATATAACACATAATAAAAGACTATGTTCTTTTTCACCTTATTTTTAGTTTGTAACATAACAATATCAGCTGACACAGAAGAAGCTGCAGAAGTGGTGGTTAGGAGAAGTAATTGTTTTTGATAAGGCAAGTGTGTTGATTTAAAAGTTGTCATTTATGTAAGTTGACTGGTAACATTCAATGTGCATTGAACATTAAGTGAGCATTTGCTTCCTCCTGCTCCTTTTCGGACACTATTATTATTTTTGTTGAATTTATAAATATTTTGAAAATGTATATATATATATATAGGCTTACTGTAAAAAGAACTGTGTTCTACCAATACGGTAATCTGGTTAACAATTTTTTTATTTAAAAAAAAAGGAAATCTGTTGGAAATAAAGAAGGTAATAAAATGAATATAAATGAATGCTAGTGTATCAGAAATATCACCATGTGGTCATTGTTATTTGAAATTGAGTCTTTAAAGTCTTAGTTCCTTAAACAAGTCAAAAAGATTGCCAGTGTGGTGGCATTTCAAGTTTAAATTGCAATGCATTTCAATATGTTTAAAATATTTTTCATTTTTGTTCTAATGTAGTAATCTTTACAAAATTGTTGAGCAAAATTGTCTATAATATTCTTGTTAAATTGAATGATTGTGTTTTGAGAAGGTTCTTAAGTAAACCGAAATCTTCCAGCTGAACTTCTACCAACCCAACAACGGACATCATAGGCAAGGCAAGGCAAGTTTATTTATATAGCACCTTTCAACACAAGGTAATTCAAAGTGCTTTACAAAAATGGAAGACATTTTAAAAATGGCATTTAAAATCAGTCATTAAAAAGGAAAGATAATAAAATAAACATTAAAAGAAAAAATACATGGATAAAAGTTAAAAGTTACAGTGCAGTTTAAGATGTGAATAGTTCAATTAAAAGCAGCGGCAAAAAGAAAAGTCTTCAGCCTGGATTTAAAAGTAGTAAGAGTTGCAGCGGACCTGCAGGTTTCTGGGAGTTTGTTCCAGATATTCGGAGCATAATAACTGAATGCTGCTTTACCATGTTTAGTTCTGACTCTGGGGACAGAAAGTTGACCAGTCCCTGAAGACCTGAGGGTTCTGGATGGTTCATAATTTAGCAGTAGGTCAGACATGTATTTTGGGCCTAAACCATTCAAAGCTTTATAAACCAGCAACAATATTTTGAAATCTATTCTTTGACACACAGGAAGCCAGTGTAAAGACTTCAGAACAGGAGTGATGTGATCCACTTTCTTAGTGTTAGTGAGGACTCGAGCAGCGGCGTTCTGAATTAGCTGCAGCTTTCTAATAGATTTTTTAGTGAGGCCTGTAAAGACACCATTGCAGTAGTCGAGTCTACTGAAGATAAAAGCATGGACAAGTTTTTCCAAATCCTGCTGTGACATTAGTCCTTTAATCCTAGATATGTTCTTTAGGTGATAGTAGGCTGATTTAGTAACTGTTTTAATGTGACTGTTGAAACTCAGGTCAGAGTCCATGACTACACCTAGATTTCTGGCTTTATCTGTTGTTTTGAACATTGCAGACTGAAGCTCAGCGCTAACTTTTATACGTTCTGCCTTGGCTCCAAAAACCATTACCTCAGTTTTATCTTTGTTTAATTGGAGAAAGTTCTGACACATCCAGTCATTGATTTGTTCAATGCACTTACTCAGTGTTTGAATTGGAGCATAATCTCCTGGTGAAATTGTTACGTAAATTTGTGTGTCATCCGCATAGCTATGGTAACTTATTTTGTTGTTTTTCATTATCTGAGCCAGTGGTAGCATGTAGATGTTAAAGAGAAGAGGCCCCAAGATGGAGCCTTGAGGTACCCCACATGTCATATTTGTCAACTCAGATGTGTATTTACCTATAGAAATAAAGTTTTTTCTGTCCTTTAAGTAGGACTCAAACCAATTTAGAACTGTTGCCGAAAGTCCCACCCAGTTTTCTAGTCGGTCTAGTAATATGTTGTGGTCAACAGTGTCAAATGCAGCACTGAGATCTAATAATACTAACACTGAAGTTCTGCCACTGTCTGTGTTTAAGTGGATGTCATTGAAGACCTTTACAAGAGCAGTCTCAGTGCTGTGGTTTGGACGAAATCCTGACTGGAACACATCCAAACAGTTATTTAAATGCAAGAAGTTACTCAACTGTTGAAATACTACTTTTTCAATGATTTTACCTAGAAATGGCAGGTTTGATATTGGCCTGTAATTGTTCATTACTGAGGCATCTAGATTATTCTTTTTTAAGAGCGGTTTAATGACTGCAGTTTTCAGGGCCTCTGGAAAAATACCTGAGTGAAGAGATGTGTTTACTATATGAAGTAGATCTGAGGCCATGCAAGGAAAAACATCTTTGAAAAATCCTGTTGGAATAATATCAAGGCAGCAGGAGGAGGATTTCAGAAGTTGAATAATGTCCTCTAAGTTTTTACCATTAATCTGATGGAATTGTGTCATGGTGTTTGAATTGATATTAGGTGGACATAGGGACAAAACATTTGCTGTACCTGATGTAGAGGCACTGACTGCTTGTCTAATTTTCTGAATTTTGTCAGTGAAGAAGGAGGCAAAATCATTGCACGCCCTGGTGGATAGAAATTCAGAGGCTACTGACACTGGGGGGTTAGTTAGTCTGTCGACGGTAGCAAACAAGGCACGTGCGTTGTTTTTGTTTTTGGTAATGATGTCAGAGAAGAAAGACTGCCGTGCGTTTTTCAATTCCAAATTATAAAGGCCAAGTCTCTCTTTATAGATTTCAAAGTGAACCTGGAGATTTGTTTTTCGCCACCTACGTTCAGCTTTTCGACACTCTCTTTTTTCTGTTCTCACGGTCATGGCCTTTCTCCATGGAGATATTTTCTTGCTAATCACTTCCTTTACCTTAGTTGGAGCAATGGTATCTATAACATTTTTAATTTTTGAATTAAAATGATCTACTAGCTCATTTACTGAGATGTTAGCAGGGGCAAGTGTGGATGAGAAATTATGAGTAAACATTTCCCTAGTATTTTCAGTTAAATATCGCTTTGTGGTTACCTCTTTCTGAACATTTTTGTGAACAGAAATAGAGCTCTCAAAGAAAACACAGGAATGATCAGAGAGTGCAACATCAGTCACCACAACCTTTGAGATATTCAGACCCTTTGAGATAATTAAGTCCAGAGTGTGCCCCTTATTGTGCGTGGGCTCCGCCACATGCTGAGTCAGTCCATAGTTATCAAGAACACAAAACAGTTCTTTAGCCCCTCTGTCCTGGGGGTTGTCAACATGGATGTTAAAATCACCAACAATGACTAAACGGTCAAAGTCAATACACACTATAGACAGCAGTTCAGTAAAATCATCAAAAAAGCTTAAAATCATAATGTGTTTTGTTTATAATAACATGTTGTTAGGCTAAGGCAATTAGCTACAAGTGCTTTGTTGAGATGATGAGTCTATGAGGGAGTAACACACACTAAAACAGACCTCAGCTATATGAGTGACATACTCCAACATTAAAAGTAAGTGGTATTCCCCTTTAATGGCCATTGTTAACATTATTATCCAAGACTTGACTGCCGTAGCAGGTCAGCTAATTCTATTGGAGACAGCTTCCGCCTTTCTCTCCTCAACCAGAGTCCAATACAATCGGGTCTTATCTCCTCTAATATGCTCTGCTGTTAATGAACAATCAGTCCCGTTAATGTCCTGCTAATTAATGGCCCATCACCCTCTTCAGAGTGGTAATTAAGTGCCAGTTGAGGCGTCTAATTGGCATGGTTTCTGATTGGATGAAGTCACGCTTGACCCTGTGGGACACAGGAAGTGAATTACAGTGTTGTCATCATTGTGGAGAGGACTTTTACAAAGACTGCTGACTTGCTTTAAGAAAAATAACCATCTTGTTAACCTGAGCAGAAGTTCACTTGAGTGACAGTCAGAGGACAAACTGTTAAATCTGTTAAAGAACGATCAATGATAGAAATCTGTTGTCTTCTACACCTCCTAAATAACTGGTGGAGAGTGGTCACAATGGTGTTTGGAGGTATATAAAAGACCACTAGCTTAGTATGTGAATAGTAACAAAGTTTCGAACCTACTGGTGTAGCAGGTCCATTCTAACCAATATCCAGATGCTGTTGAGTAAAGGATCATTTGCAGCGGGGCGGTCACTAATAAAAATAAAAACAGACAGGGTTTTCTTATTGCTTCAGCTAAAGAAAAACTCTGTTCCATGTCGTACCAACTGCTGAAACTGTGGCTAAAATGTGTCTTAAAATGACGACAGCACTAGAAAATGCAACAAAAAGCTGAGGGGAGTCTCTTTACAAAACATGTAATCATTTAATCTTATTTGATAAATAAGATGATTATAGCTCCAAAAGGAGTAAAAAGTAAAAAAAGTAAATGTTAATGTTTTTAAAAAATGTTTTAAAAAGAATGTATGATGCACAACTTAGAATGGTATCCCTTAATGTGGAACAGGTCAGAGATAGCTTGTGGCCAACACAGTTTCAGTACAAACAAGGCTAGCAAACAAGCTTCACACATGGCTGATGGTGAGCTCCTTCACTAATTAGTTGTACTAAGGGAAAAAAAGACACAATAGAAAAGATTTCAAGGCAAACGCTAGAATTACCTAGATAGATTCACATATGGTTGAACGCTGGCTGCGAGTGCCTCGGTTAATTAGTTTTACTGTGTAAAAGAACAGAAATAGCCAAAGGTTTAGGGCAAGGAGCAGACTCGATATAATACAAGCTAACAGTGTGAGGTGGCAGTTTTCACTCACATATGGCTGACTGGTTGCTTCAAGCTGTTGGATAATGACTAAGGCGCCGTTTACACGAGGAGAAAACTGCTTGTATCTGCATAGTTTCGCGTGCGTATAGCCCTATTATTTACACGAGGCCGATAGAAACTGACCCCACAAACAATAACGGGTCCCAAGGTGGATAGATTTGCAAACGAAACGCTCTGGGGGGTCAACCGAGTCCGTGTAATCACCTCTATACGAATATTTCCTGAAAAAATTGCGATAGCCCCACCTCTCTGCTGTAGCAACTATCAAAAATAGCTGTGTTAATTAAACGCACAAGGGGTTCTTGAATGAAATAATATTATAAAAGGCAAACCAGAATTGTTAACGCCCAATATACTCCTTAAACAAAATAAACAGAGTCAGATTTCATGCATTGATCCATTATATTGACAAAGGTGCGATCTCACCCGGTGTTTGTAGAGAATATCTCTCTTTCTGAGCGCGTCCTCTCCACAGAGACGTGCTTCTGGTCGATGCAATATCCACAGATTCGGTTTCTTTCAGTTTCAGTTTCGGGGCTTAAACAGAAGGGTAGCCATGGCAACATTGCAGGGGGCTGCTCGGGTTGCTCTTCTTCGCGGCTTTTGGTGTATTTTGGCGGAAGTATCAGCGCCACTTACAGTCCCAGCATATGTACTACAGCGTTTCCAGCGGCCTCGTTTGAACAGACACGTTAAATGAAACAAATGCATGTGAACGGAATACTTTTTTGAATACGCATACTGTGCATAAACGCAAACGGTCCCATGTGAGCGGGGCCATAAGCCGCGTTCACACCGGAGTACTTTCACCGTACTTTTCGCGTTTTAGTTCCGTGAGTACCCCTTATGTCGCGTTCACACCAAAAATCGTACTTAATCTCGGGTACTTTTACCCCCATTTTTAGAGCCAGCTCAGAGAGCGTACTTTTCTGTGGGTGAAAAGTGCTCCAAAAGTTCCCCAGTGCTGATTGGCTGGGCGAATTGCAAACCACGCCCGTACAACTCTGAAAATGTTGTGTGGAGACGCCATTGTTTTTCCTCGCTACAAAAACACAACGCTCCGTGCGTTGTGTTTGTTTTTGAAAGCAGTTATGGCAAGCATCAAGAAATGATGAGGAGGTGTTGGCGCTTCAGTGCTACTGAAGCCAGTTCGGTAGCTTTCACTCGACCTGGGAATTGTGCACAGCCGGCTAAATATAAAGAAACTCAGGACTACAAACGGCAGATTCAGTGGCCAACGATGACTACCACGATGAAGGTAAAATCAACTACATGCACTGGGGTTTTAATCTGCACAATAATGGTCTCAGATGTACTTGTATTTGCTCAGTAGATCAAGCTAGCCATGCTAGCCATAATAGGCTAACACCGGCCCCGGCTAGCTACATCTAGCTAGCTAGATATTCTCCGCTGTATGAAAACGTTTTGACTTGTGAATAACTGTGCAGTGTTTCTGTAATTTGCTTCACTAACTCATGGCACTAATCGTCTGTTTCAGGCGAGGATGGACAACTCTCGGGATTGGAAACAAGTGAGCTTTGCATTCTAGATCACAGCGCTTTGTCGTCCTCCTTACCAGCAACCAAACGCAAAGGTACACACACTGTAACTTTGTCTTGAAAGAACGTTACGCATCGAACTGATGTTCACAATCATGTTTATTTCATAATATTCATCATATTTTATGTTTAACTTGCCTCAACAACATTAAACAAAGTTCAAGCATACATGAAGCACTCTTCAAAAAGGAACAATCCTCCGTGTTTGAACCTCTTGAATCGCTGCATAGCCGATTTATTTGGACTGGATTATCCCAGAGAGGCCAAACATTCTTTATAACACAGTTTCAGATTTGTGAAACCTTAATTCTATTTGTGAAAATACAAAAAAGGGAGATTTCAGTGCTTTTTTTACATGTAGACCACATTAGACCAGGTCCTGATCTAAAACCACTATACCTACACTCATCAAATCTGGACTGGATTATCCCAGAGAGTCAAAAGATTCTTTATAACACAGTTTCAGATTTGTGAAACCTTAATTCTATTTGTGAAAATACAAAAAACACATTCCTAGTATGTTGTAAAACTACATGGCGACTAAGATCTTGTATATTGCTTATTTTCCCCTCTTAGGAAAGCGGACACGGGATGCGAATTTCTTTGACACCGCCCAGGCGTTGGAGGACCGGCGTGCCGTGGTGAATGAGTCGCTGCGTGGAGATCAGATGGTGCTGTTCACCAAGGCCCAGGAAACGGAGGACAAGATGCTCACCTCGATGGAGCGCCAGGCAGAAGTGTTCAAGCAGCAGATGGAGCGCCAGCAGCACCAGGATGAAGTGTGGGCGCTGCGCCATGAGGAAGCGTCGGCGCAGCGGCAGGATGAGCGACAAACTGCATTTAATAACAGTTTATTTGGTATAGTTTTTGTAAATACTGACACACGACACACAACGTTGCACTAAGGTGTGTATGCTGCTGAGAATATCCCTACACCTGGGACAGTTTATTTTATATTGTTATTACTGTTATGACTATTTTATATATAATGTTTACTGACATGTACAACTGACACTTTATTTACATTTAAAATTGTTCTATTTAATGTTATGTCTTGAGAGTGCAATAAAGAAAACCGACATGGCGATTAAGCTTATTTCTCCTGACACTTTATCTTTTGTGACCTGTGTAGCATCCTATACATCACATGTAAGTGATTATTCTGATACCATCATGTTTCATCGGTTATAAACTGGCAAAGCTTTATTTGTCATTTATTTATCATCAATGTTGCAACCTTGTGGGGGAATGGCAGGGGCACATACACAAATATGACAATTTATATAATTTTAAATATTATTTGACCTAAACTTTTAATTCCCCCCCATTTCACACAACACAACATGGAGTCCACTATGGGCCAAAACTAACATGTATGTTTGCATAGTGTTTATGGCAGACGGATGCAGTGGGTCTCAGGAAGATATATAATAAAGGTGGGTTTGCTGCTGAGACTCCCTACACCTGGGAGTTTATATTATATTGTTATTACTGTTATTATATAGTACAACTGACACTTTATTTTATATTGACAATGTTTACTGACATGTACAACTGACACTTTAGTTACATTTAAAATATTTCTATTTAATGTTATGTCTTGAGAGTGCAATAAAGAAAACCGACATGGCGATTAAACAGATCCTGTATCAGTTTTTCTTCTTCTTTTGTTTTGTAGCGGGTTGCAAACAACTTTAAGGTGCTTACCGCCACCTACTGTACTTGTAATCTTCCCTCAGGGAAAAGTACTCCGGTGTGAACGCGATCTGTACTAAGTACCCTGGGGTTAAAAGCGCCAGGGCTCTTAGTGCCGGAACTAAGTACAGGAAAGTACTTGGTGTGAACGCGGCTAAAGACTCCATTTGGCAGCTACAGTACTGTACGTACACACACACACACACACACACACACACACACACACACACACACACACACACACACACACACACACACACACACACATATACATATATATATATATTTATATATATATTTATATATATATTTATATAAATGTATACAATTTCAGAATCAAACAGAGCACTCTCATAATAACGTAACACTATCAGAGACTGGATATATCCCCCCCCCTCTCCCCTCTCTGGTCGCTACAATGAGGAAAATAAATTACGGGCCAAAAGTTTTATTTACAAGTATTAAAAGTAAGCAGAGGACACCAAACCAACTGAGACCTGTCTGTCCGCTGCATCTACGCACACACTGTACCACACACACCTACACCACACACACGCACCTACAGCTCCTAAAGCATAATAATCAGGCTACAGCCGTTGTGTATTTTATTATGTGAAGCACTAAATGGTTTTAGAAAAATATCGACTCTTTGTTTGTAGATATCTACTAAACTAAAGCAAATAAAGAGAGTAGGCCTGTTATACTGAGTGATATATATTATACATGTACACACTGCTCTGCTTTCTGCACGGACCTCACAGCTGTTCTCTCTGTAAACATCGCGTCGCGATGAAAGCAGTTAATAAAATAATATCCAGGGGATGCATGCAGAGCTGTCATTGGCTGAGATAAGTCCGGCCGTGCGTCACGACTCTTTGAAACATCTTTGTTCCGTGGAGGGCCGTGGAGGACCATAGACTGTATATATAAATGGACGTAGGGTCCGTGACGTCACCCATAGGATTCTGCAGAGTTGCCGAGAAGCCCTTAGTAGGCGGAGTCGGCCACTAACGGCTCGACAGTGACGTCTGAGTCTAACTCCCGCCTGCTCCAGCCTGCTCCAAATAAGGGCAAAGAGGCGGAGCCGAGGCGGGACCTTCTGCCTCCAGCTGGGAAGTAACAGAGCTAGCTCAAGCTAAGAAGCTAAGCTAACATGCTTCCCCATCAGCACACTGCCGTCACATTTTACGTTTCTAAGGTAAGCGGACATGAAACTATTCAGCAAAACTATAAATAATAATCTAAGTTATTGAGTTTTTAGCATAATACTTCAGAATCTTAAAATCCCTTAACGTTTGTATGCAATGTGCTAAATGCAACACTGGAATCAAGCAAATATTAATATGTTTGTATGACATTAGTTATTTATATTTTGCTATCACTTAATTATACGTTTAATACATTTAAGTTAAGCTAAGGTGCATGTGATGGTAGCTAGTTAGTGCTCTTACCTGTGAGGCCTCTTCCAAACCGCATTATAACCAGACTGTATCATTAAAACTATAAGTACCAGTTCTAGATCCTTGACTTTAGACAAACAATACAAAAGACAAAATGTATTTAAAGACCAATCTTTATTTGAAGGTGCCTCTTAACCTGGGATATTAGTTATACAGTAATAGTATTGACAATCTAAAAAAACTGAGCAACTCAACAGTCAACTTTATATTTCTTATTGTCTAAAGCATTTATTATTTTCATTTTCCCCTCTCATATTCAGTGTGGACGGATTGAGACAGCGTGGTGTCCAGAGAGCTGCAGAGACTTCAGGGAGAAACCTCCGTGTGATGGACGTCCAGTCTGTTGGTTTGGAGAGGACTGAGGGGCTTTCCTCTGTGAGGAGGATCAGACCTGATGGAGGAGCCCATGCATAGCTGATACCACCTGATCAGGCCTTGTCTGTCACTTTATTTGACTAAATGTGTTTACTTATACATTTAATAGGTTTACACCTTCTGTCCATATGTGCTTTTTTATTTAAAACATGTTTGATTAACTTTTGGTTCAGATTTCAATAAATTGAATTTGTATTTGCACTCCTTTTGTCCATTATTCTTACTGAAAATGTTAGATTACACATTCACATCCGACTGAAGATTGGCCCCATTTATTTGCGTTGCAAACTCTGCGGTACAAGGTACATGTTGTGAAGCTCATAAAGTGAGGCAAATAGAATTAATCAGCTGATGGAGTGTAGATGTGGAAATAGGTGCATTCGATCAGCTGACTTCACAATAAAAGTAGTTTCTTAGTGAATGTCCTGTACTGGTCTTAAAATCTCATAACATCAGCTTTTAATTTTCCTCTTGGATGTTCTTCTTGACCCTCAGAGAAGGAGAAAATGTTGAGTCGTGTCTTTCAGGCATGTCCTTTCCTAACAAAAATTACAGGAAACATAAAACATATTATTGCAGAACAAGTGTGTTATTATGAAAGAGGTGTGCTTGTGTTTAGGGGCTGTAGATATAATTATTTTGTAATTGTAATGTTTTATTTTATTTCAACAGTGAGCTACAAAGACAATCAGATTATGAATGAACAGTATGAAATTCATCAACATTGAAATATATTTTATTATCAAAATAATATTGAACTGTTATCAAAACTTAGTGCAACTGTAGAAGCTTGCTCTGTTCTCTCACTGAAATCATAACTTTTACCACGTTTTTTACAGACAATATTGAGAGATAAATAGCAGTTGTCACTATGCGTTAAATAGCTTTGCCTTCAATACCTTAAATTAGAAAGCTGACAGTCATATTGCTTGTTAACATCTAAATGTAACCCTTTGCATGGAAAAAACCCTCAACTTCACTGATGTGTAGGTGATCTAGTATTTAGTATTGTTTAATGGAATGTATATCAGTGTATTAAAGTCAATACTTCATTTATTTAAACCAATATCTTTCTTGATTCTTTGTACAGTATGAAAAAAGAGTATTTGTACCTGTGCTGAAGTTCACTGCTGTCAGGAGTCCAGTTCTGTCTCTCACTCTCTGGTCCATCCTGTCTGCATCACCTGGAAACTTTAAACAAACAGATATATATGTAAAGAACCATGTGTACAAACAATATAACTTATTCTCTTCTGTTGAACATGTTGGATTGTGTATTGTCCGAGTCAGGGTTCTTTTTATTTTACTGTAACTTTGGAAGTTGTGTTACCAATGCTGTTGTGTTACTGTTTATTTGATACCAATTTGGTAATGCAATTAATAAAAACAACAACGTTTGGGTTCGTTCTTCAGATGACTGTGACGTTAACGTGTAAACTCAATAATGAACTCCAGCTCAACCAACCATATTGTAATATCTAAGTAATCATCTTGAAAATATGACATTAATAATTGTAATATGCACACATCTTATTGTGAGGTTGATTTCACATACACTACTTCGACGTTAGCTTGTCTACATACTTGAGCATAGCTACCACTCGCTTACACGCAAACCCAAGCCTTAACATTCATTACGTATCATAAACACATAAATAAAGTACTCGAATTTCACTTACCGCAAAACGGCATTCATGCACCGTCTGTTTTAACCGCAGAGCGAGTCACAATAGTCCGATATATAAGCATGAAGAACAAACAAACACGGCCGGGATCAAGTTGTGTTCCCTGGATGAACTGGGCAGGCAGAGTCCCTGTAGCTTCACGGACGGAGCAGCTAGCAGAGAGACAAAAAGCTAACAGCAGCAGTCACCTGACAGAGCTGTCACTCAATGTGACCACGCCCTAATTTATGCAAAAACTTTAAGACCTAATATAAATAAAAGGGTCGCGTTAGAAAACAATTCACTCACAGATTCATAATCACGAAGGTGGAATCTAACTATATACATAATAAAATGTATTGGAGCCAGGGCTAGAAACGTTTTTTTTCTGCTGTGAAAATGGGCATTTTAACATTGGGGTCTATGGAAATTGCTCCTTTCTGCAGTCATCGCCTATCGGCCAATATATGAACTGCAGTTTGTGGCACTTCCGTATTGGCGTCCCGGCTCTTCCCCTGAGTTTGCCGCTTGTGGAGGACCCATCAGTGTATCCTCGGTTATAGCTCCTCCAGAGAGCCTCCTCGACGCTCGATGCTCGGTCCTCATCTCACTCTTTATGTTATTTCTGATGTGTAAAATAATAAGTAGAAATGCTAAGTATTTTACACAAAACAAGTTCAGTCCATCAAGCATAAAGGTCAGTAACTGTAGTTATATAGGCAATAAGACACATATAATTATTATAATAAGTTTGCAAAAAGCAAGTTTTTTTTTACTAGACTATCGATAAACCCTATTTAGTTTATAAGGATCCATTCCCTTAAGTTAGTTGCATAATGTTTTGGGTTTTGCATGACAATTACCTATTTTTATTTATAATTTTTTACATGTATTTTCTTTGGGATGTTGATGCATTAAAAAACGTATTTACAAGTATAGTTCACCCAGTTTTACATAGTTAGTAACATTTAGCAATAACAAACAGAACCCAATCCTCCAAATAATCCAACCTGAGGGCTGAGTTTAAATAAATGAAAAACAACAGCCAAGAAGTTACAGTTTTTTTCGATTGCTAACACACATTTATTTTTTAATTGCTCAGTTTCTCAGAACGCTAAACACAATTCACAAAACCACACACCCAAAGTGCAAAACACCTAATTTCTCCTGCTAAATGAAGAACTGCACTCAAAACTACATAAACACTTACCAAATGCAAACTTTTGCACCAAATATAACACACTTCATTCATAATACTAGATTGTTTGACCACCCAACTATACACACTGCTGAGCATAATCTAAAGCACGTTCATCTTTTATGGGCTATGCTCTGTACATAGAGGTTTCTGCAGAGAAAGATTGCTTGAGTTTACAGAAATACAGTAAATGAAGAAATACAAATGAGTTGTTGAAAAAAATCATATTTTATTCAAAAATAACATTGTGCAACATGCATCTCAGCACATAGTTACTATGCTTCGGATCTCTCTAAGTGTGATGGCATTGTTTGCCAAAACCAAGTTTGTAACTGCTGCTTCCTGTGCCTCATTGAAAATCCTTAGCTTTCCACCTGCACCTCTTTTTTTCTCAGTCCTTCAGATAAACAACAAAGATATAGTGGTTGGTCAGTGTCTGTGTTGCATAAAAGTAAGTTTACCACAGTAAATTGTGCAGGATTTGTGTACAGTTATAGTATGCAACATGCCAACAATTCAATTACAGTAATGAAGTAAATACGTTTCACACAACAGATATAAGCACTGATAGGCTAAATCATGAATTATGCAGAGCTAAAAACGGGTAACTAACCTGTTTTCAAGTTGAAAACGCATACTGTGCATAAACGCAAACGTTCCCGTGTGCACAACGCCTAAGTGTCCGGATTACAGAGGCAACAGTACATCGGCTTAGATTAGGCTGAACCCTCTGTCCAGCCTCTCTCATCGTCAAACCATGGTTGATAACATTTAATTTCATTAGAGAGTATTCTTCTTTATCAACGTCCTATCCCTCTAGCTCTACCTCTACCTCTCATTCTTCCTCCTCTCACTCTCGCCCACCTCTTCCTCCTCCTCTCACTCTCACCTACCTCTTCCTCCTCCTCTCACTCTCAGCCCAGCTCTTCCTCTTCCTCTTGCTTCCATGTTGGCTTCCATTGTTGCTGTAAGAAAGTACTCACCTGTGGTCTTTTTATAGTGCTAACATCTTGATTGATGAGCCAACAATTATGCTATCAGGTGTTTGGTCAGGTGGAACGTGTTTCTTGATCACTGGTCCATGTGTGAGGCATTTTGAATATCAGTGTTTTAAACCAGCTAACACGTGACTTTATGTCAGATTCCTGTGTCTTACGTGGAGAAACGTGTGCAGTGGTTTGCAAAAAGTGCCATGTTGATCTGCAAATTGTGTGAAAAGCTGAAAACGTGTTTAGATTTTTGGAGATTTGAGCCGATGTTTTGCTCTTTGAGTGTCAGTTAAAATAATTGTGCTTCATGTATAATTTTAGTGTGTTAGCAATCGAGAAAAACTGTAAAATAAAAAATAAAATAGTACAATAATAATAATAAAGAATAAACAAATGCCATCATAATAGCAGTGTATTAGTAGCAGTGCTAACAATGATGAGAGTATCACAGCTATTACTTCATTATAGGCAAAAAACTAAAAGAGTGTAAGTTAAGGAAACAGTGTGTGTGTGTGTGTGTGTGTGTGTGTGTGTGTGTGTGTGTGTGTGTGTGTGTGTGTGTGTGTGTGTGTGTGTGTGTGTGTGTGTGTGTGTGTGTGTGTGTGTGTGTGTGTGTGTGTGTGTGTGTGTGTGTGTGTGTGTGTGTGTGTGTGTGTGTGTGAGTTACAGATGGAGCTATATGGCTGGTGCACCTCTAAGCGTATCAAAATTGTTTTATTGTTCCCTTTTTTTATTTATTAATATTAACATTACATATATGATTTACCATGTAGAAAAGGTGTTGATCTACATAGGTTTACACTGTTACAGTATATGCCCTCACTATTTCCCCCATTTGATTATGAATTCTCAAATGAATGGAATATTTCACAGCAAATCAAATGTTCACACAACAAAATGCATTAAAAATAAATATCTGAAAAATACAAAATGTATATTAATTATTTTGAAGTTATTCATGTATGTTTATGATCCAATGAACCAATAAGTTATTTGAGCTGTTATCTGGTTTAAAGTAATGTGTTGTAGGTCCACAAGAAGACAAATAAAGGAAGAACAAACAAAATAATCAGCTTTATTATAACCAAAATAATTTTGCAAAGTGACTTACAAAGAAGAGAACAATAGCAAATAAAAGATTACAAAACCAGACGTTTTAAAATATCATATCAACTCGTCGAAACACAACAACTACAAAACGTAGAAATCAAAGGAAATGTTGAAGTTTAAAACACCACTACTTTTATTTAAAAAAATAAACAGGTGCATGGACACAAACTAAATAAAGGTGATCTATATCAAAGAAGTTGCTCATTCACATGCTATCTGCGGTTTGAGCAATTTCCCATTGTACAGTATGACACTGAAGAGGCTTTTATATATTTTTTGATACAATACGGAATATATAAGTACCATGTTATCAGGCGGTTGGTTGTTGGCTTTTGATGATTTTAATCTCCTTGTTTTAGCAGTATGGTGGGCTGTGGAAAAAGAGAATCACCATTTTTAGTAACATTTAATCTTGTTAATCTGACAGTATGCGGTTTGCAGTGTTTGAAAAATGACATACCAGCGTGTTGAAATGTTGTCTGCATACAGCATGACTCAACCAGTAGATCAAGAAGAGGGATGTTAACATTTCAACGCCCAGCAGAGTCAAAATCAGTCCCTTGATGCCTTGATAGAGCTGTATAAAGAAAGTTGATTCAGAGATGGAAGTTAGTACACATCTGCCTTGTATTTCAGAGAGGTTACTTACAAAATATGAATGTTGTTTCCCTTACATTTTCATTCCCATTCTCATCGTGTGTGCCAGACCAAAAATGAAAAGTAACACTGCAGAGAACAACTGCCGCAATAGACCAGAAGAAGCTGACGATGTTCAGGGAGAACGACAGCTTTGTCTAGAAGACAAACAAATGCTTTAATAATGTAGGTGTTACAGAAAATAATGAGGAACAAAACATTTAATAAATAAAAAGGCCGAATCAGACCAGCTGTACATTTTTTCAAACACAGAATTACAAAACACGTTCCTAAAATCCAAATTTGTCAGTAACAATTGTTCACTTATTGTTGCAGGAAACAACAAAAAACGTTTACAAATCATATTCGTATTGAATGCCACACATAATTAAACCTTTTTTCCATTTTTCATCCACTTCTACAAAGAAAATCCTTTGGAATTCATGTTTTCAAAGGCAATCTGCAGGGCCATATTTCGTATTTAAAAGATACAAATGTGGGTTTGGATTAACAAACCTACATTTAACTGAAATAAATCCTGTTTAACTTGTTTACAAAAATAAAGCAAATAAAGCAAAAGTTTGGACAAAACACGTCAGAAACATCCTAAAGAAACATTACAAATATATATCTAGAATATTGCACCCGCTCTATTTAATTTTTAGAGGATAATTCAACGATTGGAGTGGATTTTTCACTTAATACTTATTCAAAACTTACCACTTGCATGTTTGGAAAGTGTCCAGCTGCATAGGACAGCATACCACAGACCAAAAACTAAGATATTGATGAAAAATGCAAATTATTATACACAAAATATACTATTGAATAATGTGGACAGATTACTAGAAAAAATAAGAAACGATAAGAACAATTGTTATTTTATATATATATTATTATTTAGGGGGGAAGTTAAAATGTGGTAGAAAGCAAGAGGAAGTACAAGAACATCTGCAGTTATATACTGTCCTCTTTGAACGATTGAGTAGACAGCAAAGGAAACGTTTTTATTTGTATTATTTAATTAATCTAAAGTTGTAAGGTACATATCGTAGTGAATTGGGAATAATTGTAGTTTTGCAATTGTATTTACCAGAACACTTGGTAGGGTGTAGGGCATGGTAAAGCTTTCTTGGTAAATCAACCCGAGTGCGAGAATGAACACACCAGCGATGGCCTGGGCTGCCTGACAAAAAAACAACACAATACTGCATTACAATCCTGCATGTTTTGTGTTTAGGTTGAAATGTGAATATAAAACTATGAAATCTTTTGTGATCAAGACTTCCTGTTTAAAACAATTCTACTTACCCCAAGAGGTTTAGGTTTCCCTTTCACAACAAAGACCTTGAAGTGATCTTTGTACACACAGTGAAATTTCTCCGGCATCAGTTGCCCCTCTCTGGCGTCCCTCAGACTCCCGATGGGAATGGTGATGATCATGGACTCATCGCATTGAAATGTCTTCTTCATTGTCCTGTAGACAAGATCAAAGCAACACATGTCAAAACTGTTTTTGTCACTGTGGTGACCTGCATTAGAGGTTTTCAGTAACTTACCTTTTTTTCTCCCTTCTCTTATCTTGATTCAGACCTGAATTCTCTGCTTTCTCAAATAAGTTTGACAAGGAAATGGCCTGCCACGCCGATTGTCTGTGGCTCTCACTCTGTTCTGTTTTCTCTCTTTCTCACTCACACACGCACATTCTCTCACACACACACACACACACACACACACACACACACACACACACACACACACACACACACACACACACACACACACACACACACACACACTGTTCGCGTGCATGATTTGACAAGCATTTAAAACAGTCAAAGCTGGATAATTTGACTTATGTATGTTCTTTAATGTATAGAAAAGGGAAATACTCTTCCATTAAATTACAGCTTATGGCGCTGAGGTACTAAAGGGCAGACAAATAGGAAATTGGTGAGACCTGTCTCTGTCAGAGCGAGGAAGTCAAGGCGTGAGGTGACCTCATCTTTCAAAGTATTTGCAGGGAAGTGAAAATCAAGCTTAAACAGAGAGGCACAGACAGAGAGCGTCACATAGCTACTTCTAAAGCCACACTTGGTAAGTTCTTCATTTTTAGTCTTCTTTTTAAAGGCTTTTCTATAGATCGGATGTTTTTGTGAAATTTAAACTGTTAACATTAAAAATCTGCTATTATTCTGCAAGTATTTGAGTATAGGATTTTTGGGAGCTGCAAAAGCCCTACAATAGATGCTACCTATATAGTTATAATATAAATACTACCTTTTTTATATTGTTGCTGTAATTTACTCCTTTAATTGTTTGGCTGTTGAGTTCCATGACTTATTTAAAGCTGTAATGTGTGGTGATGATTCATTGGAATATATTTTAGTGAAATATATCCCTAATATTATGACATCTAAAATCAATTTAATAAAGAAAGATATTACAATTTGAACGATCAGGTAATACAACAACAACATCATCACCTCACAGTGTCAGCAACCGTTATAAATCTCACATTTTTACAATTTATCACATGACCGTAGTATGGCCTTAATGTAAAGTTGTTACTATTCTTTTGGTCTCGTTGTGTCCTTTTTAAAGCTACTCTATTGTCGGTCGCATAAAGGAGGCTGTATTCACAGAAAATATGAATGAACACATAATGATTTTGGATTAATTATATTACTAGACACAAAAAACCTTCCTCCCTCCAGGTCAGATAGCACCATGGCCTGTGCCGATGTGGACATGGACATCGATGAGAATGAAGGGACCCCAGGCAGACACCCGAGAGAGCCGCCGATGGTGCGAAAGTACCAAGCTTTAGAGCTCCTACCGGACAACAAAGGGCCGCTGCATGACCTGCTGCAGAAAAAACCTGGCGTTTTGGGGGTAGGACTGAACAAATAAAAGATACAATGCCTATACAAATCCTTTGAGAATGCAATACTCTTTAACTGTTTTTGAGATTGTGTCAGAGAGGTGTTGACTAAACTTCTTGTGGCATTACTGGTGTTGTATACTTTGTTTTACTAACCCTTATTAATGTAGGAATTTGATGGTATTGTATCCATTGACCCCCTTTTTATTTTAACTGTATGTCTAAGACCGAAGACCCTAAACAGGATCACGTGTTTGTTTGAATGGCGCTGACAGCATGCAGCAAATGATTGGATTAAACACTTGTCCGTTTAAAAAACTGCATGTAAGCGTACATTTTGCTGGCATTCTTTTTGCAACCGTTATTTTTGTAACCTTGTATTAGAACCTGTATAGCTGCAAAAAGTGACTCATGGGCAATTTACGGAAGGTACTAAAAAAGGTCGATTTTTTGAAAAATGTTCTTGTGTCTTCACTTAGAAAGATATGAAACATGACTTGCGTCAACATGGTTTTGAGGTCTTTACAGTAAACATTGAAGTGTGTGGGAAAATGTTCTGTACAGTCATAGAAAAAAAGGAAGATGGTGTATTAATCCTTTATATGCAAAGTCCAAGCGTTAGTGATCACAATCTTTTTCTCAGTTGTCCCCGTGACTGTGTTTTCATGTTTTAAAAATGTATCAACGTTTATAAAAACAGTTCATGAAAGACATCACAAACAGATAACAGTTTCAGTTAAAGAGGATGTCCAAAATACTTTGTACCCATTGTGCAGGTTTGGCCAGCAACAACAGGAAATGCTGGGTGGAGGGTTTTGTGGTCTTCTACATCTTGAGTGTTAAAGCTCACATTATTCTACCTTTATAGTACTGTGAATATGTGTCCAATAGTTTTAACGGGCGCTGCAAATAAGATTGTTTATATGATGATTTAGATAAAATATATATCTTTTGGGAACCATTTTCTGATTACTTTCTGTGTTAACCTTTAAACATTTATTAACATTTACACGCATTGTCATGAATACATTATATGAACTGTTAATCTGTTTCTCTGTCAGTCTCTGCAGATGGTGAGCGGTCTGCTGAGTGTTGGAGTTGGAATTGTTTTTGCAGTAACCCAAGACATGCAGGAGTCTCTGATCAATCTGTTCAGACTTTCCCACCTGACTGGAGCCCTTGTAAGTGTCTTGTTCTATTTTGACACATCCTTCAACAAGAAGTAAATCAGATACAACTGTACAGTCTTGTTGAATTACTTAAAAATGTGCCTTCTTCTCCTTCAGTTCATCATTGCTGGAGTTGTCTCCAACCTGATTTTCAAATATCCAGAATTGCTACCTGTGAGTACAACTCAGTACAAGCTAAATATGCAACATTTAAAGCTAAGCAGTTACAGTCAAATAACGTATGTCTTCTGATCCAGGTGTCCCTCATGGTTAACTCGGGCTGTATTATTGTAGCCGTGGTTTCAGCTGGTCTGATAAGTGTGGACCTGGCTCTCTGGAGAACAGAACATGAGAAGCATTTGAGGGTAAGACCATGTAAAGAATATAACTAAATGAAACACTGAAATTTGCATTTATTCGCCGATATAAAACTTCATTATCTTGATGCTTCTAGATGGAGGTGCTGGAACTTTGTGTGTTGGCACTCGAGGTTTTACTCTCTACAATCCTTTGCATCTGGTTCTCTAAAGAGAAACGGGCCAAATCAACATCAAGCTGAAGAAGAAGACATTTGAGAACTTCATAATTCAAATCAACTATTTGGATAGGACAAGAAGGTTGTATATTAGTGCTGAATAAAATGTAGGCCACTGTATTAGCAGTTCTTTTTGTTGTTTTGTACATACTGTGTGGCTTTCTGTTCTGTTGCCTGTATTGGAGCAAGGGGCTGTGGTCTGCTTCTGATGTCTCACTTACACGAGGACACAAGAATTGTGGTCAATGAATGTCACCTACTCTCATGTGAAGAAAAAAACCCTCCTCATCCTCCTGCGTCTCTGTGTGTAACGGTAGTATTGGTCTATCTGCAAGGGTCTGTGTGTGTGGTTTGACGCTCGTGCTTTATTATCAGTGGAAATATCTGCAAGGTGTTTTTTTTCAGTGCGCTCACACTTCCAGCTGCTTTCACACAATCTATAGGATATGTGAGTAGGAAATATGCAATAACGTGTCAGACTTAACTGGGTTAAAACAGAAACACAACATTTTGTTTTTGAACATTTTAATCACCTGTACAAACTTTTCATAACACAGGACTGGCAACAAAATAAAAGAAACATGACAGTTAAACAGATTGATCTGCCTGCTATTTTTTTTGTAAAACACATAAAAAAACTCATCTACAATATAAACATTGATTCTTAACTAGTCTTTTTAAAACAAATGTACAGACCACAGAAGTACCATCATGGTATTGTATACTATGTGTCAAAATATCCAATATACAGAGAATTACAATGAAATGTCATAAAATAGTTGAGCTTCATCCATTAAAGGCGTAGTGCTTTGAAGCTGGACTCCTCTCGTCTCCATCTCTATGTCCTGATAAACCGCTGAGACGTCAGAAGTATTCAGTCTGAAGACTTCACAGCTACAGAGAAAAGGAAAACACAAGAAAACACATTTAGAAAAACATTTAGTCTACACATGATGCACTCTGAACGATTTTACTTGAGACAACATGCACGATTAAGAACACATTATAATATTCATTTAAGGTTTTTCCTACTTGTTTAAACAGTTTGAGTCCATAACATTGATATGACTTTAAACTGAAATGTTTATGAATAGATTACCGTGCTATTTACAATTTAAATGACGTTGACAAATGACCACACCACGGTATGGAGCAGAAGCATATCTAAATGCATTACAAAAAAAAACCTAAACCTTTTTCAAAACACATACTACTTTGCTCAAAGATTTTACTTGATACAACATTCCAAAAAATAACAATAATACTATTTAAATTAGTTTATTCCTATTTATTTAAAATGTTTAATTCAACAACATTGATATGACTTTAAGCTAAGGTTTTCATGACGAGAGGAAATGACACTGACTAATTACTTTGACCAGTGAATGGAGCACAATGTTTATTAAAAAGTAACACATGTAAAATATGCAGCAGGGATTTTTTTTAGTTGAAGCATATCTTAATGCATCAAAAATAAATAAATAAATGCTTTAACCTTTCCAAAACATGAAAAGAAGCAAACACGGCTGTTTTTTTAACGTCAACATTGTTAAGAGTCCCATACGTACGTCTGTATTTAGGTCTACTTTTGGATCCTACATGTTAAGTTGATCATACATTTAAAGCAATATATAAATATGGGGTATAATAAAATAATACATTTAGATTTTGAGGGTCTTATTGACATAAATCCTACAACAAAAGGCAACACTATTTTACATGTATTTATGTATTTATTCCACATTAATTCTCTTAAAATAATTACAGATAATGCTGTTCAGGCATTTCATACAAACTCCAGGTTGTGCTGGTGATATTTGCATTGTAATATTTGATGTATTAATTATTTTACTGTATAGTGTCTGTTTTGGAATTAAATACAATAAAAGCTTAACATTAGAAACAAATTATAATAACAAATTATGTACATAAAAACAAAAAAAGCATGAATGCATTCCAAAGCCCCAAAACAAAAAGGTAACCGAGCATGCGTGTGTTCAAACAAACATAAAACTCTCAACACAAATGTCACCATCATGTCAAACGGATGCAGAAGGAAAAGAGAGGATGAGAAAGAGGCAGGAGTTTCCAAAACAAACCCCCCATCGGGGGGGATCCCTCTGACCCTCAGGACACACTGCCATGCAGCACAACACATGCAGCAGAAGCATGTTTTCACACAGATTAGTAGCGGGCGGGTTCCTCACAGTTGTTAATGAGGCTGTGAGGGAACACAGATGTCCGCTCTGGTGACACCGGTTACTTACTGAGCTAAACCCCTCGGCTCTGAGTCAGACCACAGTGGAGAGGCCTACTGCTATATGAGAGGTCGTGCTCTGGTAAAAACAGAACAGCAAAAAGGTGGTGAGTGAAACTAACGCTTCAAATATTCCACTACCAATTAAGTTCTTGAGTCTAAAATCTAAACCAAAATATACCCATTAATTTAAATTTAAATTTCTCCAACATCGGTTACAATCTGCCAGTCAGTCTCGTCTTGCGTAGTTCAATTTTAAGATAAATAGCCGTTTATGAAAACAGTATATCAGAATAAAAGGTCCCCATTCAGATGAATGTGTGAATGAAGGAGAATAATAATAACCAGACTTTTGTAGCTGCAAAATGTGCACATTTATGTTCAGAGTTACATATTTGATTACAGGTCTGGTTTAAAGCTTACACAGAAAGTGGGAGAAATGAATGATAAACCTCTTTGTATGAACAGATATCAGTGCAGGCTCAACGTCATCAAAGATTTTTTGATTTGACCATCATAGCAAAATAAAGGTTATAAACAGAGTTTAAAATACTGGCTTATGGCTTCTTTAGGCGAATAATCAACATGATGCTAAAATGTTTTTAATTATCATTTATTCTTTCTAAGTTACAAAGTGCAGTATTTGACTCAAATGCTTTTTCCCTGAACCAGTGGATATAACGTACAGTTTGGGCGGACCTTTCCATAATAAGAGATGAAGGTTCAACGTGAAAATAATCAAAAAATCAATAAGTAAAAAATATAGTAGGCTATGGCTTACATTGAAAGAGTTTAAGGTACAATCAAGAAGATTACATCTCTTTTAAAACAACTGAACAATTTAAGTTCTCCTACTGTCCCTGAACCCACTTACGTTTTTCACACGCTGAATTGAATAGTAGACAAATGCAAACAGATGTTGTGGGGTGAAGTGTTCATATATCTATATAAAAGGTAGGCTTAATCTTAAAATACATCACTTAACATTGAGACACCAAATATAAATGGGTGTCACCGCAGCTACGCTTGATCTAATTCTGTACTTTACAAAATGCACTCGCAGGAAACCACATGATAGATGATGATGATGATGATGATGATAATCAAACACTCACTGCTGTGATGAACTTGGTGCCCTGGGGTTGGAGGTCATCCTCTTTCTGGAATATGGAAGGAGAGGCGATGGAGGAAGGAGGGCTGGAGGAGCACAGGAAAGGGGGAGTCTCGTTGTTGTTGTTGTTGTTGTTGAAGGAGTCCATGCTGAGGCTGGGGTGCTCAGGGATGGTGAGGGTGCTCAGCCCGGTCACACTGTCACTGGAGGGACACTGGGACGATGTCTCTGAGCTCTCAGTGACTGCACACAAACACACGGAGGAAATACATTAATACTGCAGTAGTGGATAACGCAACAAAAACATTTCTTACTGAGGTGAGAGTTTAAAGAAGGTCAGTGAGTTGGCTTTTATATACGATACGATACGATACGATAATACTTTAATGGTCAGATCAAGTCTGAAATGTGACTTGCACACAGCAGCTCCATGTGTAACATCAACATAGACAAATATCAAGACACAATATGTGAAAATCAAACAACAAACATTTAACATAACAGCACAATCACTGAGAGAAAACATGTTCCATTGAAGCTCTTGTGTGCAGTATTCAAAATGTTTAGACTTTGGCAACTCCTAGTGGTAGCAGCAAAGAAGACACCGGCAGGCAGTAATCCCCTGTACACATCTTACAGATAGAGTTTATATATCTGTTTTTTATATAGCTTTTTGTTTTGTGCTTACTTTCTCTTTTATGTTTCTCTGTGAAGCTATTTGTTACATACGGTAAAAACAGACTGACTGGGTGAATACTTGTGCAAATAACTATTGTGTATTTGTAAATAACCTTAAATCACTTTGAAGAGATCTGTTCATTTGAACTTAAAAGAGTCTTTTTTTAGTTAAAGATAGCTCTACTTTGATTCAGTGCTGTAAGACAGTTAAACCTGAACACATAAATACCTTTTATAGGCCGTGTGTGGGTTGAAGAGTCCTTAAAAAGGTTTTATGATCAGATCGGCTTACACTGTTTTACCCAGAGTTTATGTCCTCACACATCAAGAGTTATTGCATTTTCTACTGTGAGACGATACTGAGCAGTTTTAATTAAATTAGGTTGGTGTTAAATTAACAGCTCAAAGAATACTTTCAGGGGTAAAAACTGAAAAGCAGGAGAAAGCAGAAATGTAGTATTGAAAGCCCTCTTTGTGTATGTTTGCACCCAGAATGTTTCTGTATAAGAAAGAAACATAGATACATTTCCTGATGTTTTTTTTGTCTTAACAGAAAACAATGATTCCTATTGGTTCCCACTCACTCATGGAGGGCTGGCTCCCGCTGTCCTGCTCCAGCTCGTCTTCCTCTATGCAGTCGTAGGGCCACTGGGCAAAGGAGGGAACGCTGGTCACCAGGTGTGGGTGTGTGTGCGGGTGAGAGGGTGAGGAGTAGAGATGGAGGTTGAGCGGGCCCAGCAGGGAGGAGGACGACTGGCTGCTGGAGGAGGAGGTGCTGCTGTTGGAGATGGTGGAGTGAGGTCTCTTGAAGGAAGTGGCGTGTTCAAACGAAGACACCGCGATGGAGGCCCTGGTCCTGGGCTCTGTTGGTGGAGACAGAGAGGGAGCTGTGAGATCATAGGGGTGATGACAAGTGATGAGAATCTATGAACATTCCTGTGGTTGTTAATGAGGGTAATTACGGGATGAATACGTTTTTTACAGCATCTCTGGTGAGCCGTGAAAGAAGAGTAATGTAAAATGATGTACTGCGGTGGTAATGAATTCAAATCAGTATGGATTAGATTACATCTGGTTTGTGAACTCTCATAATACTACCCGCATTAAAATACTTGGAAGCAAGAGACAATTATATGTGGTTTTCTATCTACATGTTTACAGGGTGAATCATAGGTGCAACAAACTGAAGATTGAGAGAAAAGACAACCCGTTTTCAAGCTCACCTGACCCCTTCATGAAATAGTCGATGGCTCTGTCGCTGATAGCTGCATCACTTGGCTTGATGTCCATAAAAGGCTTGCTTCCAATCCCCATGGAAACCATCTCCTGCATGCGCAACTCTACAATCGAGAAGTTAAATACTTTAGTGACCACATCTTTGTGTTCCGTGGGATAAAGATGATAATTACAGTTACACACACCTCTGTTCCTGAGCGCCTGCCTCCACAGGATCTTCCCTATGATGGCGGTCCACACAGCCTTGACCTCTGCAGAGCTGGCCTGCAGGATGAACGTGTCCTGGGACTTCCTCCGACGGAACCAAATCTCAAAGCGTAGGCCGCTGTCGCCAACATTTTCAGTCATACCTATCTCTGCTGTCTAAAAAGAAAAGAATAGAAAAAACACTGTTAAATGTTTTGTTATTGGACAAGCAGAAGAAACTGCCAACAGAACCAAAATAAACTCTTACTTTGAAAGACTGTTTATAGATGTAGAAGTCATATCCTCCTTCGATCTTCTTGGTCTTGCTGAAGAGGATAAGGTCTTCAAACAAGAAGACGTGGCGGAGGTATTTCCTCCGTCCACACCAGACTATGAACTCGTCCTGGCAGCGGAGTTGACCCTGCTCTTTCAGGTTCACCTGGAGAGGAAACAGGGCCGATAACATGCGTCAGAGAGGAACAATACAGATCCTGGTGGGAGGCTGACCTCACTGTGCTGCGTGCATAACAAGATGACCTCCAATTTAAAAATAGTTCTTGTCAAAGTGTCTTATAATAAACTTAAGTAGTGTTTGGCTCTTTATGCTGACATCAACATATCCTTCATAGCAGCACATGCATTTCTACTTACATCACAACCACGAATGGCATCCATGGCCAGCAGGTCGTTGCCATGGCGAAGCTGAAACTTGACCATCTCCTCTGCGGTGCGGAGGTCGCTCAGTTCCTGCTCCTGGGACTGACTGCACTCCTTGATCAGGTCTTTCAGCAGCAGAGCGTATTTACTCATCCTCTGGATGGGCTTCAGCAGGTAGGAGGCCAGGTCCATCTTGTCCTCGAGCTCCATCTGCATGTTCTGGAGGGAGAAGCACTCAGGATTATCATCGTGGTTTCACTGCTCTTACTACGAACTGTTGTTTTTAGTATGGGCTACTTATGCAAATGTTCAAACATGTGCAAACTGAAGGTCAATTATTGTTTCTTCTTGTTTAGTACCTGTGTTAAAAGTTATTAGACATGACCAATACGAAACATTTTAGGCCAAAGTCTATATTGCTATTGTTTTTAATATTTCTACATTTAAAAATCCAACAAAATATATTCATCAGCTTCATCATCAACACATCCCACAAACAAACCTTTATATAAGAATCCCATAAACATGATCAATACAAAATTGTGATATGAAGTTAAGATAAGAAGAGATAAAAAGAAATATAAAATGTGTTACAATTTTTACTTTAAAAAATCTATGTTTAGGTGCTTTCTGTTAGACTTTACTATGACATGTTAACACTGTCGAAATTAACTCAAATGCTCCATCCACTGATGTCATTAAACAAATTGAAAACAACAAGGAGGTAAGATCTTGAGCTGAGAACATTTTTTGTCAAACTCAAACGTATTTCTGGGCATTTCTGTACTATAATTTAAATAATCTGATACCAATATACTGTCTTGTGAAAAGCTGAAATCCAATATGAACCATGTCAAGGTATATATTAATATTAAATATTTGTTGGGATCCATTTATTTAGTGCTTCACGTAAACATCATGGACTTTTGACCTGCCTCTGTTTGAGGAATGTAAGCAGAGTTTCCAGACGCACCTTAAAGAATTCGTTCCCATGGCTGCTGAGCAGAGCGTCGGACTGAGGCTTATTCTTGCTGTACAGAGCATACATTCCAAACTGATCCTCCTGCACACAAGATTAACATGTTACAACAGTAAGAAGTATGCATTTCAGCATGCCAAACACCATAATGAGTCAGCTCCAAGGAGACAGTTATTGTATGGGTTCATTATGCTGCTGATGGACTAAATGGGGATACAAACAATAATAGAACTGTACAGTGAAAACCTGAATACGCTGAAAACAATAACTTAAGTTGTTTTTAAAAACGTCAGGGACTACAGGTCAACACATCATTACGATCACTTAGACCTGACTGATGTTTTTAGGCTGTCACCGGGCTGCTTCAGGGCAATACGACTGACTGTCTGGACTCACGTGTCTTTGAAAGCAGCTGCTGATGGACAGTGGGGAGTGGGCGCAGGACTCCAGCTCCTTCAGGAAGTACCGACTGTGGAAGTCCCACAATTTCTCCACGTTCCCGAAAATGATGCTGCGCTTCCCCCTCAAGTCCTGGGGCAAGTCCAGGCGCTCCATCTCGGGGAAATAGTGCTCAATGATGTAGTTGAGAGAGCGGACGTACTCCCGCTCCGTGGTGATCATCTCGTCCATGATGTGCTGCACTTTACTGGTGGACAGAAAGACATGATAGGGTGTAAGAGTATTTAGGATATTTACTGTGCATTGGTACATATACAACATTAGGTAATCAACACAAACATTTACAACAATGTTGATGATTTAAGTAATCCTTTTATAAATCAAAAACACAATTCTTCTTTGTATTTCAGCATTTCAAATAAGGATTTGCGTATTTCATCAGAATTATTTTATAATATACAAATAAATTGGAATATTTTAGGGTTCCTTTAACAATAATTAAACCATATTTGTCTGGGAATCTACACAGAAAGTTTTTGTTGCACTGGAAAGAACTTCCCAAAGAAATTGAACTGCAGTTTTACAGCTAAGTTTGTTAGAAATGTCATATTGTTTGTTCTGTTTTTGTGGTTTTTGTCCATGCTCTCTACATATAAACACTTGTATAATACAACATGTAAAGTAATATTCCAGTTTATGTTTAATATCTTTGGTTCACTTCCTCACCTGCTCTGTTTCTTGCCCTCTCCCTCAGTGCCTCCGTTGTTGATCCTGGAGGGCGTGGACATGCTGCGGCTGCGTCCTAAAGCGGGGCTCATCACGTCGGGTCTCTGCAGCTTCTTCTCTGCACACACGTTATTAGCCACCTCCAAACCCTTTATGTACACACCAGTGTAGCCGTGAATGTGGCTGACGTCCGAGTGATGACCGCTGTCCCTCTGGGTCAGCTCATAGCTCATCGTCTTCTTCATGATCTTCTTCATGGGCTGCTTGCGGAGGCGGGACGTCCCGGAGTAGACGGGCTCTGAGTGGCAGGATATTGTCGAGTCGATGGTGCAGTCGCTGTCTGTGTCGTCAAACAAGGACGGACTCTGCCTTAGTTTGCTGTCTGGGTCGGGGGAGAATGTGAAATGTGAGGAGGAGATTGAACTGGTTGGGCTCTTGGAGAAAGGCCCAGCAGAGTGGGGCTTGATGTCCTCAAAAGTTAATGGTGAAACAGGGAAAAGAACACATGCTTTCACTCCATGATGATCTGTAGTGGAAATATGGCTTTCTGGAGTCTTTAAAGAAGCCGCTATGTCAACAGCCGTGGTGTTTGGGGATGGAGTCATGGCCCGGGCCAAAGTCTCTTCTAACTGCTGTTTGGTCTGCTGGCACTTGTGCCACACGGAGGTCCACTGCTGCAGCTGCTGAGGACTCTCCAGGGAGAGCACCATGTCGTTCAGGATGCCGAAGTTGTCCGTGGAGAACTTGGATGCCTCGGTGTAGTAATCCTGCAGGATCTTTTTCACAGATGGCGAAAGTCCGGCACCTGTAGTGTCCAGATTCAGCTGATGGAAATAATCCTGGCAGTGCTCGATCCACTGGTTTGCCTGCACATTGAAGAAAGAAAGATGATACAAAGATCTAGTTGGATACAAAGTATAGGTAATCCAGAAAGAAATATGAAAAATACTTCTGGATTATGATTCATTTATATAGTACTCATTGGAAAGTACCCTGGATGAAAGTGTATTCTTGATCCTACCCCAGGCTTTTATCTCTGTATAATAAGAATATGCTTTTTGCTGTGACATTTTACATTAGTTTTGAATACTTACAGAGTCATAGAAGTCATACAGGTTGGTTAGGATGTCTAGCTGGGTCTTCCTCTTCTCCACTCTGCTTAGGATGGAGCCCAGATGTTGTTTGAAGTCAAGGAGAGCTGAACCTGGAAGAGACTCCGGAGAGTCTTTGACCAGCTGCAGGCCGTGCCTCTGCTGGTGCTGTCAGGATAAGGACAACACAGATCAATAAAGCACTAGTTGTCTTCAAACGATTACACATAAGAATATGTTTTGAGGCCATATTTACCACTGACTCCTCCAGAAACTGTTCCAAGCTCTCTCTCATCTCCTTCACTTTGGCCACAGACAGAGTGATTGATTCCAAAGGCGTGAGCTGCTTCTCTCCCTCTACACTGAACCAGAGTTTAATCTGGAAAGAGAGGGCGGGTTTTTTTTTTAATGAGTATTCTATTTTTGTCAAGAGAAATGAGAAGCATCAGAAAATCTGCAGCACAATGATGACAAGGACAAGCGTGAAGCTCACCTGTTGTGTTTGCTCCTCAAAAGTGCGCACCTCCAGCAGGCTCTCTAACTGTTTCTGAGACTTGTTGGAGAGGATCACGAGCTTATGGACTTCTTCATCTACTTGGTTGTACAGTGCATTCAACATGTCTACAGCATCTCTAAATAAACAAAGAAAACAATAAGAAGTTATAAGAAGTTTATTTAATCGTCACCACAGGTTTTATTCATGTTAACACATGTGGTTAACACTCTCTTCCTTCAGTACCTGTAGTTTTCATTCTCAGAGGCCTCGTCCTTCCTGATGCGTGCGAGGACAGTTCCTCCTTCTAAGCGCAGTCTGTTTAGACGGGTGTCATCGAGTACACGCTTCATGAGAGTCTTCTGCTGTTCCATCACCTCAGACACCTCCTGAAATAAACATATAACAAATAAAGGTTAAAATGTTAACTAATAAATATCACCATGACACTTCCCCAGTTGATAACTTTGACTACATTATGATATTTGTTTTGTATTTCAAGTATTCTGATTGATGTTTGAATATAAAAATGTATGTTGCATATTTGTGAAATGTTTATGCCAAATGTGTATTTGAAATGATTGATTTTAGTCTGTTTTGGGAAATGCTGTTAGTGACCTCAACAGCACAAAGATCATGAAAGGTACTCATTAAGCAAACTCCTGAACTGTTTTCGGTTAAGGTGAAACAGCAAAGAGCTATTGTGTGTCAGACGATGGTCAGAAGGCCAGACCGCCTGCAGGAGCTGGTTTCTGACCTCAGAGGTCTTCAGGTTGCCGCTGTTGCTCAGGGTGCTGATGGACTCCTGAAGAGAGGAGATGGCCGCGCTACAACTGCTGGCAAATGGGTCGATTTTCTGTGAAACAGCGAGAGAAAGTGACATAGTGAGAATATTAGCACTAGCAAATGTAAAGGACAAAGGCAATTTATTAACTACATAACTTTGACAAAACATGTAATATATAATACATGTGGTTAATAACAACTAGGATCCAACTCAAACAAAAACATATTTTTGCAAAGGTATCCCCACCCTAGCCAACCTATTAAGCAAGTTTACAAATATGTTTACAACTCCCAGCCGCGCCCGTCACACCCACCTGTCTGAAGTGGATCCAGTGCTTGTGGTCGTAGTGGAAGTGGCCCTCTAGCTCTCGTGTGAGCTGGGTTTGATCGATGTGCTTCTGCAGGGCTTTCAGAGACGACAGTGTTTCAGTCTGTTGCAAGAAAAGAAAACAAACACATGTCTGTGTCAGCACAGACTACAACAAAACATTACATGGGAATACATCACATCTAAATCTAATTGAAAAGATTGCAAATCCCTTATGAAATGTCCTTAAATCTAGCATTCAAGCAGGTTAAACACCCATCATCCATCTGATAAAAAAGGGTAATTCACCTGTACATCCATGTCTCTCTCAGGTTTGGCTGTCTCCTTGTCCACCAGGAAGAGAACAGTGTAAAGTGCATTGGGTGCTAACGCCTGAAAAGAAAACATGCCAAATTAATGACAAAGTGACTTAAAATACAGAAAATAAATTATAATACTGTACATGTAGATACAGAATGCGTAGTAAAAATGATTTATGACGCACGTGTTGCGGTTTAAAGAATTATGATCCTGACATCAGTATGAAAACTCATCACCATAACATGATATGTCTCTTGTAAGACGGCTGCAGCCAGCCCGCTCCCAGTGTGCGGTTAAAAACAGACAAGTAAGTACAGGCTTCCCCACAAGAGCCCTGAGGGCAGACTTTTTCAGAAAAATGTCTTGCAACTGCAGTACTTACACATTTGAAGGAGTGTCACTTCAAAAAAGCAAACAAGAGACTGTGAAACAGACTGAGAGCTAGAACAATAAGAAGTGTGTAAGGAACGTCATAGTGTAATAACTGTGAGAGAGCCGGCCAAGAAGACAACAGAGATTTAGCAGGGTCTGAACACTCTCTGGGTGTGTGTAATTACATATTTTCCACTGCGGGCTCACCTGCAATTCAGACAGAGATGACAACAGAGCTGGAACAGACTGCTGCCTCCTGCTGTCTATCACAACAGTTAAGCCTTGATCACGCCTTTCTTTCCTGAAACCAAAGCATTACTGTCAGTGCACTGTCTTTAATCAAACACTTGACTGCATGAAATACCATCATTTGAAAGAAATCAATTGAGGGAAACCTGATAAAAGAAGACGATAATATCACATTTTAAGATGGATTTGGAGAGTCTAACAACTTCAATAACATTTATCTAATATTCTCTACTAGAAAGACCTTACTTAAAGACCTTTACTGACCTTACCCCATATACAAATTCTGACTTTTTCATTCATTTATAAGTTATCAAAGACAGCTGCAGTTTGAAGCAAAAGGCTAAATGTGTTAATGCAGTCTTTAAGGGCCAGCACTCATGTTAACCTCAGGGCTAAGACACAGCTGTGAAAGTTATTCTTAACTCAGACAAAACAAACCCAGAGTGTATGACTTACCGCAGCGTGGAGTAGTAGTAGCCCAGTAAACAGGTGAGGTCACTGACCGTGCAACTCTCACCTGCCCACACCTGAGCTCTGGTGCACACCTGCAGCACGGCCCTCCCACTGCGATCTCGGTTTCCTGGAAGAGAGAAGGCCAGAAGGGGGTCACTGACTACTCACATGTCAACTTCATTTTCTATGTCAGGAGTGTTTGAGCTTGAGCAGCTCAGTATGATCACAATGTCCTCCTCTATGTAGGGGGATCAGATACCAATGCAAAAAGTATTTAAAAGTTTCTATAATATCTGTTAAATCAAAACTGAAGTGACAAAAAACAATGACTGGAGAGGGGAATACCCAGTTTTGTATATCATCCTTTCACGACAGACCTTACACAGTGCAATATTATCTAGAGATAAACCAGTAGTATATTCAAAACTCAAAATTACCACAACGGTTCATAAACTAAATTAAGATAATGTCTTGACACGGTATCCTCTGTTAAGTCCTGTTCTTCATTTCCAGCAATGGAGAAAACATGTTGGACACATGATATATCATGGTATAATTCTTTTTACAATAGGGTAAGGCTTTAATAAGCATTGCACATGTGTTGTTTAGTTGTGATATTAACTGAAATGGATAAAACATTAGATCAGAAACTAAGAATTAAAACACATTATTTTCTCAACAGTTTTCTGAAGCTCTTTAAAGATTATTATTTGGGGGCTTTTTCCTTTATTATACATACAGCTGGAGAGAGACAGGAAAGGGGGAGCAAGAAGGGATGACAACAATGGCCAAAGATTGTGCTCAAACCCATGGCTACTGTGACAAAGACTAAGCCTTAGTACATGGGCCGCCCGCCCTACAATGTAAACTACTGGGGCACTATGTTCTGCTCTCAATGTGAGTGAAATATGATACAGTACAGGACTATTTAATGAGTTTGCCAGATACCTGTAAGACAAGCTATTAGGTCAAATTGAAAGCAGCTTATGTCAGCAATGCCCACATCACTTGTCCCCTACCTGGCAGGATCACAGCACCCGATGTGAGCAGCTCTTGGTTTAGCTCTGACACCAGTTTAGGGAGGGCCGAAAAACTCTCAAAGGAAAAGCCTGATGCTGAAGGCCTCTTGAGCGTCGTCCCATTGGCTGCTTTAGGACTGTGCGACTCTTCTCCACTATGCCTGTGCCGCCTGCTGTCAGTGCTGATGGTGTCATTACGCTGTCCTGTAGAAAAACATATAAATAGTTGGCACATTGTCAAAGTGATACTTACTAAGCCGCAACTGCACAAAAATGCAGTGCAATCAATATAAATTAGAAGCTTCCTTTCACCTCAGTAGTAATCGTAACTCCTCACAAAACAAGTGTTTATTATAGGTGAGGTAGGTGCTGTAGTAGTGAGTTCACTTTGAGTCATCATGGAGACCAGGTGTTTAGTCGGCCTGACTCATGAGTACTCATGGCGGTAATAGACTCTCTTATCTTCACGTCCTCATCTTCCAAACCTGGAGGCTCTGTTTATGGGAATGCTACTCCTGACACAGTTTATAGGCTTGAACCTATTTCTGAAGCAGAAAACTCAGTATAGCTGTTTAACCACTGAATACTTCACTTTCTGTAAGATGATTGACAGAACAATAATGGACAACAAATGTGTTGTCATTTCCCAAGCTTAAATTCTCTGGTTTTAACACTTTAACAAGGCAAATTATGCCACTTTAGACTAGACTAAATTGTAAGCTTGTATTCTTCCCAATATTTTTGGAAATCTTTAAAATAAACTATTAATCGTTTGCAAAAGAAAGCAGTGGGATTATATTTGAAAACAAAAATAAGCATTACATGCAGCCCTAGTTTTAAAACTGAGGAAACTCAACTCAGAGTATTTGATTTGTAGTACAAAGTGTGACAGCTCATCTGTTTTGGTTGCCATATTTGCTGCACACACTTGAGCCTGGTGTGAATATAGCACCTAGATGCTATCTATCCACACATCCCAGAGTTGTGGCTTTTTTGTTGGGTTTTCCTTTGCTTTTAAAATATAAAACCAATGCAGCTCACCCTACTGATGTCACAGACTTTAACTCTTCATTATTACAACTCATTTGTAATAAATACATCGATGTTACCATCATGTTTACTCTTGTCTGCCACCCAGGAAACCAGGCTGTAACAAATGTTAACACTTATATTTTATGAGAACATTTAAAATACCATATAATAAGACTGTTTAAAGCCATGTCTGTGGCTATGTTAGGCTTTAATTAGACACAGGAATGCTTTGAGCTAAAGGCTAATACCAGAATGCTAACATGCTGATGTTAAGCAGGGGTAATGTTTACTGGGTTCACCATCATACAGTTTAGCATCGTATCATGCTTGAGCTTTTTACTTATCAATTATATTTGTCACATGTAATCTTAGACTATAGGACATTCATGCCAGTGCCCTTCATTTGTGCATTAAAAGAGATTACATACAATATTAGTTGTTAAAGGTCCCATGTCATGCTTTTCCGGTTATTACCCGTCCCCTTGTGTTATGTAGCTTTTTCTGCATGTAAACGGTCTGCAGAGTCACAAACCCTCAAAGTACACCCTGTAGCGAGTAAAACTCTAACACAGAAAATACCTGTCTATGCTGCCCCAGAACGCCTCGTTGGAGATTTTTCTTTTTCTTCCTGGGTACAGTGACGTGACCATGCCCAGGTCCAAATGGACCAATCCGTGGAGCTCCTCACACACACACACACACACACACACACACACACACACACACACACACACACACACACACTCAGCCGTATATTTTCTCAACCGCGATACTCCGCGGAGTTTCGCCGGCACACTCAACCTTATCTTTTCTCAGCCGCAGCTGCGTGGATCTCCACTCACAGTTCGCCACACACTCACGTGTGTGTGCTCAGGCTGAGTTCATGCTGAGTTTCGTGTTGCCTCGCTGTCTCGCAGCAACCAGGACACGACACCAGTAATACAGCTCACACTGTCGGCTCCTCGAGTCTCAAAGGGCGGAGCAGCGAGCCCCGCAACGTCCCGCCAACACGGCACCCAGACCCCACGCAGCATTCTCATCTGTTTGTCATTACTGGTGTCATTTTCTGGTTGCTAACAAACGCCATTGTAACACATAAACACACATCAGAGCACAGTGGGCTCATAGGGAGGGGGGGAGGGGGGGGGCAGGAGCTCCAACAAGGCGTTTAGGACAGAGAGTGAATACACATATTATACAGAGATGCTGTATGAGAAAACCAATGTGAGTTTGGAACATTGAACAATGTCAATCTATTCTAGTAGACCTCAACAATGGAATTATGATCAGTAGAAATGGCCATGACATGGGACCTTTAAGATATTTCAGTCTGGCTCAAAGCGGTGGTCTAACCCGCTGACCAGCAGACATTCCCATCCCTAGAGCCGCAGTCATAAATTATAGATGTCATTTCAAACCATGAAAGAACTAATAGGCTTGGAAAAAATAATAAAACCTTGATAAGCCATTGTGCAGCCAACTCTACAGTTAGATCTGTAAATATCAGTCTCTGATGGATACCTGTTGTGTGTTTTTAAACCGTTTCAGGCCTCTTGTATTGTCCTGCTCTGCTCTGTGACAGTAAACCTCCCAGCTCAGCCTCTATTGTCTTCAAACAGTCGGTGCATTTCCTGTGCGACTGTGTGGCCAGGCCTGTGTTTGCTGCATGTTTCCTAAATTGCTTTGTTTTCAGAGGAAGTGGCAAATGTAGAGTAAAGCCTCCTGTGTGAAAGTCTGTATTTTGTGTAGTCTGCTGGACACATTGGAAAGCCGTAAAGAGGCTAAATGTGCACTGGTGGATGGACCTTTGAGTAACTGATCACATAAATCACAGAGGATGTGTTTAGATATTGCAGTTTGCTCGCTCATATCATGAGTAATTCAACCCCTTCAGGAGTATTTTATTCAGAGTGCTGTGACTCAGAGCAAGACACAGGCATGGATTGAAAGGCTTTTTTTTTCTTGTGGATCCCCAGTGGCTGATTGATTTACAAAGAAACTTTTGTAAATGAGAGAACCCATCTGGGATCAGTGCAGCCCCCAGCCCCAATAACACTGTAGGGTCATCTCATTGTGGGATGCTGGGGTCCCTGTGGTTGGTTTACAGGGTTTACAGGATCCTTTGTTGCCTTTCAAATGTCGTTGTGGGAAACCTGCTTTGCAACAGCTGAAATACAATCCCCTCTGAGGTAATCTCAGGAACGCAACACCAATGTCATTTAACTACTGTATTTTTGCTGCATGGAGGGTATTTCACAGACTTAAAAAGAACAAACAAGTAATCACCTCTACTTCAACAATACTTCTAAGTACAACCTTAGCTATGCTCTGGCATTGTTCAGGGTACGGATTCAAAGATTTAAATAAATTCAGCCAGTTTTAACCTCACATTTCAATTCACGGAAGAATCTGTGTTTTCTAAAAACAACTGAATTCCCTGGGTGGTATTCTCACATCGCCCCTTTCCTGAGCTACCCTGTATGAACCAACACAACAAAAACAGACTGACAGTGGTAAAGAAAACACAGGGTGGTGAGGTTCTGAAGTTTTGTTTCCAGGGTAGGGCCATACCTGTACCCTGAACGTGCCAAAGACTACACAGAGTGGGCTTTGAAAAGCTATCTGTCACCAATGACAGCGTTAACGCTTTAGGTTAAAAGCTGTCTCAACTCCAACTGCAGCCACCTGACGTTCTGATGTAACCGCTGCTGCTGCAGGGCACGAGTACTCACTCTGGTGAGGAACCGCCATTATTTGACTATTAAGAGTGAAACTTGGTTTTCGCGCCCTTAGGTTATATTATTTGATAAGGGAGAAATGAGTCATGGACTATAATTAAAATTCAACCGCTCTTGTAGAAAACAAAACTGAATACAATCCTGAATACGTTTTGAGTTCTTCAGAAAGCATACAACCAAATCAATTTGATATATTTAACCCTCATTTAAACTGGGATGTGAACCTTTTACAAATGTGTCATAATTGTATATTTTTTCTTTGTTGGAAAAAATCCTAAACAATCTCAAAAAGCAGAGTACTGTAATTTAAAAAAAGCTTTACTCTTTGATCTAGTGAGCTTTTATGGCAGCAGGTGTATATGGGATTGACTCAAAATAAACCAAACATGTCCTGCATTCAAAATGTAGTTTGGTAAATGAAGTTATATCAGCAAACTACTATTAATGTTATTATAAACTGTTCCCTTACTCCCATTTTGAGTAACATACATATGGTAGTGTGTCCCAAAACTGTACTTAGTAAATCTTCTTTGGAACTTTCCATTGACGGTAAAGCCAACAGAAAAGGTATGTGCATGTCAAATGTTACAGTAACTTAAGTGTGATTTATTTGACAGCATCACATACCTGAGTCGTCTTTGCTGCTTCTCCTCTCAGAACCAGGCAAAGCTGCCTCAAGGTCCAGCTTCCCAAAACGAAGAGCGTAGCCATTCATCAGCTTTTTAGGAGTGGTGGTACCTGAGCCCCCAGAGGAGGATCGCTCTCTGTGGCCTTTAACCTGTCCAGCCTTGTTAGTCCTCTCCAGCGACTTTGAGCGTCTTTCTGCTCGTCTCTCTGCGCTCCTCAGCCCCCTCTGTAAGTAAAGTAAAGGTGTGCTGGGCCTGGAGTCATCTCCACCGAGCCAGCTCCGGCTGCCCAACCTCCGAGATAAGTGTTCTCTGGAGGAGGTCCGGGGGTCTGGGCTGCTGCCTGGTGTCACTGGACTCTCTCTTAAGCAAGCACTGTGCTCTGAGCTTTCCTCCAGTATGGATTCAGAGCTGGACCCGAGACTCATGGGGTTCTGCAGGGCCTCCATGTAAGATTTCCGGAAAAGTCTTCTGCTCTCAAATTGAACGGAGTCCCTTGGGAGGCGACGGCGAGGGCCTGGGTTACTGAGGTCCGTGCTAAAAGACAGCATCTTGGAGGCCCGCCCAGCGCTATCCTCGCTCCCTATCCCACACTCTTCAGTGGGTCTTTCCATTTTAATGATGGGTGTAGCAGCGTCCGGAGCACTGTCACTGTGGCTCCCACCGCTAGGGTCCATGAGGGGTCTGTGTGGGGAGTTTGGCTCAGAGAAGATCGAGTCAGCTCCCTGAGAGTGCAGTGACTCTCTGGAGCTGCGGTGGCTGTCCAGAGTGCCCGTGGACCCGCTGGTGCTGCAGGTGCTCAGGTGACCACGGAAGCCACCTCTGCTGCAGCGCGCCTGCATGATGGCGTCTGCCGTGCTGCTGACAAACAGAGGGTTGACCACGTTCTTCCACGGCGTCCTGAACACAGCTGTACCAGTGGTGAGCAGACAGTTCTGTAGTGGGTGCAGGTTTCGGTCCCGTGTTACATTCTGCAAGAACTCAGCTGTGAAGACGCTGCCATACATGCTCTCTGCGATGGGGACATCTGTAATTGCCTGCCCAGTGACCGACAGACATTTTATCACAAGCTTTGCAGTCTTACGGCCTAAAGGAACAATCTGTAAGTAGAAGTCTCCTTGCTTTAGTCGAACTTTGTGCAGGGGGGCAAGCTGCAAGACGACTTTCTCGTGGATGCAGAGAGGCCACCCCTCATGATAGAACAGCAATCCTCTGAACCTCACCTGAGAGAAAAGAGAGAAATCTGTCAATACCCACTCTCATAAAAGTGTGTCATTGCTCAGCTGTGGTACGACTGACATCTGCAAAGCTGTGTTCAAACACATGTTTAACTTTAATGGAGTGGCGAGATGTTTTCACGGGACACACAGGATGAATCACTGACGGCAATCACTCGACTAAAGAGGAAAACCTGTCTGATCAGGCCTGGTTTCGCAGCAAGCAGAACACAATATTTTTTTCTGTGACAGAATAAGAAACAGGCTCTAAAAGCAAAGATGCTGTGCTTGAAGGGTTTGTTTGAGGATGTGATCTTCCTCTGAAGCCTCTCATATTGCCTTCAATACAAAGACTCTCATGCATAGTAAGCTGTTCTCAGGGGCTATGTTTGGGTCAAACTATGGCTATCGTCAGAGTGTAATCACAGCTCAGATGAATGCATAGGAATAAAGTGTCCGTGCTTCGGTTGTAGAAGCCTAACCCACAGCAATCAAAGCTTGTGAGCGAGAATATTGGATTTCACCTTGGACCCAAGAGTCCATGGCAGCCTCTCAAACAGACAACAGTTTGCCTCTGTTTCCCTATTCAGAGAAAGATGGCAGCTTTTCATCTTGTTTTCGGAACAATGAACTCTGTCTCAGTCTGATGCTCCCCCTTCCCACTCAGCACAGATATTCACACTCAGCAGCACTGTTCTCACATTCTTTTGTCACAAACATTTTTGTCTCATCACTTTAGTGGCTTATCTATCATGATGTTTATTATTCAATGTTTGGTTTGGTCAAAGTGTTTAGGAAAGGAGATATGGATAGTTAAGGAGGGTTTTTATTTATTTTTTCTCTTGTGTGCAGTTTCTTCATATTTTATTTCAGAATGAGGCCAAAAAGGATCCTGGAAAAAATGACTACTATATTGTTAATCAAAATGATTTTGGAAATAAATCACAGAATGTCAAATCAATGTATCCTCAGCTTCCACAGTGATGAATAACTCACACAGGTTTCTTGTTGGATGATCTGAAGGATCCTCTTGGCAGGAAGCAAGAAGTCAATGAGGCAGCGGAGGCCGTCTCCTCTGTACTGCCTTTCCACCACACTGAAGAGCTGCCACAGGACGGTGGCCGCGGTGGAGCTGAAGGGGCGGTAAAGGGCCGACAAGGTGCTCTGGATACAGCTGTCCAAAGACTCAGTGTCCTGAAGAGGAAGACAAAGAACTGTTTTATGTTGGATATCTTAAAACAGATAACGTTTTTGCTAAATATCTCACGGTAAAAATAAGTCTAAAAGCCACTTAGACATGGCTAAACAATAAAACATATGCAACATGGACATGGGAGTGTAGACCGGTGGCTCCCAACCTTTTCGGCTTTTGATCCCTTAAAGGGGACCTATCATGCAAAATGCACTTTTGTACGTCTTTTATACATGAATATGTGTCCCCGGCAGAGTTGGGTGTAACGCGTTACTGTAATAATATTACTTTTGTCGGTAACGGAGTAGTGTAACGCGTTACTTTTATAATTCAGTAATCACACTACAGTTACTAACATTGCCCCGACACGCGTTACTTCGTTACTTTTATAAAATCAGTCATAATCACACTGACAGACAAGAGGGGTTTCCGCCGCAGGTTTATATGTACGTAATCTGCGCGACTTGCGCGTCCACATCTCCACGTGCAGTGCTGCATAAACATGGCAGAGTCAGCGATAACTTTCGAGGGGTGGAGGTATGCCCATTATTTTGAGTTCGTCCGAAGAATAGACAGGAATGTGACGGTGAGGTGCAAACTGTGTCCAGGCCAGAAGCTGTTATCCACTGCTGCAAACACCACGTCAAACCTCAACAAACACCTGCAAAGAACACATGCTGAGGTGAAGCTAATAGCTAAGGACCCCCGAACCCAGAGTGAGGATGTTGTGAGTGCGCCGCCGCCGACTCCGAAGCAGCACAAATTAGAATTTGGAGGACCGGTAACCAAAGCAGAGATGGACAGGCTTGTAGCATCCTTCATAGTAGAGGTAATGTTGCCCATTTGCACAGTGGAATCACCATCGCATCGTTCAGAGATATACTGCGCAAAATACAGATAGCAGGAGACAGAGGACAGCCATAGTCAGAGCTATCTGGATCAGTCTTATGCGACAATGGAAACTGAACTAAAGAGAACATTTGAAACTTTAGCAGTCTGCGTGATCTGCCTGTAGGGAGGGGCTGGCCGGCCCTGCGAGTAAAGTAACGAGTAAAGTAACGAGTAAAGTAACGAGTAAAGTAACGAGTAAAGTAACGAGTTACTTTATGTAGAGAGTAACGAAGTAGTGTAATATATTACTTTTTTTTAAAGTAATATATAATATGTAATATATTACTTTTTTTTAGTAACGACCCCATCTCTGGTCCCCGGTGTTCCAGGGAACTCACTAATGGCGCGTTTCCACTGCAGCGCGGAGCCCTGTTTAAGAGAGCTGTGACGTCAGTGGCCCGTCTTTGGTTGCGTTTCCACTTGGGCTAGTACCGGCCGGCGGGTCCTAATTCACAGTTTTTCTGGCCCCATAAAATCGTGGTTCTAGGGCCAGGAACAACCAGGCTGAGTCGGGCTGAGTATGCTAAACTAGAGAGAGAATCGCTGGCAAGGGGGCTACAACTACAACAAGATGAACATATTTGACCGTGATTTCATTGTAATACACGTTTCAAAATGATGCCGAAGTAACAACATACTGATACCGGTTAGTAAAAACCATGAATTAATGCTTTGACAAGTCTGCAGACAGACGGCAGGCGAAAAACCTTTTAAAATGTGTGTTTTCTAAATGGAGATTGGCTAAGCTAACGCAGTATATTCTCCGATCGTCCACACTCACAACAACGGCCTATACAGACATAAATAAAGCAGCGACTGTATTCGCCATGACACAGGCAGTCTGTGGTTTGTACTTGTTTAACGCTCCGCCTACACTGCGTTACTATAGATACTACCCCAGCACCTAAACTGTAATGGAAATGCGCCATAAAGTGAGTCAGTCCTAACGAGGCCTAGCCATACCGAGCGAGGCCGAGCGAGGCCGTGTAGTGGAAATGCGCCACAAGTGTCAGAAAAACACAACCCTCTCTATTTTCCTCCATACCCAAATCTCTAAAAAAGGGGCTGCAACGGATCTGATAAAAACAGATTTGAACACTTTCCTGACGTCAGGACGGTGGCGCTACGGCTATTGGGCCAACTCTCCACCTATCAGGGGAATGTGGGGTTGGGCCACGGCCGGCCATTGCCGCTCGAAAGCGCTGGAGACGCTGTAGTACATATGCCAGGCCTTTAAGTGGCGCTGTAGTCTGCCACAAAAGCAGCAAAGAAGACTTCCCCCCCATAGTTACCATGGTTACCCTTCTGTTTATTCTCCGCTGTGGCTTTTTTTCTCCCTCCCCGAGGCAAGCGTTTGCTCCCGCTGCAATGCAATCCCTCCCCGTCAAATCTTCCGGACAAAATTAGAAAAGTGCCGGTCAAAGCTTCTTTGTTATTTATTGAGCTTTAAAACAAATGAATAACGACTCTATATAATAAAACACGGAGGACGGAGATATCTTTTTCTCCCCCTCTTCTGACAGCCCAGCAGCTGATCAGAGCACGTCTCCCCTCTCCTGCAGGGGGGCGTGGTCAGCAGAATCAGACACGTAGACAGCAAACAACACATAGAGCGAAATGAGGCATGGCTAAAATGCATGATCTGTTTGGTATTTTGAAAACAGAAATGTATAAATATACCTTATATAGGTATGGCCCTACAATATATCATTTAAATATAGCATGATAGGTCCACTTTAAAGCAAAACAAAGTCTACATCATCACAGGTTATGGCTTTCATAGGTTTTCATTGTAAGGATTTTAAGTAGTGTGAATTAGTATGCAGCATTTTACAAGATTCAAAAAGAAAAGAAAAGGCAGAAAAGAACACACATTCTGTTTAGAGCAAAACAAGTTAATCTAAGAGGACTAAGAGCTGTGCTCAATGCTAACAACAAACAGACTCACAATGACAATGCTAACATGCTGATGTTAAGCTGGTGTAATGCTTACCAAGTATGTCACTGCAGGTTGGCATGTTATTAGCAATAAACAAAGCAGCTCAGGCAGATGGATAGTTACAAAAGTCTAGCTCTAGCTGCAAAGAAATTCCTTGAAAGCCAGCAATGTCCATCTTCTAATGGACTTAAAGGGAAAAGTTAGGATATAACAAATGTTCTCCTGGATTAAACCTTTATGTCCCATGAATATCGGTACCATATCTCAGAGCAATCCACTCAATAATTATTGAGCCAAATATAATACAAATATTGCCCGACAATAACAAGACTTCTGCTTACTGTAGATGGATTCAACCAGATAAACATACAGTTGCATGATCCCACTTAGCCAGACAGTCAGGAAGTTTGAACATGACAGGAAATGTCCGCCATGATGGCCTTTCCATCGTAGAGAGGGGAAACACCTGGTGGGAGTGACGTCACTGTCAGCGATCACAAACAGCAGAACTGGAAAGTACCGACTGGACTCCAGTTGCAGTCGGGATGGTGCAATGATTTCTACTAATAACAACTGTGTCATCGCTGACTTTTCTGACCCTTACGTAACCCGGGCCACCACCACCATGAGATGGGTCATTTGGGAATAGAGCAGTCCTGCGTGAGGTCGACCTGGTCTTGTAGTTGTGTTCACGGTTCAGGCTGTGACCTTCCTCTCAGCAGTGGGAGCCAAGGCCAAACATGCCCTGGCTATCTGTCCTTCCCGAATGGAACACAACAGTGGAATAGAGACATCTGCCTCCAACGATAACCGCACAGATAGATAGCAATGCCAGGGAAAGTCCCACACTATGACAACTGTGTAAGCTACTGAAGAACGTGGGGGTTGAGGATGTAGCCCCTAACTTTCGCTTGAATGTCAAGGCTGCATTTACATGACAAAAAAAGTGCGTTAAAAAAAAGGGGATGCATAGAAATCTAGAGATCGCCCGTGCTCTGGTGAATTAAACTTGTCAGGCAGCCCATGTTTCACCCTTTGTAGGATCTGCCCTATTGATCTAAGCAACTCAGCACCATCAATTAGAGGAGAGTGAGTACAGTTCAGTGCATTGGTACACATGCCACGACTCTACTACAAGGCGCTCATTGTGCACTCCGCCTCTCTAAGTGGTATGTGCTGTACAGTGTTTGGTGCCCTGAAACAAAACGCCCATCTCCATTAGCAGTCGGCCTGCTTTTAGCAAGACAAAAATGTCTCTGGGCATTAGTCACTGTTGCACCCGGGAGGAAAAGAATAACATGTGTTTTTATTGGAGGAAAGCTAACAATAGGAGGAAAGCCTACATAGTTAGGTCACGCCAGCAGGTTTCTCTTCAGGTTTCCAAGGCAGAAAAAAAACAGTGGTAGTGACAGAGGTAGTGTTTTGAAGAACAATTTCTTAACATAGCAGAGACTTGACCTCAATGATCAATCAAATGCTATTAAACCTGTTTCACAGGAGTGGCTGTCCATGTAATCCAGTGCTTTAATATGGACACAAAAACTGCACCTATCCGAACAATAGAAGCAATTTTTACATTCAGAGGAATGGCAAATATTCATTACAGCATCACCCTGAAGGTAATCTCATATGTAAGAACAACATATATTGCTTAACATTTTCAGGAAGCATTTAGAGCTTTCCAAAAAAGTGTCACCTGGCTAGTTGGAGACATATCTGCGTGTCTCAGCAGAACGACTGAGCTTAGCCACCAAAGCTAAGCTTCCCATCCGCTCTGAGCCACAGAGGAATGCAGTGTGTATGGTTGTGTATGTCTAGCCTTAGACCCTCAGCCAGGACAGGAACACATTGGGAAGTCCCACCCTTTCTGATGCCTGGTCTTTGTAAGCATCCGCCTGGGATGGAACACTGAGGTGGTAATTAATGGCTTCAACTCCAGGTGGGACTTAACGTCACGTCAGCAAACCAGCTGCTCAGAAGTTGCACAGAGCTGGTAGAGCAATCTCATGATGGGGGTTTTGTCTGTCAATAAAACAGTAAAAACATACAAGTTTGATTCTCTTTAATATTAACTTGTGGTCGGAACAAATACTGCAAAAGTTGGTAAGCCACTTCAGTTTTATTATATAAAAACATGAAATATTCCATGGGCAAATGTTTTATTGTAATAGCTGGTAACTCTAAACATACATCTCCTTTGAAAAGCATTCATTAGACTGCAAAGAGGAAGAGGAAAACATCAAGTTAGAGAGAAAGAAACAGAGCAGAAGTGCATCGCAGAGAAAGAAGAAGCGAGAGACCTACAGAGACAGAGAGAGTGAGCGAGAGGTGGTCACTGACACATTTAGTGGGTCAGGGACACAAAAGGCGCTGCCTACCAGGCCTCCAGTGGAGCATGAAGCCACCAGGGGAGTGTAACAGGAGAGCCTGGAGCCCCCATACAGACCGCTCACTAACCAACCTGCTAACAGCCTCAAAGGCAGCGGGATGACAAAGGCCACAGGTTGCTCAGACCTGCCCCGCTGCCAGGTGCCAGGACGCCAACAAAAGAGTCTACAGGGACCTCACCATTGAAGCTGCAGTTTGATTCAGCTTTTGATCCATACCAACAGAAATGCTATCTTATGAGAAGAGGAGAGGAGAGGCAAGGATATAAAGGATACAAAGATCTGAGCAATGCACTAATAATTACATTTTAGTTGTAACAAATAATTATGAATGCTAAGACAATGTCTTACATTAAAGGTCCCCTATTATAGTGTTTTTCATCAATATATTATAGGTCTCAGATATATACAAAACATGTCTCTGAAGTGTTTGGCTCCAAACACCAAACAGATCCTGCATTGTAGCATCCCATAATCCCCTCTGTTTCAGCCCAGTTTCAAAAGAGCTGATTCTGGGTCTTTTACTTTAGATGAAAATAAGGAGCCACTCCCCACGCCCCTCTGAGAGATATTTGGTTAAAAAGAACACAATGGTGCTCTAGGAGGAGATTCAGGTGATAAGGTGGGCGGGTGTTACCTTGGTTGGTTATTGGCTAATGGTTACACAAGCCAAAAAATCGTTATGACATCATAAAGTGCCCAAAATCTGATCAGCTCATTTTCAGACAGGTTTTTATATAAATGGATCAGGACAAAAAGTGAGAGAATCTTCTTTCCTGAAACTTTCAGAATCTCTTTACACAGAGGGGACGCATGTTTGTCTATAAAAGACATGAAAAAGTGGATTTTGCATAATAGGTCCCCTTTAAATATGAATTACATTGAATTTATTTGGTGCAGTTTGCAGATCTTTTATCTAAATTCAGCTTTTAAACAAGTGCATTTGACAGCGGCTCAGCTAACATATCTTAGTATAACAAAAAACTGATTTGTGCTTGAACGCAAATACCGGATACATATTACACAAAGACACAATCATTGTATGAACACTAGATAGCACTATCTTCAGTGGAAAGAGGCATAATATTAGAATGGCGTTGTAGCCACTTAAACGTAAACGTAAACTTTATAATGTTATCTCAGCAGATAAACTTTAACCCGAGAGGCCCACACTGATTGTGTGCCAAACACAGCTGGGTCCGTGAGGTGACAGCGAGATCAACAATAATGGAAGTCTGGAGGTGATAAACTAGCCCACCCATAGCTTAAGTCACTATTTTTAATTCCGTAAATAACATTTAAATTCCTTTGTCTTGCTTGTGATGCTAATGTTAATCACCAGCCTATTGGAAATGTTGTAAAGTGTAAGACCTGTATATTTTTTAAGCAGTGTCCTTTTAAAAGTGGTGCACTAAAAAAAGCAGCAAGAGAATTCTTAAAAGAACAAAAAATGAAGCGGGCGGGGGAAAGGAAAAAACGGAACAAAGGCCACGAGGGGAGCAGAAGGACGGGAGGAGAGGGAGGAAACGAAGGACGGGGGCAGACAGGAGGGAAACAACAGGGGCAGGAAAGGGGTCGAGGCAGCACGGACAGACCCGAGAGAGGAGGGGAACGGGGAAAAACACGGAAAAACACACACACCACACACACACACACACACACAACACACACACACACAACACACACACACACACACCCACACCACACACACACACACACACACACACACACACACACACACACACACACACACACACACACACACACACACACACACACACACACACACACACACACACACACACACACACACACACACACACACACACACACACACACACACACACACACACACACACACACACACACACACACACACACACACACACACACACACACACACACACACACACACACACACACACACACACGATTAGGCCTTGCATAAAGGAAAACCCAACAACAAGAAGACAAAAAGTGAATGGAGGTCCTTCCACCAATCAGAGCGGTGATGAGCAGTGACAGGAGAGACAAAGGAGACTAACAAAGTCTGTTGATACCTCTGTAGGGTAAATATAGCACGAGTGCATTCCAAAACAAAAAAGGATGATAAAGGAAAACGACTTATCAGAAAGGACAAACTTCTGTATTTTACTGACCCCAGCTATGATAAATAACACATTGTTCAAATGTTGTTTTCGTCCTTCTACTTTCTTTCTTTTTGTTTAAAGATGAGAGCCCACCCTTGCTGATGATGGCACACAGCAGAAATATGTGGATGTCTACGTTTTCTGAAGAAATACTTTTAAGGTTTTAAGTAAGGGGTATTTATGAGTGAATGTATGTGTTTAGCGCCCTATAAAGTCTGTCCACCTAATTTGTCTTTAACCACATAGTGATTTGCCACAGTCACTTTGTACTTGTCATCAAACAGGTTTAGAACACATTGAAGGGCCATAGATGAGGAATTCTCTCATGCCCTTCAAAGTGAACACCGAGTATTACAAACAGACATCTGACATCAGTAGACAAAATGTTGCTGAAATACAACCATGTACACACTGTGCCACACTGAGTTACCATAATGACACACACAAGAAAACAAAGGCATAATATAAACACTAAATGAAAGTGAAGGGATGTGAAAATATACCAATAACTACAAACATGCTGCTCATTCCTCTCTCACTTTATGAATGTCTAAATAGATATCTGCCTCAATGTTTAGTCAAAAGAACAACAAAATCGTCCACAGTCAACAACTGAAGCCAGGTTTGCACTCAACACAGATGAGTGAAAACATACAAAAACAGACCCAAAGGAAAACCTGAAAAGGTCTTAGTAAAACTTCAAAGAAGACATATTTAAAGTTCATACCTTAATACTCAGGTAGTTGTCACAACTCCGAGACTTTGCTCTGGAGTGCATTTTGCCCAGTGACAGCATTTAGGCACCAGACAAAGTGCCAAACTTCAATAAATAAACAAGTGACATCAATTCCAAGCGCCAGGATCCACCAGTGTACAATCCTCTGTGTAAGTGCTGTAGGTCATTGCAGTGATATCAACAGGTCCCGTGCCTCTTCTCTCCCCAGCTCAGTCTCTGTGTGCTGTGGTTTAGGCAGCTGGAGCAGAATAGACTCCTGTCGGAGCGTGAGAGACGCAGAGCGCTGGCTTCCCCGTCACTCACCCTCCCTCCCTAAAACGTAACCTCCCCCGCCCTGCTGCTCTGCTACTGAAGCCTCTTCCAGCTGGATAAATGCACACTGCTGCAACTTCAGGCTCATCATTCAGAGAGAGAGAAAAAAAACACACTACCTGACCTGCACACCCCCACCGCCCCCAACCCTCCACCCAGCAGGGGTCAGACTCTGACTAACTCCTCTCTGCCCCCCCTGACCCCTTGCACCCCTACCTCCACCGGCAGCTCCCCTCCACCCCTCCTGCCACAATGGTCTCTCTTTGTCCTGACAATACAAATGGACTAGGGTTTCAGCTTATTCTGCTGCTTTTCAAAAGGAAAAAGAAAGGAAGACATCAGCATAGGCTTGGTGGCTCAGGTCACTCTCTACAATGGCGTTCCCCCCTTAAATATTGACAGGGGAAAACCCAATCCTCTAACTGGCTCTTACACACTGACATATGTGGGGCATCCTCTTGTTATATAAGACACATATGACATCTTCAAAACAGATACACTGTCCTTCTTTATAGAGCTTTTCAGAGTGCCGTTGAGTTTAAGACATGGAACAATAAACTCAATTATGTCATAAGTTGACATTCCTCGATGATGATATCTGACAGGCATCACAAGAAAACCTCACGAGACACAAGAAAACAGGAGCATGTTTTTGACCGCTTGAATGCAGTGAAGTGACAATTTGTTAGCTCCTGACCAGCTCTCCCCAAACACAGGAAATCCTTGTTCAGGGGAAACTATGCATACCTTGTGTGAAAATGTGAAGATCACATTAGGGCAGCCTGTGTAAACTGAGACGGTAGTGAGGGGTAGGCAATTGGGTTGGTTTAAATTTAGAGAGGGGCTAAATTCTTGATTCACAATGGCTTGACGGAGACAAAAAGACACGCTGTCACTGGCTGCAGTCACACAGCACACGTGGGTGTCACACAAACACACTTTAGTTACTCTCACATTGATAAACGTAGACAAAAGAGCAGCGACGTTACTGTAAACTAAGAGGTAAGGTCATAAATAGCAACAGCACATATTGTTATACGGTAGTATCTACTTTTAGTCTATATATACATCTCCTGTATAATCTCCTATATAAACAGACACACACATACCTCACATATGCACTATGCAAATATACACTCTACCAGTCTGCCATGTCTGACCCTATAATTTCTGCTACCCTGGCCTTTCCACTAGGCTGGTTTTACCATCAATGAGGGCAGACTCTCTTCTTTTATGTCTCCTTCATTCCAACTTGTTTTCTTCTTTCCTTCTTTTTAATTCTTACTTATCTCATTGGTTTGAAATTATAGCACATGAGCGACAAAACGGTTCATATTGAAGTCAACAAAGGTCTCGGGTCGGCACATGTCCAAGATGCAGGCGCGTCAGCCAACTGAGCCAGCAGGGGTGAGGCAGTAGTCGTGTCCGTCATGGCCACATAGGGAGGAATTATATTTGTAAGATTCTAAAGTCAATGAATTGAGTCTGACAGTAGAGAGATGACAGGAAGTGAGGGGGAATGACATGCAGCAGAGGTCCCTCGAGGCGCCCGTACTGGGAACCTTGTTTCTCATGGCCACTAAGGAACCATGAGTAACTAAACTGAGCTCCAAAGTCTTCACATCTCACATTGTATACAAGTGTGTGTTTTCTCAAGCTTATTGAACAATGTTCAGATTATAAATCATATATATGGCTCATTTAAATAAACATATATTAAATTAGCCATAAAACTGCCATGTTAGGTGTACACAATGTGTTTGTTTTTTAAAGGCTGTTTTAGACACAATGGATTTAATTCCTTTTCGAGAAAAAAATCTAATATACTTAGAGAAAATCTATTTACAAAAACGTTTGCATTTGTTGATAATAGCAACATCAAATGGCACTTAGTTGATATAACATGATATATGATTAAATTATAACATGATGATTCAAATAAATAAAATATTTCAGGTTTCTAACCACGTTGACATTTTGGATATTCGGTAACAAAGGGTATAGATTCAAAGCTTCTTACTCAGAACAGATGTATAGTCACGTGATAAGTAACAACTTTTGTTACTATATTTACTGTATATTGTCCCCTCTTCATATGTCCTGTTTGAGGATTTGGACATGTGGTTCCTCTGTGGCCACTAGAGGAGGCATCAGCTGTGTTTGTATTCCCGGTGATTTATGTCCAGAGTAAGCCCTGCTGCACAAACAGTCAACAACATGTATCCTGGAGCATAAATGTAGGTTTAAATGTGTGCTACTTAGTCCACAGTGCTGACGACAAAAATAAATCCATTTGTGAGCTTCATACGTTCTTATCAACAGTGTGGTCTGATTCAATACAGCAGTAAAGTTGTGGACAGTAAAACATCAACTCCATGTAAACTAACTACACAAATGAAACTTTTCCTGCTGAACTTCCACAAGCAAGCATGAGGTTTAAAATAGCCTCGTTTACGCAGACTTCTGGTAAACAATATTTATGTGATCTGAAAGGCCAGATATGGCGGTCCCAGGGGGGGGGCATGCCATCTGATAAAGCAATCAGGGGAACAAATTAGTCAGATGACATGAGAGCTCCAGTTTCATCATTTTTCATCGCTATATCTTACGGTAGTTCGAGAGATAAAAATCAGAGACAGATGTCAGGGGGTAGTTGTTGTTTGTATTAAGATTCAAAGATTTCAAGTCCATTTTGGACCTGTACAAAAACAACCAAACTTTACTCTTTAATGGATTCATTTGTATTTTATTTCTAAAAGTAGGAATGATTCGATCAAGAACATGCACTGTTGTTAATGGATGGGTGGTCATTTGGGATGAATGAACACACACACACACACACACACACACACACACACACACACACACACACACACACACACACACACACACACACACACACACACACACACACACACACACACACACACACACACACACACACACACACACACACACACACACACACACACACACACACACACACACACACACACCACACACACACACACACACACACACACACACACACACACACACACACACACACACACACACACACACACACACACACACACACACACAACCACACACACACACACACACACACACACACACACACACACACACACACACACACACACACACACACACACACACCAAACTGTGGAATGTGACACCTTGGTCCTACCTCACTTCGTACCAACCTCACAGTGCAACACAGGCCACCCAACAACTGTTGGTATGAAAACTTTAAACTTCACCCCTTTCTTTTCTTTTAAACTGTGGCAATATATTTGAAACTGTGATAGATAAGGCGAAATATGATGTCTGGCACCACAGCATTACTGTTATTTAAATAAACATGTCCAACAGCAGCACAATGTCTGTTAGATCAATCTAAATTGAGCATCAAGGCAATCCATAACAACTAGGGTTTCAACTAACACTTATTTTCATTGTGGACAAATCTGATTATCAAAACAAAAAACCCTCCACATTTCCAAACCTCTTGCTTTGTCTGACTCAATAACCAACAGTATTTCATTTAAAACAATGCAGGAACAGAAAAAGCTGCATATTCTTACATTTCATAACCTGAAACATCACATTTTGGCAGTTTTGCTTATAAATTACTTAAACAATTAAACTCAAATATAAATAAATACATCTAAAAATCAAATAATTTGGAAATAAATATCAATGTCGTATATATATACCCAAAGTATATATGTATTTTCATGCTTACCAAAGTAAGTGTCAACCGAGTACATGAGAAATACAAAATTACCATATCTGTCTCTTATAGCAGAAGTCACTGTTCAACATATAAATAACAGAGGAACGGTAGGATACAAATTGAAAAGTACAGCACTTTTTTAGAAATGTTATACTTACAGTTCAGACTGTAAAGAAGCTGAGACCAGATGATAGGGGACAGAGTGAACGAGTCATCGCTCTCCTTCTGACCGCCTCACACAGCCATGGGAACTCACATCACATCACCATCCAGCCTCACACAGGCTGAGCTGCTACCCCCCCCTGTCCCCTCTCAGTCCCAACAGGCGAGTAAAAGCAGTTAAAGGGGGCTTTGACTAAAAACCGTTCCTCCTCTCACAGACGGACAGAGTTGCACACGTTGGGCTCCAGGACTCAGATTGATTACCTCGCTATGCAAATGCACACAGCTACACAAACACAAACACCCACATTGCACCCTAACCCCCTGTCCCCATTGCCATGCAAACTCTGAGTCCCAAATCTGTATGGAGACATGTTGCACTGAGGTATTTAAAAAGAAATGTCTTTTTCTGATGTCTTTGTCAGGAAAGAGATTTTCCCCCACCACCGTGACTGTGTGGTGCAGCTGTTCCACCAACAGCCTGACAGCTTTCATGCTCTTACTGCGGGGCAGCAGAGGAAGAGCATGCCACCTGTCATAGCCGCCTAATGTACCTCAGCCCCCCTGCCGTGTGGACGTCTCACTCCAACACAAAAGCCAGTGTTTTCTCTGAGCGCGCGAGCACAGGTGGCTGGAAGACGCAAGGTCGAGTTACAGCAGCGGCTCCCACAGTGGAAATAATCAAGGAGTCAAGGAGAGGACAAGCTCAGTCTGACACATAAACTGTATTTGTAGACAGAACAAACCGAAACTGAACTTCATATTGTAAAACATTTGGTTTTTATGTTTTTATAAGTAATCCTGGGTCTAAAACTACAGTAATCAAGCTTTCCTCCCCTTTAAAGTCTAATCGCACAGAATCAAATCTAATCCGTGCTGTAGGGCAGAAGAAAAGGTAAGTCATGAAACAAATCTTCTCCTTTATTAAACACACTGATGTTAGATTTGACTGTCCTTGCACAGACTTGTCTGGGTTACCACGGACCTGTAAATCTGTCTCAACAAGCATTTAAAACATCCACTAAATACTGTAGACTCACTTATTATGTCAGATAAACCATTGTGTTTGTGTTGTATCGTATTGCATTTATTTGATTTCTTTGAGGATAGACAATAGAAACTCTTCCATAAGCAGGTCATAAGACATTAGTACCATTACATTTGTGTTATTTAATGAAGCCATGTGACAGGTTTTACAAACTAACCAGAAATACCCCTTTTTAGTAAATTAGCGTAACTCTCATAGATTCTACATTTCCTTTTGAATATAAACAATTTCAACACCTTAAACCGTCAACACAGACCAACATCCCTTACATGAAATACTGTGCAGCAATAATAAAGCTTAACAGTGCTCTCCTCTTAGATTAAGTGCAATTAACAATGGCTGCTACTCAACTTCTCCCTTTAAGAAAGCAGGCTTAAAAACAAAAAATGCATCCCAAAACAGAACAATGCCCCAAAGATCACTGGGCGCAACTTGACTCAACAACCCAACACAGGACACAAATGAATCCCAGCTAAAGCATGGGATTGTTTTAAAAATCCAGCACTCACCTCACTCTGCTGTCCTGCTTTGAAGCCTTGAACAACACATGGAGGAGTCTCTGCTTCTCTGAGCTCTGGCGGGCTGACAGCTGTCTAACCAGAGAGGACCAGCCCCCGAGTCCTGGAGGACCCTGACATGTTCCATCAAACGCACGGCTTTGTTGACTGAGGAGAATCACAATATTAAGGCTAGCCAGGCAGAAAGTTTCCCAGCCCCCCAGGCATCCCAATTCCTCGGCGGGGCGTGACCTAGTCGTTTTATCTGCACCCATCTCCCTCGTGTGTGTACACTGCGAGGGGAACCGAGAGCAACTCCACTGGCCTGCCATGTCAACAAAGTCTAGCCAACTGCACTTAACCTGTGCTTTCTGTCCAATTAATGCTCTTTAATTCATACAAAAGTTATGCTTGAGAGGTTTATTATTCTTTTAAACACAATTCCATAATTTCATCACATTTTCTGCTAATTTAAAAAGCACTTAAACCCTGTGGACTCCCTACTGTGCTGTCAGTAGTAAACATAAAGGATTACAGAGATCAACAACATCACAGTCACACTGATCTGCAGAGACAATGCAGCGCCTGTCAGAGCAAACGGCCTCCAGTGCACCTGATGGCACCAGATGTCAACCTGCATTGTTATATGGATTACTAGAGCCACTCAGCAAACACCTCCAGGTGTGCATTCCTCACCAGGAAGGGGAAAGGTGGGAGCCGCTCCTCCGAATCAATAAAAAGGGCTGACTTTTCTCTCTCTCCTGAACTCTGCGTGCCCGAGCAGAAAGAGAGCCGGTTGGAATTGGGTTACCTGCTGATGCACCCCTTTTACTGGACGTCAGGAGAAGCTTTCCTGCTCTAAATGTAAATCTGTGTGCACGAGCAAGACGTGTATTTGGTCTAAGATGAAGGGAAGCGCGATGGGTGTCTAATCATTGGTCTGAAGTGTACACCTGGTCTCCACAGGGTCTTTAATCTTTTGAGGAAGGAGCAGAAATTAGAGGCCCCTCTCCTGCATCCCTCACATTGGGTTAAACAAGGGCGTGTAAATATCCACCACCAATGAATCACTGGCAGTCAGAGGCATTGTGATGCAAGTCAAGCTGAAGAGTGTGGGACGATTAAGGTTAAGGCCCAGGCCCCACGGGAACGAAAACGGGTTGTATCCGCATATATTTCTCTTGCGTATAGCCCTTTTTGCCACACGACGCCGTAACGGAACGATAGAAACGGACCCTGCAAACGACAACGGGTCCAAAGGTGGATAGATCTGGGAACGGAGCGCTCTGGGGGGTCCAACGGCTCCGTGTGGTAGCCTATACGGTCATCATTTTCTGATAATGACGACGCAATAGCCCCGCCTCTCCCCACCTCTGCTGCTCACCCCCGCAAAATACACTGCACACTGAATTCAGATTATTTATCTTTATCTCGATATGGACATAAACGCGAGTGAAGTCTAATCTGACAGGACGGAGACACGCAGCTCCTCCCGCTGTGATGCAGCGGGAGCAAAACACACACTTCAAGTCAGATCATCACCCTTAGCTATTTTAATTACCTCTCAAACTACCTAAACTAGTTATAAATATGTTTATTTTTACTGTCGAGTCATCATTACTGGATCAGCTGCTGCATGAGACAGACACTGACTGTCAGAAGAGAGGAAAAAGAGACAGGCTCCGTGTATTTTATTATTATATATCATTATATAGAGTCGTTATTCATTTGTTTTAAAGCTCAATAAATAACAAAGAAGACCTTTGACCGGCACTTTTATAATTTTGTCCGGAAGATTTAAACTTTAACACACGTTGACCGGCGAAAAACTCTGCCCGGTTCCCTCGGCCCCCACCGCGGAGAATAAACAGAAGTGCAGCCATGAGAACCATTCTTCTTCGCTGCTTTTGTGGAGGAAGTTACAGCGCCACGTACAGGCTTGGCATATGTACTGCAGCTTTTCCAGCGGTTGGATCTAAACGGAGCTGTCTCGTGTGGGAAGACACTATCCGGTGTATATTGCGTGTGGGCGGAAGCCTTTTGGCGATTGCGTTTGTGTTAATCCTATGCGTTTTGCCGTATGCGTTCCTGTGGGGCCGGGGCCTTAGACAGTGGGACATTCACCGCGTTCACACCGGAGTACTTTCACCGTATTTTTCGCGTTTTAGTTCCGTGAGTACCCCTTATGTCGCGTTCACACCAACAATCGTACTTAATCTCGGGTACTTTTACCCCCATTTTTAGAGCCAGCTCAGAGAGCGTACTTTTCTGTGGGTGAAAAGCGCTCCAAAAGTGCCCCAGTGCTGATTGGCTGGGCGAATTGCAAAGCACGCCCGTACAACTCTGAAAATGTTGTGTGGAGACGCCATTGTTTTTCCTCGCTACAAAAACACAACGCTCCGTGCGTTGTGTTTGTTTTTGAAAGCAGTTATGGCAAGCATCAAGAAATGATGAGGAGGTGTCGGCGCTTCTGGAGATCTACGCCGAGGAGGCGACCCAGGGAATGCTACTGAAGCCAGTTCGGTAGCTTTCACTCGACCTGGGAATTGTGCACAGCCCCACCGGCTAAAAATAAAGAAACTCAGGCAGGACTACAAACGGCGGATTCAGTGGCCAACGATGACTACCACGACGAAGGTAAAATCAACTACATGCACTGGGGTTTTAATCTGCACAATAATGGTCTCAGATGTACTTTTATTTGCTCAGTAGATCAAGCTAGCCATGCTAGGCTCCGAGCTAGCTACATCTAGCTAGCTAGATATTCTCGGCCGCTCTGAAAACGTTTTGACTTGTGAATAACTGTGCAGTGTTTCTGTAATTTGCTTCACTAACTCATGGCACTAATCGTGTGTTTCAGGCGAGGATGGACAACTCTCGGGATTGGAAACAAGCGAGCTTTGCATTCTAGATCACAGCGCTAGCTCGTCCTCCTTACCAGCAACCAAACGCAAAGGTACACACACTGTAACTTTGTCTTGAAAGAACGTTACGCATCGAACTGATGTTCACAATCATGTTTATTTCATAATATTCATCATATTTTATGTTTAACTTGCCTCAACAACATTAAACAAAGTTCAAGCATACATGAAGCACTCTTCAAAAAGGAACAATCCTCCGTGTTTGAACCTCTTGAATCGCTGCATAGCCGATTTATTTGGACTGGATTATCCCAGAGAGGCCAAACATTCTTTATAACACAGTTTCAGATTTGTGAAACCTTAATTCTATTTGTGAAAATACAAAAAAGGGAGATTTCAGTGCTTTTTTTACATGTAGACCACATTAGACCAGGTCCTGATCTAAAACTACTATACCTAGACTCATCAAATCTGGACTGGATTATCCCAGAGAGTCAAAAGATTCTTTAGAACACAGTTTCAGATTTGTGAAACCTTAATTCTATTTGTGAAAATACAAAAAAACATTCCTAGTATGTTGTAAAACTACATGGCGACTAAACAGATCTTGTATCTTGCTTATTTTCCCCTCTTAGGAAAGCGGACACGGGATGCGAATTTCTTTGACACCGCCCAGGCGTTGGAGGACCGGCGTGCCGTGGTGAAGTCGCTGCGTGGAGATCAGATGGTGCAGTTCACCAAGGCCCAGGAAACGGAGGACAAGATGCTCACCTCGATGGAGCGCCAGGCAGAAGTGTTCAAGCAGCAGATGGAGCGCCAGCAGCACCAGGATGAAGTGTGGGCGCTGCGCCATGAGGAAGCGTCGGCGCAGCGGCAGGATGAGCGACAAACTGCATTTAATAACAGTTTATTTGGTATAGTTTTTGTAAATGTAAATACTGACACACGACACACAACGTTGCACTAAGGTGTGTATGCTGCTGAGAATATCCCTACACCTGGGACAGTTTATTTTATATTGTTATTACTGTTATGACTTTATTTTATATATAATGTTTACTGACATGTACAACTGACACTTTATTTACATTTAAAATTGTTCTATTTAATGTTATGTCTTGAGAGTGCAATAAAGAAAACCGACATGGCGATTAAGCTTATTTCTCCTGACACTTTATCTTTAGTGACCTGTGTAGCATCCTATACATCACATGTAAGTGATTATTCTGATACCATCATGTTTCATCGGTTATAAACTGGCAAAGCTTTATTTGTCATTTATTTATCATCAATGTTGCAACCTTGTGGGGGAATGGCAGGGGCACATACACAAATATGATAATTTATATCATTTTAAATATTATTTGACCTAAACTTTTAATTCCCCCCCATTTCACACAACACAACATGGAGTCCACTATGGGCCAAAACTAACATGTATGTTTGCATAGTGTTTATGGCAGACGGATGCAGTGGGTCTCAGGAAGATATATAATAAAGGTGGGTTTGCTGCTGAGACTCCCTACAGCTGGGACAGTTTATTTTATATTATTATTACTGTTATTATATAGTACAACTGACACTTTATTTTATATTGACAATGTTTACTGACATGTACAACTGACACTTTAGTTACATTTAAAATATTTCTATTTAATGTTATGTCTTGAGAGTGCAATAAAGAAAACCGACATGGCGATTAAACAGATCCTGTATCAGCCATCCTACGGTGAAACATGGCAGTCGTGTGTGCTTTCCGTCGGCCAATCCTTTTCCTAAAGCTTTTGAACTGCCTTTGATGCTGAAGAAACTTTGCGATTATAGCATTCGACGTGTGGCGGCTCCGGATTTTTGTCGGACGCCTAATAGGCTCAGGCTCTGGTCGCATTAACGAAGTTACAAAGCTGTATAACATGAGCACAAACAGCACAACTCCAGTCGACTCCATCTCCATCATGTCTGAGGTCGGAAGGTAAACAACAGACAGTATACGCGGGAAGTTTTTCTTCTTCTCTTGTTTTGTAGCGGATTGCAAACAACTTTAAGGTGCTTACCGCCACCTACTGTACTTGTAATCTTCCCTCAGGGAAAAGTACTCCGGTGTGAACGCGATCTGTACTAAGTGCCCTGGGGTTAAAAGCGCCAGGGCTCTTAGTGCCGGAACTAAGTACAGGAAAGTACTTGGTGTGAACGCGGCTATTGCAGTAAATGTCATATTAGTGACATGGGAAAAAAATACAGATACACATGTCTGCTTTCTTCTACTTCATTGGGTATAAAAGTTTCTCAAATGTGAGATGTGGTTGTTTTTATTGTTTCATAGCATTTTTATTTCAATGCCGTAGCGCTTTTTCGCAATTTATCTCAAGGTACCACTTATATTAGATTTTTTGTCAGAAGGTAGACAAAAGGACAAGCTATGATGAGAATAAGTGGGTTTTTATTCTATCAGGCATGAACATGAGAGCGAGAATGTCCAATGTTGCTAAATTGTCCTAACTGAATGTGCAACATATTGCTTTATGGAGAGAAAAAAAATCAGGCACAAGCCATGTCCTCATTTCCAGTAAACCCAAGAATGTAAGACAAACTGATAACCATCACAGGACTCATTATAGTCTCTGCACCTGATAATTTGTATAAATAAATGCACATCTGAGAAGAGAGAGAGGAGGAGGAAGAGGGAGAGGGAGAGAGTGTAGGGGGGGTGGAGAGAGGAGGGACGATAGGGAGGGCGAGGTGTTTCCTGTTTCCATAGCTCTAATTATACCTGTCTCTGGAGGAAACGGCCTATCAGGAAGAGGGATTCTGTCATTGAGTAACTCCTCAATGACAGAATGTTGAGTTTCTATACTTTGCTTTAGCTATGTTTATATATGTGCATTAGATAAAGTTAGTAACAGCCTACAGATTGGACCAAAAGCTAAATCCAAACTGAGCTTTACATATTCATAAAGCGTAACATTCAGATTTGTGCGGAGAAGAAATTCACTGAGCTCTTCCTGTTCTGTCAAACTGTTATAATCCTTATTCCCAAAAGACAAAATAACCCCAAAACAAATGCCCCTTTGCTTATTGCACTGATGTGGCATCAAACTGACTGTTGGTTTGTTGGTCGTCTTTTGCAATTGAGAGCGTCTCTTCTTATATAAACTAAACACTCTATCTGTTTGTGAGTTGTTGTCAGAGTAATGAATACTTCCTGTTTAAAGATGAGGTGGAGATAGTCTCTTTTGACTGATAGCTGGGACTGGGGCAAAGGGTTTGTAGCTCCAAAAGAGGTTTTACAAATATTTGTATCAGAGCACATCACAGCAAAAACAGTTAGAAGAAGGTCTACTCTACAACTGAGTTTACTGCTTCCCAACATTACTTGGACACTGCCCTCCTCTGGTGGACAACATACAGATGTTCTTGCTGAATACAAGTAGACTACATGCAGCTAACAGTAACTGCAGGCTGGTAGACTTACTGTCTACTGTATTTCACAGTGAGTTAGTGAGAACCATAAATATAACAAATAACAAAAGAGGAAGGAACCATAAACTTCGGCCCCCTGAAAAAAGACCACAAAGCGAGGAATATTAATAATCAGTTGACAGTCCTGGTTTGTAATCAGCTTTTTGTCTATCTATTAGTATGCAGAAGAGGAGACGCAAGCTAAGAGGAGAGGTGGGGGGGGTTGCAAGACAGAAAGAGATGGAGAGAGCAGCCTGGGGGAGAAAAGACCCTCCAGAGCAGCCTGCGTCCAGCAGCTCATCGCCTGGCAACCTCACCACCAGACAGAGAATGTGTACAGTGATCTGCGTGCTCTCGACATTAGAGATAATTGCTTACAAATACAGAAAATCAGTAGGGAGGAATGGATTTGAACCTGCTGTTAAGTTCTGTAAGAAACCTGAGCTTGCAGTTTAGTGGCACAGGGAGGAGGTATCCAAACAGCAATAAAGAGCCACTCAAAGAGAAGCTGTCAGATCTTTGCCTGAATCGTAAAGAGTTGTCATAAACTGCATTGGTGGCATTCACACCAATCCTTGAAAACTAGTGTCCACATCAAAATAAACAACCATGTTACTGTTGTCCATGCATTGTTATGTTTGCTTGATAATTAACATCTGGTCTGGTTGCTAACAAGGTGTGAAAGACAGCTAAAATAGCATTATGCTTACATGTCGATGTTGTTGTTAATCAGTAGTTAACTACTTTTAATGCAGAACTGATATTCTTGTTGTATTTTACACAGTGTACAGCAACACATTTGTGCATCCTAAGGATAGAATAATCTCACACTTTGTCCCACAATATGGGTTTGAAGCCACCAGGGAAAACTTGTGTCAACTTTTTGAATCAGATCAAATTAAAAACTGAGAAAACAGCCTTCCTTCTTTTGTGTCAGAACTTGAGAGTCAGAATTAGTGAACCATTTTCCCTCCAGATTCAACTCTGCTCAGTTTAGGGCTTAATCAAGTGGAAATTGGGAATAGGGGGTTGTGGGGGTGGTCAGGGTTTGGGTGCAGGGTAGAATGGAGCAATTGTTCAGATAAAGGCCTCATGTTGGGTCTGCTTTGATGTTTCTCAGGGGGATATTGTGGGATTTTACAGTAGCATTTCACTCCATCACATTATGCTCATCACTGGCAAAAGAGTGCATGCTGCAGAGATGATGCAAAATAGGGCTTAGTGTTAAAAAAAAAACTGAATTGTATAGCATTTTCTAGCACACAATTAAACATTTGGGGGACCATCTCAAATGTTGCATGTACTATGTACTATGCTGTCTGTTTTATACCCACAAATATCAACATTCAAGTGAGATTCCCCTCCGTTAGCCCCACGTCAGGCAGACAGGCTCCCACTGATCTATTATGTTGCAAAGCCTTTCTCATGCATGTCTTGAATGAAAGCCAGCGTATCGATGGTCTGAGGATAATCACGTTTTCCTGAGACAGGCTTAGCTGCACTAAATAAGCTGCACAGAAAAAAAGGTGGGTCGAACAAAACTGTTGTAGCCTAGATATTAGAAGTAAAGTTTTCCACTAGACACGTCAACAGAAATGAAAAGAAGCGGTGAGGAATGCGAAAGAAAGGGTTTAAAAAAAGTTGAAACGACGGAAGGAAAGTGGAGGAGTTTATGAAGCAGGCTAAAGTTCCAGTACATGCTACATCGTGATGTTGCACTTGTATTTGAACGCCATATTTTCCTACCTCTCGGTTTCGTCCCTCAGCAGGTGCACTTGGCACATTTCAGAGATGCTGCAGCGTCCTGTCTCCTCAAACAGTCTCCACTTCGCTTTGCCACTTGTTGCTGAAGCAAAACCCCCTCCATGTGAGAACTATGTCCGCAGATGTACATGTACGCAAAATAATACACAGACAAATACCGAAAAACGTAACTCTTTAACAGTTGGCGTAACACGAACTCACTTTGAGTGGAAGTTGGTAGCTAGTTGTCAGTGTTTAGTGCAGGTTCTCCAAGGCGCACAAAGTGGATATTTGCATTAGGCCGACCCTCCCCTCGCCTTTCATAGCTGCCATTGTTTGTCTCAGTCGGGGCTCGGATTCAGACCTTCCCTAAATCCCTGACGACCGGAGCAGGGAATGCTGCTTTCTCTGAGCTGGGCTGGCAATTAACAAAAGCGCGTTGATATGAAACGACACAAAGAAACTATTATGCCAACAGCTTTAAATTAATACATTAAATAATCTGGTCGTCGGGAAAACACATGCCTAATATAGCTGAGAATTAGCATACATGTGGCTGTAGAAGGGTTTTTACTGTTTTACTTGACAGGTAGGTAGCCTACTGACTGTAGCATCTATGGTCACGTGAACAGGGCATGCTCAGAAAGGCGACAGCTCAACTTGACCCCCTGATGGAGACACCTGAAATTAACATAGAGGCACTCAATGGCATTTGGTTTTACTTTCCCTAGACCTAGAGGAAGGAAGCAGACATGTAATTTAAAGCCTAATTTAATGACAACATACTCACTTGAGCAATTGAGTTAAAAAATATATTTCAATCAATGTTGTGCTTTCACAGCTGATCATAGCTCTGTTTTAATAATGTGTTTACCTCACCCAACTCCGACAGCTTCAAATATGTTTAATATTAAGGTTCAGGGTGAACTATTGACCCTTGGGCAGCAGTTGACAATATCCTTCTGCTTTTTGTCCACAGATGAAGATCATGTGACACATGAACAACTAACCAACTAGACCTTAAAGTGATAGTTTTTTCTCAACAGCTGTTACCAAGGTCAAGATAAAATAAATCTTTATGCAAAAATCAATGGAATAGATGTCTGATCAATTTGAGGGAGACAGCAGGCTTCTGTGCTTTGCTGGTGGAGCAACTCGTTTACATGTGGATAAGAAATGTTATCTATTCCATACATCTCAGGTGTATGTTGGCTCGGCTCCTTAATAAGTATTCCATTTTTATACTTACTTTATACTTTTAACAGATCTAAGAATTGCCTGTCACCCTATTGAATTTTACAATTTCTCAAGGAACACTTCACTGCTGTCTTCCTACAGTAGGTTGTATGTCACATTGGTGGCCATTTGTTGCCACCTAGTGGCTGACTCTAATTGAACAGTTTCAGGATCCTGGTAATGTGTATGAAGGTTCAAGGTTCAAGGTTCTTTATTGATGCTCACTGTCATGTTAACAATGCATTTCTGCTTTTCCTACTTTGACAATTCAATATATTTGCTGTTGATAATATGCCCAATTGAAGCAATTGCCAATATTAAGAGTCTGATCCTAAATGATAACTTCTAGAGGCACTTTCTTAAAGTTTAATTTCTTAAACTTGTATCAGTTTATATTGTCCCTGCATATTCATTTCTGCTTAGTCGAATTACCAAAAACTAATGGTCACCCAAGGGGCTAGATGCTGCAGATCGCAGGAACTACCATGTGGTATAAAACTATTCCCTAGGCTTCTTTCTTCTTAGTATGCACTTTGTAGAACCACCAGGGGCATTGTTATTTGTCTAAGGTATGAAGTCTTTAGGGAAATTCAGCACAGCCAATTATTATTCTGCAGGTCTCCCTTGAAAAAGAGATCGTTGATCTCAATGGGATTTTCACCTGGTTAAATAAAGGCTACAAACAAACAAAAATTAAAGAGTCACCACCTTTGTGTTATTACTTTAAACTGACTGACTGTTCACACTAAGGTGCAATGTTCTAAAATAGCCAGTGCTCTGTAGGGAAGGAGAAGAAAGTGCAAACAGAAAGCAAAACAAGACACTCTCTTATAGATACATGTGTGGCCAGACAATTACACCATTTGTGTTAGTAGACAGTTGCTGTTCCCACATATATTTATATAGCTGATAGTAATTTTTTACATTTCAGTTCCTGCTGCTGACCTTTTGCTGACCTGGTGCATGCTGGTTCCTCATGTCCTTGTTAGAGTGAAAACAAAGCAATTGCATGAATGTATGTCAATTAACATGATTAACCGGACACTACAACTCACTCCAAGGCTGTCTTAATTTACTTAATAATCTGAAAAACTCCAGCCTTGATTCCAAATATTCCCATTCTGTTAAAATAGCCAGAAAACCAAAACAATATTTTTTTGTATTTGTAGCAAAGTTTGGTTTTAATTACCATATACATTTTTTATTCATGTGAAATTCTTTACCAAAAACATAAAACTGATTGGTTTTGTGGTGTTGTTTCTATCCACACAGCACAACAGCAGCAGACACGCCATTATAATAAGTGTGTTATGATCAGAAATAAACAAACTGTTGCTGAAATAATATAAATGAACTATATAACGTTTATTAAAATATATAAAAGACAAAATACATATATGCATAATTATATCCATGATGAAATATGCATATACAGTATAATAATTATACAGTAAAATGTGTTTACATATATAGATTTTTTATACATATAGCAAGATACTTTGCATTAAAACTAGCAGTGGTGATTTTTTACTTCCCTCTCCCCTAACAGGAAACCCCTCAGTCCACGTCAGGCCTCCGAGAGGAAGCAGCCTCTGTGAATAGCTTGAGAGCAGCAGCACCTTTACACCTGAGATCCATGTTTTGGAAAGGTCTCACACAGAACGACACACCTACTCTGACATATAGCTTCCAGGGACTTCTACCCGCAGCATCAGGAGGGAAAGGATGTCTCGTCAAAAGTCCTGTGATCTGTTCCTTTCTGTCACCTGCGCCCTTACCGAACATCGGTACAGTCACAGCAGTCCCAGCACAAAATCTACGAAAACTTCAATATTGTGCCACACATCTTTTGTTATAACACAATAACTTCAGAAAAAAGATCCTTCTGGTCCAATATCATCAGCTATCGCACTACAAGATTCCCCAGTACATCTAATCTCAGCATATATCTGTTTAGCTTGCAAAAGGATAGTAAAAAGATCCTGGACAGAGCGTGAGACACTCCTGTGGGATGACGTTAAGTCCTTCAGACTGGTGTGGTTGGTTTGTGGTTGGTCCTGAACAGTTTCAGTCACTGCACGCTGAACGCGGTCATGTCTGATGGTAATGGTGGTAGTGGTGGTGGTGGTGGTGTTCATGGTGATGGTGGTGCTCGTGACGCTGGACCACGGGAACCACAAACCCCGGGCTCCCAGGTGGACCCGACACCTGCTCTCTCTCCAGGCCTGGCAGTGTGGGGGGCTGCTGCTGGGGGTGGGATTGAGGGGACAGCGGGGCTTTGGATGCGGACATGGCTTCTCGGGCTTTTGCCCTAAGACGTTTGCTGTGACTGTATTGCAAAGGGTGCTGGTGGTGGCCGGAGGATTGGCCTTGGTGTGGCAGGTGGTACACGTCCTGCCCCCCGTGTGCTGCTGCGTTGCCGCTGTGTAACATCCTTTCCACAGGCGGGTGGTGGCCGTGACATTTAGTGGATTTGCCTCCGCTGCCCCCGTTATTCCCCCCCTTGTAGGTTCCTTTGGGAGATTTCACAAACTGTGTGCCTTTGCTTCGAGACTCCGCAGGGTTGTAGCTATCCCCGATGACCTGTGAGCGGCGATGGTGGACAACTTGGGGTTCTGGTTCCTGGGAGCGTGAGCGACTCTGGCTCTGGGAGGTCCGAGTGTGGGTCTCCTGGGGAGGGGTGGTTCCTGAAAGCCAGGCAAGAGCCACAGGGTCAGTGGTTTTATGCACTAGTCGTTAAAGTTATAACACTGCTGCTGTTCACCCACTGATTAATTATAGTAAACTTTTAACCTTGTCATTGTGATATTATATGAATTAATTAATAAAACTTCTATGTTTAAAGTGTTATACAGATGACTGACATCCAAAAATAAGACATTTTATGCACCGTAAAAAAATAAACAGGGACAAAACAAAGTGATAAATTATGTTAAAAATAATAAAATAGCATCAAAAGATATTATAACAGTAATAGTAGTAAAACAACATAACATTTAAAACATTTTTTAAATAAATGTAATTTATATACAAAGAATAAGTGTATTAAAGACTTAATACAAATATCTCTATAAACCATCTTTAATAAAAGGCCTTGTGGTTACTATTCAGACAAATATTTTTAAATAATTTAACCAAACAGCATTTAATCATATTAAAAAAGACAACTACCTTCAAATCTGGATGTGTAGTTCTCTATGCCGGCCAGGTCCAGGTAGTGATTCCTCCTCTCTGTGTTCTCATCCACACAGTAATGCTGACCCTCGGTGGCCGGCGCCTCATTGCTTTGCCCTTTGCTGCTAAATATGAGCAAATTATTCAGGATTAGAGGACTGTAAATATTTTTTTTTAACAATGAAACTACTACAATTACTTCAACAGACACCCGCCAGCCTCTAAGCAAAGTATACATGACGTGTACTGACCTGACGTAGGAGGATAGCCGCTTGTCAGCTGATCGCCCCTCTTCCTGGTGACAGCGATCTGACGAGGGAAAATACATGAAACAGGTAGAAATGTTTAGGACAACATAACGTGTTTTTTTACATTCAACCTGCTCCATTACAATTTTCACGACCCATGCCTTTAGAGAAATGTCATTTTGAGTGTAAGAAGCATTGACATTTGGTATTCATATTATTTGTTTGTATTTTAATTAATAACATATTTGGCATGTCCAGAAATATTGGTAGACTAAGAACCAGGAAGTGTCTACAGTGGAACGATCTTAAAGTTGCAGACCTTGCCAAACTGATTGATTTAAAAGTATACAAGAATAGAGTTTTCTCAAAGCACATAGGGATAGTAAATAATGTCCGAGGTATGATGCTGCTTTTGCTTTCATTCACCTGTTCCTGTTTCTCTTCTGTGGGACCTAGGTTCTGGAGTGACGGTCAGTTTGACACGCAGAGTCTTGCTCTTATTATGGCAGGAGTGATTCACTGAGGCATCCACCACATCATAGATGGTGTGCATCAGACTGGACATGTCCTATAGTGATAGATAAACACATTTGTTAGCATTATCTCTGACAAAATAACATGTGAAAGGGACAGACTACCAAAATAAAACATGGCACACCAAGGAGCACACAAAACACAGCAAGTAAAGTCATGAAAGCTTACAAACACGTACATCCTTTGTGACTTTCCCACTGTTGTCAAAGTCATAAAGTGTGAAGATCCACTCCTGGCGGTTGTCATCCTCCACGGAAACGTCACACTCCAAGTCCTGTGGATACCAACGTGATCATACTTAACACAAATAAACAGTTAGAAGGTTACATCTACATATTTCTGTTAATAATAAGCTTATAAATGTGTCTTCTTCAGTATGTCAATAAGCATTTATGACACCAGGGGGCTGCAAACTACTCTCAATTTAATCATCAAGGCCACGCATCTTCTCGTCTCCCTTCTTTCTGAATTTACTGTTAAAAACAGGGATTTATGAAACAATGTTATCCAACCTACAAGCTATCTGTTCACGATCAAATCACACCTAGCTTCAATGAGCATGTACCTCATCAAGTACATTGAAAGACTACCTTCCTATGGCAAAAAGAGCGTAGGGCACTTAAAAACATGGTTTTCAAACATATCACTTTTCTGCTGCTTTTACCTTCTGTGGGGGAGCACAGAGAAAGTCAGTACGGTCGGCCCTACCACTATGACCTTGTATTTCTACTTGTATTTCTAGGAAAGAATGAGCAAATCCACTATTCTCAGTTACAATTTGTTGGCAGTTACTTTGATTCAGATGTATCTAGTAACATGGCCATAATTGGAAAAATAAAAATCTGGAATATAGGACTAGCCTGCAGGCATGTTGGGGAGCTGACACTGTGTGAAGGCAGTGTGCGTCTCCCCAGGGAGAGAAGCAGAACTTTATGGTGCTATAATATCTCCTCGGCTCACATAACCAGGAGTGATCACCAAAGGCCAGATCTAAGCAGTTATTTAAAACAGGCAAGTCTAAACATTACAATCTATTTATTCAATTTATTGATCCCTAAATTCAATCAGGATATGGTCTGGAGCAGTGTCAACATGCAGACAGATGTTCTGTGCACAGGGTGAAGGCATACAGCTTCAGGAGGATATCCACCATGTATTTATTTAATAACCTATGGATTAATCATTTTGCACTCGGTTCTCTTGACCTTTTTTCTTTTTACATGTTTCTCAGCCCACAACAAATCTATTGGACAATATTAATTAGTTATTTAGTTATTTAGATTCCTCACTCCCTGTTACACGCCTTTGTTGCATTTTCATGTGACGTGTGACTTGTTGTGTCATTTGGAAACTAATCCAAATGACAGCATAGCATTGTGGCCAGGTCAAAAAGCTGCTTACATCCAGACTGATGCGTTTCTTCCCCGGAGCTTTGTTTGAATCTCTCAGTATCTCCCGCACGCCGTCCTCTGAGTGCAGGTACTGCAGGTAGCTTTCACAGCCCTCAGCCTTCTCTGGAGGAAGAACCACTGTTGACACAGGAGGACCCGTTGACTTTACACTCACAAAAAACATGCAGAAGTTTGGTAACACTTAGTACACTCATCTCATGATCTCAATAATGGACATTTTCCAATTAAAAACATACAGTGATATCATACAAATCTATGTACACCAGTTCTAGTGTTGTTTTATAAAGGGGTTATAAAATAGTTATTTCACATATATGCTCATTTATCATAAAACGTAGCATTAAATATTGTCATAGCATAAAGCTTATCAGTAAGAGAGAGAATAAAATATGTTCAACCTACCCTCTAGGGGACAGTGTTGATCTGTGAATTGTCTTTGCTTCAGACTTCCATTTGGAAACTCCTGGGACAAGGAAAGACATGAAGGGAGAGAGAAAGAGAGAGGGGGGGGGTTAGATATGTAAGTGAATCTACAGTTCAGACCACAGACACAGAGAAAACAAACAGTTCCAGCTAAAGCATTTCCTACTCAGATGAGAGGAGAGGGCTGGAGGCTCCAGCGCGGCCAAACACTTTGAACATCTGCACGCTTATTGTGTTTCACTGTCTGGGACACGGCGAGTGCAGCCAAAGCCAAGCTTTCAAGAGTCCTCCAAGCCCTTCATTCTGACCCCTCGCATCCATCAAAAAAACCCATAATGGCACTTTATCGTCAGAGCTCTCTCTCTGAGCCAATCTGTTTATTCTCATCCTGCCTGACATGGAACCAGGCGAGGAGAGTTTGATGGAACATGCTCAAAGTTTTGTTGCATTTCTCATTGAAAACTGGACTCAAGACTGAGAAGTTGGTTTATGTAAAACAAACCCTCTCAACAACATGTGTGTATTTATTTTTGAACGGAGAACAATTGCCAGATGGAAATGGGATAGGATGGGACTGATTTAATACACAATTCCACAGCCATAAAACAAAAGCAGGACAAAAGGCTGGAAGGGGGAAAAAAGCTCTGCTGTCATATGTGAATAATCTTTTTTCGGGGAAAACACAGAACCCCAATGTATTCATAACCATCCCACACATGTGCTAATGCAGAGGCACAGTGAGGCAAATGCAGCCATGTCTCTATGCGCGCACACACACAGCCATTCTTTAATTACAACTGGATTGTGGAAACAATGAAAATGAAGTGCAGGACAGCCCCTAAACCCCCTAAACAACAAATGATTCATCTTATTTACGTCATCTCAGTCCTCTAAGCTGCTCCCCACACACTTTGAAATAAAATCCCTACCATATTGAATCAATGAAGCCCAGTGGAACGAGACAAATAAAAAACAGATAGATGCTAGAAAACAAAAGAACTCCATGTACCTTCAACAGAGCCGAGGCTCAAGCGAGAGTCTGAACATCTGCATGCGTTTAGGTGAACGAGCCCCCCCTTTCCCCTTCCCCTCTTTCTCAGAGTAATGACAGCGCCAGGGCCTGTGGTTCTGTTTAACAATCGCAGAGCCCTTGATTATTCCTCACTTCAGAAGATGATACCTCCAGCCTGCAATCTGGCCCTGACCTTCACTGCTGAAGGGGGGAGTCGGTGGAGTCTCAGGGTCAAGGCCAGGACACCCCCTGCAAATTGGCCACCGGAGACATTTAGAGAAAAACTGAAAAAAGAATGGGAGTCGAGCCTTGGGGAGAGGAGGCGAGGAAGCAGGAGAGGAGCAGGAAATAAGGGAGAAAGAAGAAAGAAAGGAGTGGAGGGAAGAGGGCACAAAGGGGAAAAGGAGGGAAGGCAAGATAAGAGGAACAAAGATGGAAGAGGAGAGAAGCAGATAAGAGCTGAAGCAGAGGAGGATGTGTTTTGTTAAACGGGAGATAGGGCCTATCTATTGCTTACTCTAGTCCCTGGGAGCTCAGTGGGAGAGGTGGAGGCTGGGTTTGAAAGACTCTGGAAGCCTTCTGGGAAAGGTGGAGACAACTAGTACCGCTCCCTGGGCCCCAAACAAGCTGCAGTCTTTAATAACAAAGCACACACATTATAAACTAGTCGAGTGTATGTGCATCACTACGAGAAAACACACAACATCTTTTGTGGTTACCGAAGCCAAGTTGTTGTTTCCTTTCTACGCTGGCTGCTTTTATCTCCCCTCTTTGTAGCGCAGGCCCTAATGAAGGGCAGTATGTAGGGAAGAGGGAGTTCACACAGACACACTGTTCTGCAGCTCAGAGGAACATCAAAGACAGCCATTGATTCTTCTTATCCTCGTTCCCATGAGGGTGCAGAGCAAGGTATGCGCACCTCTAAATTAAAAGACAGGTTTCCACGTTACATATAATGAAACAAATCAATCAACCAACTGCCAAAAGTGAATCTGGTCTCTAATTACAATTCTGATACCCAGAGACGTCTTGCTGCGTGCACAAGGAGGGGACCAGCAGGGCTTGTGTTGAACACATGGCTCCCCCTCACCACCACCACCACCTTCGTGCTCATTACATCCATCGGGGGAGCTAATGAGAGAGCAGGCTGGGTCTGACCGCACTCTGCCGTTTAACGTCTAAACACATGGCATCTCCATCCACATCGCCCACGGTGTCGGGCTTAAATCTGCCCACCACATGTGTAATTAACTGCTTTCTGGCATCTGAGCTGCTCTCATTCCTTCACTATCAGATCACAAACGGCTCTGGAGGCAAATGTGTTAGCATTTTAGAGTAAAGTGTTCTTTGTTTTCCACCTGAAGCCAATCATATTCACATCTACACACAGTGTGTGATATTAAGTATGGGGGAGACTGCATGTGTGGGGCGGACGCTTCGACAAGAATGACAAGGAGATGATAAGGTTTTAGATCTGTGTTGTCTTAAAAAAAATGCAGTGAAAATATGCACTGACACTGTTCCATGTAAACAGGATCCCAGACGGCTTGACATAAGAGACAGACAGAGAGGTGTGTGATGTTTGTTCCTGTTTAATGCAGCAGTTCTGCCAAGCTTCCCTAAAGCCTCAGCCTACTGCCAGACTTTTATGTGGGATAGGGTAACCAGGGGAAGCTTTCATAGCTCCCTACCAGGTGACATCAGACATCTCCCAGCAGTCTCTCTCTCTCTCTCTCTGCCTGCCACCCCCCCCCTGGAAAACACTGCACATCTTTGTTCTCACATCCCCCTCTTCCAACTCACCCCCTAAATATAAGCACACTCTTCTTTTAGACCATTCTTCAAACCATACGATGCACAACTGATTTTGAAAATCACATCTTCAGAAACAAGATGAGGCCAACGTGAAGATTGTTTACACGGCTCCTCTGGCCTCGGGGTATGAAATATGGCAACTTGATCTGACGTCTGGAAGCATATCCAAGTATAAACATATGCTACAAACACAGGATACTCTCCGGATGCTTCCTCATATCATTTTAAGATATGTTGTTTTTGGAAATACTTAAAAATAGCCTGTAACTAGTTTAAATACAACTTTTACAGCAGGGTTAATTCTAAAACTGTACATTAAATTCTGTGTTTGTATCTGTGCAGTTATTGTGTCTCAGTTATTTTCTTTATGTGATGAAGAGAGACAAATACTGAGCGGCTAACAGCAGGTTTTCTCCAGACTCTACAACATTTCTAGAAATACAAAGTCACCTGGAGCTGACACTTAAAAGGCTCCACAGGAAATCTTTGAGGACCACCAGCCGACCGGCATTCCCGCTCTCACTGGCAATCATTGGGAGGATTGTGGGGTTCCCCAATGATGAAAATGGGCATTGAGTAGAGTCAATATAAAGAAAGGAACACCAGTTCGTAAACAAACTGCATACTCTTCACCGCAATATGAAACTGGAGAGGGAGTGGGGCCATTGAGAAATAAAAGCCCTCCATTCCAGAAGAAACCAACCTGGCCTTGACTCAAAACCAGATGTGAGCGGTTACACTAAAGAGAGGCAGAGCAAAAGAGAGGGGGGTGAGGGGGGGAAGGGGCTGAAAATATGGAGAGCTGAAGAGAGAAGGCCAGTTGCACAACTTCTGTCTCTTCTCTTGCAAGACATTGAAAGAACAATATGTTGGTCTCTTGACGACTAAACGGAGAGCTTTCTTTTCCTCTGGCTCATCAGACGTCAGCTTTCAGTCCAAGTCATGGTAATTATAGTGTTCAGAGTCAACAGAGCAGATTGGCCTCAGCTACTTCTGAGAATCAATATTAAAACCAACAGCACTGCATATTCTGCTAGGTCTGAGTTAGCCAGCCTTATAATGTTCATCACAATATTAAAACCATTGTTGTATGATTCAGTTTCTAACACTGCAATGTTGGCCTGTGTTATCTAATACACGGTTTGTGATTCTAAAAGTAATGCACTTATTCAAATATAACCCCAAAAAAACAAATAACACACATAATTGTGAGCCAGGACAGGTGTCGTATTATAAAGAGCGACATAGTAGCGAGGAGGGGATGGATGGGTCCAACAACATAGGACGCCAGGAAGTAGAAGTCATTGTTGTCTAACTTCCATACTTAAATACCACTGCTTCCGTAACCCAAACCATGATATCATACAGACCATTGTATGAGGATATCTTTTATTTTCAAACTAATCCAAGGATTCTCAATAAGGGTTTGGAGCATTTTCTTATTTCAGCCACACCTCACCTTCTGAATCTTCGCCCTTCCTTGACAGTAAGCTCAAATGTGCCTTTGTCCACTAATTACGATATTTCAGCTATGCGAGTGCTCTAATATGTCTTTCTATGAATGGAAATGAGATCAGAGCAGAATGCCATCCTGTCAGCTGGACTGGACCCATGTGGACAAGATGGCCCAGATATGGCCCTTTCAGGGTAGAGGGACTGAGGTCAAACAGGAGGCAAAACCTCTCCCTTGGCAGGACATGAATCACTGGGGTGAAGCCTCTTCGCTCCTAGTATAACAACAGCTGTGCGGAGAGATGAGCATGCTTGCCTGTCTATGTCAGAGCAGCACGTAAACCACTGAAAGTCAACCGCTCGCCTTCAATCAGGAGAGACTATCTCTTAAACTCCGCACGCACCTCCTAACCCCCCTTACCCTCTCACTGATCTTTCTCCTCTCTTTGATTATGACCTGCAGGATGGCATAAACAAAGATTAGCATCACTGGCTGACCACCCTGCATCTGTCACCGGTGCTGTAATCAGCTTGCCTTCATTAAAGTGGGCTTTGATGGGAGTCTGATGTAATGGTGGCCCTCCTCTCAGCTGTCACACAGGCAGCTACTGTAGGGACTTGGAAACCATGTGCTTCATACCAGGGACTGGAATCACAGTCATGAATCTGGGTTAGGCAAATGTATTAAATTATAGAGGTAGTACATCATAACACTATTTGATCAGTTACTGGAAAAAGAGAAATACAAAGTGGCTTTCATGCTTCACTATATTCCAAACATAAAAAGCTGAAGTATAGTTAAAATGTGGTGCCACACACATTATGAGTGCACCACAGAGAGCATGTTGCTTTAATTCAGAGGTAACAGGGCTTGGTGGTGTAATGCAATAGTCTCTGGGTGGACTTATATATGACCACTGCCATGTGTAATATGCACTCAAACATTTTACAATGAACTCTTAAAAAAGTTTTGTAAAATGGGTTCTTTTAACAGTCAAAAGTTTATACTTTATTTGGTTTTTTGGTTTTTAACAGCTAAAAACTCAAGACTTCAATGTTTCTGCTTGGGTTTCAAGACCTCTGTGATGAGGTTAACTCATTAGAACTTTCTTAAAACTTTTTCTTCTCAACTTTTGCAAATAAACTGCAACTAAGGAGTTTTCAAATTAATATAATTTTTTCAATCAATTCATTAAAACATCTTCAAATTCAGGGAATGGAAATAAATATCTGGCCCAATTTTCCAGGGCCAAAGGTGGAGTCTTAACATGTCCTTTTTTGTACAACTTACAGTCCACAATCCAAATGTTTGGCAATTAAAAATACCATTTAAATTATTACTCCAACCACCCTATTAATCATTCCAGCTTTAAACTGTAAACAGCAGCTGCAGACATCAGAAAACAGTACACTAGAAACTACACAGGATTTTGAAACATGCACACACACACCCTGACAAACACGCAAGAAGGCATATCAAAGCCAGTGTGGGACAGGCGGTTAGACTCAAACAGGATGTTCCTCTGTTTCTGGCCTTCATGTGAAATTCTGTAAGCTCCCGCGCAGGCCTCTGGCTCTTAAGCCCGGCCAATGGGGAGCGCGCCCAGGCCGATAAAGCTGATGGGATTTGTTCCACATTCCACAGGCCCTTTAAACAACACAGTGGATCTGAGAGAGCCAGGTTGTGTGTGAGGCTGTGCCAAACGCCACCTCTCACATGTAGAGACTTTTCACAATTGTCCGCCTGAGCATTATTTACATGCAATGACCTGATGTAGCCAGGTGGTTTCTTATAACTTAACTTTTCCAAATGTCAGTCAACAAGTCTTTGTAAGTGCATCTCCACCTTGTCTGTGTCTGCTGGGTGAAAACCATTTCAACACACTCACTCTCACCTGTAAGGGCGCTTTTTGTGTACTGTAGTTAGTGTCAGGTTTCCAGCTGTCTGTCTAGTATTGAGATGTTATAATTGCTCTCACCTGTGACATAACCGCCAACACCACTGTTTTCACTGCTCGTTTTTGTTAAGCTGCAAGGGATTTGAGTCACAGCTTTGAAAGGCAGTCCTGGCAGTTCATAGGGGCGAGGCTGTGGTTGGAGGCTGGTGAGCTACAGGCGCTACAGTGCTCCTGTGGGTGACTGAGAAATGTAAACAAACCATGTTTGGGAAGGACAGCTGCGCGCCAGTGTGGAGGATCAGCAACATTGTCAAAACTAAACATGTAAAGTGGTTCTCAACCTTTATCTCTGTGTGATGTGTCCCCCTCAGCATCAGGGGGAGATTAGACAACCTCTTCATCAACAACCTGTCAGTTCCAAATAAATATTATTTTTATTTAATCGCATTTTTTTCAAATGTATTACAAACTGGATGTTAAACAAATGTTGTTATATTATCCTATTTTTTTATCAAATTGAATTGTCAGTGTGTATGTTGTTTTGGTTTGTATTTGTACTTCAAGTGGCAGGGGCTCGATCAATTACCTTTTAATATTTCAACTGTTTATCCATTTGTTTAAGCTAAAAATTCTAAAATATCAAACGTTTACTTCTTTCTTCATTTTAATTGTTTAATTTCTCCATTACTCAACATGTAAGCTAACCATTTCAAATGTTCTGCTCACTTGCTGTTTAGTTTTCATTCCCGTTTATCTACAAAACATGGCTAAGATTCTTAGGCATCTTAAACATTACATTTACAAACAACATAAATATTTGGATATTTTTCTTAATCAAATTACATTATTTTTTCATTTAAATTTGTTAAGATTATTTGAGCGTTCCATGTCCACCTCAGAATAAGTGTATCCCCAGATAAGTGCCCCCTGGTTGGATATCCCTGGTGCACACACACTTAAATAATGCGGTCTATCTAATCCACAATGACTGTTGGCTGCTCACTTAAATCTGAGGCCCTCCTGCTGTTAATGGGCTTGTGGATGAGCTGCCCGCTGGTTTCCTGAACATGTCTTCCAGCAGGATAAGAACAGGTTCAGGGTCAAAACCACAGCTTTACCGTCCACTAGTTACTGCTCCCTACGGGGAACTTACACAGAGAAGTACAGATCCATATGACTGACCACGATAAGAGGAGCTTTTGCAGCCGTGACCAATCAGCCGGTAATGTAGCATGAACTCTCAACACATCCATCTGTGAGGCATATACTGGGCAAACAGAGACGGGCGGCTGTTGTACAGTACTATTAATGCATTCAGCCCTCAGGGAGAATTAGGCTCACTGGTCACAGGCTGCCAAAACACAGAGTTCAGTGCAGCAGGATGCAACAAATAACCAAGGTAGACAGGCTGAGCCCCTAATAACTCATCCAACTATTCTCAGTGACACTTGCCAAACCTTAAGTCCCAGGAGAAACTACATGTTTGCATAATTGGCACTGTTACTCCTCACTGAAATATTTAAGGCTTTGGGTGAAAAATGTGTTGGATGTTGCAACGCTGCAAAGTTTTTGACACTAAATATCTGGAATCTGATATAAAAAACGAGCTGCTGCATATTCAAAGTGGGTACACCTCTTTTATCTCATGTCTCTCTCTGTGTTGTTGTGTAACTCTCTCTGGCTCTCTGCGCCAGTTGGTAGGGATTGCCAGTCTCAAAGACCACGAAAATTCTTGACACTGCAAGAACAGGCTTATTTCCAAGCTGTGAAGTTCCTCACAGTCCTGGAACTGGACAGGGGGTCATCCCAGGGTCAACAGCCAGTGTTTTCCTGAGGATTCCTAAAAATACACTCCTGCTGGGTGCAGGAAGCAGAGGAGACTCCACGATATTCAGACGATGTGAAGGAAGCCTGGACATGTAAAATGGACCACTGCCAAAGGACCACTGGCTGTAATGCTTTGGAATATTAGATGCAACTTCCCATGAAGAAGAGGACAAAGTTGAAATCTAAAGATGAACGGATGAGAAAAAAGAAAGTAGCACATGGGCCAATTACTGATGCACCAAAATCATGCAAGCTTTTTCACATTTCTGTTGAATTATTCTCAAAGAAAATTACTGGTCGAAAAAATAAAAAGGATATGAGGATATGCGTATGATGAATTACTTTTGAAAATGTAGCTACAAGACAAGAATGCTAAATCCCGTGGTGCAAACCCTGAATTATAATTTTTATTTGTGAAACATCACAGAAATATGCCAAGTAGAGATTTTGAGGCCGCAGTCAGCCAGACTTCAACATCTGTGCTTGTTCCTTTCGGACTGAAGCTGCCATGTGTGCACTTTAGTGACCTGACAGACAAGCTGTGTGTGTCTGAAACACTGTTCCCCAGTGTGAAATTCTGGAACGTAATTCATCCATGGCACAAGCAGAGATCAAAAGGCTATGGTGCAGAGGGCAGCTCAGCAGAGCGCACAGAGAGCTGCTGCTTTCACAGCCATAATTACTGGAAACCTGGGTCGTGAGGCAATATGAAAGAGCACTTAAACATGAGCTGAGTTAGCTTAGCTTAGCTGCTTGTATATTCTTATCTTATCTTAGGGATAAAGCTAAGTCTGTTGGAGTCTCCTTCTCTTTCACACAGCACGTCTTGAGGCAGTCCACTTGAAAGTACTAAGTGTTACTAGAAGTTCTTGAAAGACAACTTATGCCTCAAAAAGCCGAAGGTGCTGATGTGCAATAACACCTTAAAAGCTATGAGATAATCAGGTGCTGCCAGGATAGAGCAGTTCTCAAAGCTGAGCACATGACACTGGGGGTAAAAGTTCAGATATTCTGATACACTGGCATTCTCGACGTGATAGGATCAGTCAGCCCCTATCAACACGGAGAAGTAGGTGCTGGTTTTAGAGAAATACCTTTCGGTGCTGCTATATCTGAGAACTTTTCTGTATTGTTTTATAGGCAAATACTAAGTGTTTACTGTCACTGTTTGTGTCACAGAATTTCAAAAGCAGATTTTTCTTGACAACGTTTTTTGTACAACGTTTTAACATATTTTGGTACACTTTTGAGTACTTTTTTGTAAGGCTAGATTTGAAAAAGCACTCCGCAGCAATATCATGAAATAAAATCCTGATTTAGAAGAGTGCGTTTTCTTAGTGAAGCACCTCCTTCAAGCAGATGGCGTCTCTGAAAGGCTCTCAGTGAGGGGGGGGGGGGGGGGGCAGGCATTTCAAGGAGAACTGCTGTTTATTTGAAATGAGCCTTTAGGTAAACAAGTTACATGGCACACACAGGGCCAGGTCAGCTTTTGAAGTGGACGAGGCTCAGGAAAGAAATGGGTGGGGGAAGAAAAGAAGGCTGCCTTCAGAGGAAATGAGAACAGTGGCCTCTTTCAGCGCTGTTTCATCCTCTCCCTCCCTTTTTGTCACATATAGAAAAAGCACAAAAGGTGTTTTTGGTATATAAATACACCAGCACAGAATGTGAAAACCGCTGATTTCTTATTTCTCCTGAACAGTAAGAGAATCATTCTGCAGTCATTACTTCCTAAATAAATTCCCAAGAAGAATTACCACCCGTGACAAAAAATAAACCACTTCCTTTTAAAGGAGACCCATTGAGGGTTATGATGACGGGAACAGGTTTGTGTAACAAAAGCAAGTTTTCAGCCATTCCCCATCAGAGAGGAATGTGATGTGCAGAAGGAAGGCCAGGCCTGGGCTGTCTGCAGAGCCTGGATCCAAGCTTTGAAGCTGCTCGTGTGTTTCAACAGCTAACCACTTTCAGATGGGACTGTGGCGTTTTATGAGCTGAGTAATAGCGATACCTACACATGTGCAGGCTCGGGGTCCCAAAGAGGGGGAGGCTCAGCTCAGAGCAGGGAGAATGATGCCTAACTCCTCGGGGGTCTGGGTTTGGCTGTGTTTGATAAATGTTGTGCTATGGCATTCTGTATATGAAATCGGACGACAGGAAGATGGATGTTGCGTAGAGTCTGTTCAACTATGAACACAGTTCGGCTATAAATTCAATTTTTTTCCAAGGTTCTTGAACTTCAGAAGGATTAAAGGTATTGACTCCTTGTATGGAATAAACACACAAATCCTGGCAATACTCCAAAATCTCACCTGGAATGTATGCTATAAGCAAACACATTGGCAGAATGCTTCGTCTAAATCTAAAGAATAAAGCAGCCCAGCATCACAACAGTGAGCAACAATGCCAGTCGCTTTGGGTGCCCTCCACAAGGCCTTTCTTTAGCATACAGGAAGCCGGGGTTTGTGGTGTGCGGTGTTTCAATCTCCAGTCTCAAACCTGGCAGGGCGTCAGGTTCAGGAATGTGGAGCAAGAATTAGGTTTTAAAGAATCCAGGGGTGACTCTGAAAGCTTTTTGTACAAGAAAAGCGCTAAAAGTGAATGTAATCCACCAAAGGGCCAAAAGGAGATGCATCACAACATGAGGAGGTCCTTTTCATGTTCTGCCATTTTTCCTCACGCTAACACAAAAGGTAAAAGGTATTCAGGTCAAAGATTTATATTCTAACTCATTCACATCTTTCACCATATTGCTATTTAGTTTCCCCTGCGCTGTGTATTGTGGAATATAAGTCAGGTCAGCATCTGACCTCTGTGGAGACAATCTCACATTTCCACTGGCAGAATTCATAGGATAACAAACTTGTGTCCAAAAGAGCAATCCCCTGTCCTGTTAAAACAAGCAAGCAAACCCTCCGTCTCCCTTTCAATCTGCAAATATTTAAAGCAACTAAATATTGAACAAACATAGATCTGCAAAGCCTCTTCTGATAATGTTCAAGTCTGAAGCTTTCCGTGTCCTCCCTGAGCTCTTCACATGCACTACGCTCACTGAAGACTTAAACAATGTAATCAATTAACAATGGCTATACCGACAGCATATAATAACACCACCAACAACCATAACTGAAAAAATATGATATTCCCCTGGCTGCTCTAAGGCTTGCGAAATGAAGTCCACTTGGAAAAGAGCTAAAGCTTTCTAAGGGGGAACAGGGGTTTATGTGGAAACATACCTTACACACTAAAATGTAATAACCTTTGAGTCTCCCGGTGTTTTACTTGGCTGGGAGAAGCACAAGATCAAACACAGACTTGGATCCAGCAGCCTTTGCCAAAAATGTCAGCGCTAAGCACTGGGCTCCAGCTTCAGGTATTTTCTTTCCCCTGGCAGGGAGCGAGAGCAACGACACAGAGCAGTGTTAACCCTAGGCGGGGCAGCCCCAAACAGCCACCAGCACACTAACCAAGAAGGGGAAGTGAGGTCTCCCTGCTGTCATCGCTGACCATGCATGTCTAGGTCATGTAGTGTCACTGAAATCCTGCGATGGTCTCAGGAAGTTGAGATATTCACATGCAATTGCACGCCTGATGACTTGCTACAATCCAGTCCTGTTGAGTTACACTGATCTCTCTGAAGTATGAGATAACTCATAAATATCATGAAAAGCAATGACAAGAAATGACTTCAAAGCAGCGCTGATGGGACTAGATAGCTCCAAAGGTGACAGAGCTTCATTCCATACGTCTGCTGATAAGAGCTCCAATAATGAAGGAAGCGACTGTCATTTCTCTTGTCTAAATATAGCATACTCTTGTGAGCTGTAAGAGATATATATTTATTTTATGCCATGAAAATGTGTAGGCAATCTGGGTATTTTATACCTAATTTGATGATAACCCTGGCGTAAACAGGCATTAATCGTGCATTTCACGCTCACATTATTGTCTTATTCCACTCTGAGCTACAGCCAGTATATGATAAGCTGTGCTCAGCTTAATGACTTGAAACAAGCTAGCCCAGCTCTGTCTAACGGTAACAAAAATCAGTGTACCATCATCTCTAAAGCTCACCAAACCAAACATCATGTCATAACTTGTTTTTCAGGCACAGTTTTTGGCAAGACACAGTGACTTCCTTAACAAACAAGATATAATGTGTCAATAAATGACCTATAAATGAACTGGAGGGGGGTTGTGTTGTTTCAGGTACTAGTGAGACATTGAAGTCAATCCAGGAAGTCTAGTTTAAGTAACAGATCTGAGAACTTGAAGGCTTCTCATACACAGATAAATAGTTTAAATACATAGTGTCCATATTACAAAGTAATCTTGCATGTATGTGATCGGCCATTTAAGTGCTTGACACGTGATGTTTTGTTGCATCAAAAATTATGCCATGTTCAATTCTTTTTTGCTAGTGCTCACTGTGTTGGCATCGTTGCTGCCCCACCAGACTGGACCCATTTAAACGTCAGTCTGAACTTTAAGGCAGTTTCAGTGGTAGTCGCTGAACATTGTAGCTGCACATTCATTTAGTAAAATGCAACACTACCGCAACAATCACATCATCCCACATATAAAGTGGAAAAAAAGGATTAACCTGATCTCAAATTGAGTTTAGAGCCAGCAATCAAAGGGGTGGGAGTATCAAAAGGGCCAATAGTTAATTATTTTCCAGACACCTCTGAAAGACAAATTAGGGCCTGGTTTGTGCTGAAGGATCGTGAACCATGTGTGATGACTCTTTGATTCCCCCTGATGGCCAGAGAGAGGCCATGAGTGTAGGTCACAGGGGAATTAGGGAGAAAGTGAGTAAACTACTTCAAAGTACTTGAGACCGTATAAATATCCTCCGAAAAATAAACAGTTAATCCGCCTGCAGTGTTTCTAATGTCTTTCTCCATAAGGCACAGGCCACACAAACCACTCTTTGCCTCTCACTCAGTCATTCACTCACAAACACACGGTCAGGGAGTGAGAGAGGGACAGGACCTCTGGCTTACAGGCGAAGGAGCCGTGTGGTGATTCGCACTCACACACTCCAGCATGAAAGAATGGCTAAAACAAGCATCTCGCACTTGGGACGGGTGTTGGAGCCCACCAGGTGACGATGTTTACACTGACAGAGACGTGAATGTTTGTTCAGGACAAATGGCAACCAACATAGAAAAAAAAAGTCCCAAGTGATTTGGCAAAGTGAGATCAATGGTCAACTCCTGCCCAACAATGCAGTGGACCAGGCGGATGTGGCTCTCCATTACTCCCCTTCCCCCCACTACCTTTAAAACCCCTCAAATATCTCCCCCATGAAAAAAAAAACACCCTTAAAACCCCCAACCTCTCCTCCTCCTCCTCTTTTCCTCTTCCCCGCCACCCTCTCCCCCTTCCCACCACAGCCCCTCTCCCTGCTCCAGGATTTTTGCTGTACAAACCAGGAACAGATGTCTGCCGGGGCCGTGCTGAAAGACCCCGCTGTTCTGGATGCCAGCCACATGCTTTTCATTCAGAGATGAAGGCTCACAGCTCGCCTTCTTGTGAAGCCAATTTCCCAAAAAAAAAAAGGGCTGGAAAAAACAAACTCTCCAAATGCCTTCAAGTCCCTTCAAAAGCAGTACATATATGAGCACACCTTTTTGTTTCGTCTCCGCCATGTATTGCTCCCTGGTTGGGCTGCATTAAGGTCAGGATTGTTGGCGTTAGTGAGGTGGAAGAGAAATGTCATGAGATGTTTCTGATGAGAATATTTCTTAAGAGTTCTCAAAAACTTTAGGAGCGTCACGATTGTATCCTGTGCACACAACTCAAGACTACAAAATAACAGACCTTAGTTTTACACTTTTGGCTGTGTACTGAAAAATAAAGTATAATTTGGGGCCACAACCTTAAGATTACACAGATATCCCAGCTTCAGATCCAAATCAAATACTGCTAACTCAAAAAGGAACACGGTGACTCGAAGATATTTTCAAATGCCCAGCTGAAAAATTGTCCAAACATAATATCCATTTTGAGGAGGATTGCCAAATGAGGATTTTTATATAAAGGGAAAGTCTTATTCACAGATTCAAAATGAATGTTAAAAAAAAACATTAGTTTACAATTAGTTAAGTGGGAACTCTGCACTTAAACTAGATTTACTATTGAGCAGTGAGTGCTGTGTAACTCTCCGCAAGTCACAATAAATGAGCGTCTTGCTGCTTTGAGCCCATCATTAAATTCAACTGCATCCCTAACTGAGCCTTTTTAACCTCACGTGTGATATTATTAACATTTCAAAGTGGAATAATAAAGTTCTTTGTTGTGGAATTAAAAATGTTGACACACTCCCTCTTCACAGGCAAAGTCTGTGGGATGTTTTGAGACAAAACATGGTGCTGAAAAGCTGAATTAGCCTGTCATTATTTGGGCATCCAAGCATGTCTGTTTGAAGCTCCAAAATGAAGCACTGTGGTTGTGTGTGTGTGAGGGTCTGGACTGTGGGTGTGTTGATGTTTCCAGAGGTGAAACACAGTGAACCTTCACAGAGCTATTCCACTAATGAACGCGATTTGGATGAGTACAGAGTTAGGATTTTTCCTGCATTTTATAAATGTAATAACCACAGATTAGGCTCATTTTTGGACAGATGGGGGAAGGCAATTATACCTTGGACTACCACTTTGATCTCACCTGTAATATTTCCCACCAGGTGCTTTAACAGGTAACATTGTTGTTTTGAGCACCTGCAAAGAAGTGTCAAAATCTTAATGACTGTTGTCAGGATGAGCCAAGTCATCCTGCTGAATCACGCTCTCTTTGTCCACTAATACCTCTTTTTAAAGAGAATATAAGGTTACACACTGAGAGGAACCCGCCAGCTGTAATTTTGAATCATGGTTTGCGGCGATATCAATATTTAAACAGGCCTTTGCATCCTTTGATCTTTTGTTATTTCTTGCCCAAGCGAGTCAAAGCATTCACAATTTGTTGAAAAGAAATGACTGCTTTACTGAAAAGATGGATGGGTTTACACAAACTGATGTTGGGCACAGGCTTGTTTTCCTGGTTGTACTCCATCCTTCAGCCCATCCCCCAGGACAGGGCAGGGGGATAGAGGGGTGAGGGTTCGGAGGCTCCACTGATATCAGAGCCCTTTTATAACTCCCAGCTCTGCGCTTTGAAGTCGCAGCCAGACAGCTCAGGAATCCTACTCCCCCATTTGACAATGAGGAGGGGGATGGTCATAGCTAAACAATGCGTTTGCCCAATCTCATCCTGTACAAAATCATAAGCAATTGTATCTGTCCCTGCTGCTCATCAACCAGGGTTTAGTGGCGAAACTGCTGTCTGGTGAGAGCTATATGCTAAAACACTCAGGAAGAGAAAATATGGCAGAAATCCATGTATTATCATCAAATCTCATTAAAATGCAGTTTCCTATTTGACTTTTTTTAATCATGGTGCAAAGGTCTCCAGACATCTTACAACGTATAATCCGATAATTATATCTGGAAATGTCACAATGTAATCCCATCCTGGTGAAGAATTAATTAACGGTGTATGGGGTCAAAAGAGGAAAGGTTACAGTCTTACTGCAGATATAAATTCTATCTGTGTTGAAAGACAGCCTGTTAGATGGGAAACTATACAGCATGAGAAACTCCCCGGGGACATCATCCATCTTTACGTTAATGTAGACATGGGCTCATTTCAAACAGCATGAACAGAGCTGTCACTATACGAGCAGGCTTTCACATCTTGCCTCTGCGATACAATAGTGAGCATATATGAAAGATATCATCCGAGTATCAATTTCATTCATGCTACTCGTTTATTTTAAATGGGATACTTTCCATCAGGGCAACAACCACGACATTCGTTATCAGTAAATCTGAACAATATTTTCATATTTCATCATATATTGTTTGGTATTGTTAAGTAAAAAGTTAGAAATACTTAAAATTGCCCTTTACAATTTCCTTAAGCCCAAAGTGCTATCTTCAAATTGCTTGTTTTGTCCAATCAACAGTCAGACATCAACAGATGTGTGACATTAGGTAAAGAAAAGCATAAATTCCTCATGACTGAGAAACTGCACATTTCAGAATAGTTTGCTTTTTTTTTTAAAACAATCTATCAATGTATTATTTGGATAAGTCTTTGTTGATTGATTTTCTGTCAGTGTTCTATTTTATATTGGATTTATTGTATTGGGTCTACTTTTAATCCTGCTTTGGGTTTAGTTACACCAAGCCCATTTTCACTGCTTTAAACATTGATGTTTTTCGATGTAACTTCATGTTACCCTTATTTGAGACAAAAATCAATACTAAATACTATTTTTTCTGTAGTAGAATATGTAGCCTGGATGATATTCAGCCTGGCTCCCATACATCATGACTAATGCTGTATACCATATGTGGCGCCTCTCCTCTCAACCAATCCTAAATTAGCCTCAAAGAAACAAGAAAAGTAGTAGGCTGGTTAGCTAAACGCTGAGTTATCCAGTTCTGGTCTGGGAATGAGCCTCTAATGTAACCAATTAATGACACAAAATAAATCAGGGGCCTGACTTTGATAGAAGTGAGGGTGGGACCCACCTACTAAATAGTGCCAAACTGGTTTTCCTTGAGGGGAGTGTGAACTCCTCTGAAGCAGAGTAAAGTTCTCCTTTAATTTGCCATGAGTGGGCGGTTTATAGCCCTGATATAATCCATAACTCGTCCACTATTACAACCACCCACATCACAGATTGTCAGTACCTCTGTGTGAACTTCTCGCAATTCCTGTCTGAGACCTCGGGACTCTCGTACCCCTCAAAAACGACACACTAATTGAAGTGATGTAATGTTATGCCACAAGGGCTGCCCACTGGGAGCCGCACTAGAATGGGAGGCATTGAGGAAAAAGACACAGCCCTGAGTCATGACGCCAGCAGCCACAAGAGCAAACGTTATATCCCTCAGTCTGAGAAACGACTACCTTTCCATCCAGTCTGTGTGTGTGTGTCTGTGTGTCTGTGTGTGTGCTGCCTTGCCAAGCCGCTTCACACACAGGGCTCATGGCTGTCATAACCCATCCAGTGATGCTGGCAGGGGAATAACCGCTGCAGTGTTGTGCCTGAGCCAGACATGACAGAAAGAACAACAACCTACAACTTTGCAAAGACATCAGCATGTCCTCACACATGCTTTATGAAAACAGTTCCCCTTCCCCTCTGGTCAAGAAGTTCTTCGCTTTTCTTTTTTTTCTTCGGAAGAGGGAATGTAACAGCTTCTAACAGACAACTTTGAAGTGCTTGACAGGCTCATCCCCATCAGCAAACACACAAACACGCACGCATACACACCTGGGCACACTTCTGACATGAGAGTTGCATGTGCAGCATAAGAAGACGGAATTTCTAACAGTCAACATTTAACAATTTAGACAGAATACATTTAAAAAAAAAATTAAACAACAGATATACATGCATTTGTTTTGTTTTACTCTTTGTAAAAACCACTTGATCCACACAATCTTAACAATTAAAGGGAATAATTAATAGCCTTATATAGTATTTTCAATATTTTTTTACCATTAGGAATAGGGAGCAAATAAAGCCATAAACGCCTCATACCTGCATGCTCTTCAGCTTGTGATCCGTCGGGCTGTATCTCTCACATTCTTCCATCCCTTTTCGGAGGAAGGCGTTCACTACAAAACTGTCTCCTGAGACATGAAGAAAACACACCGATTAGCAGGTAAACATCTCAAGCTTAACCTACTTTATAAGATTATCATAATTAATTAACAATCATTATACAAAAAAAACTGTTTATCCTCACCTTCAGGGTTTTCTCTGCGCTTACACGCTTCAGTTCATCAGAGACAGGGATGCGAAAAAGACATTTGTTAGTCTTTGTAAGGATAGGAATATTTTAAAATACTGTCAATAAGTGCGGAAAAACTTGAACATTTCTTACCATGTTTTGACTGAAGTTTCCCCATTCTTAAGTCCCTCTTCCCTAGATCAATAAACGTACTCCGATATGGCAGAAGGTGAACACAGTCACTGCTTCAGCATGGTCACATTGTGTTTATTCTGCGAGAAGGAAACTCCAACTTCATCCATAGGCAGGTAATTTAGTCGCTTGTTCATTGAAGTATCACTTGAAATTATATAAATGTTTAAAAATATCTGTGCAGGAGACAGGGCAACACTCGCTGTCTGCCTCCAGACTTCCCTTCAGTCCGACTGAATGCTGCAGAAGCGCTTTGAACACAGCTCACATCCCGGAGCATCAAGGCAGACAGCAGGTAGGGCACTTCCGGTTAGTGTTTCTACAAAATAAAATATCAACATGACAACATTTTAACAAGTGATAAAAAACATTCATGCGAAAAGGAGAAAATTATCAACTAATTACTGAATAAAAAAGGGAATTCGTTATCCAAATCAAATTGTTGACATTATCAGACACATTTTCATTTAATCACAAATCTACTAAAACCGATTGACGGATTTTGTACCAAATTATTTTTATTTCATGACCGGTAGCAGCAAAAACAAAATGTATTGTTTATTAGTAATTGAATAACCTACTTATAAGAGTATCAACAATTATAACAAAAACCATAACCCTTTTTTTGCATATGCCAAAGTTAAAAGGTTCAAAATTGTATATGATATTCCAGACGGAAAAAGACATGAGTAGGCTAGGCTACACTTATTGAATTGTGTCTTAATTAAAGTTTGAAATGCTGCCTTTTTTCTTTTAAAACAGTATTAAAGTAACAACGACAACACAGTTTACACCCAGCAAATCCTTACATTTGACAAGTTATCCATTATTTTGAAAAGCGAATGGATTCATTTCCGGTTGTAGGTTTTGTTTAGCTTGTCGCACTTTCGCCTAGTTTGGCAGCTCGTGTGGCGTTGAATGTCAAACCGCGTCCTCTGTTGGTGTGATTTTCCGAACAGCTCCATTCATGGTTTTCAAAGTAGACCAATATTTATGACTAGGAGGACACTTTCCTTTAACTAAATAATTGGTTTTCCGTTATTCAATGTCACATTCGTTAGTAGGCCTGTTAGTAACACACGTCAATTAAACGGGTAAAGCTGTACACTGCTACTTAAGTTGTGAAATAACAGCTAATTATCCACAAAGTGCTGTGATGTACACTAATATTGCAGCCAAATAATTTATGTTGGATCACTTCAAACTATTTCGTTTTGTAAAACAACAGAGGCTTTTTTGGTGTGGTGTAGAGATAAAAAGTGTGCAATTATTAACATTATTAGTAAGTTGTTATTGTACAAGTCTGTGTGTTATGCAAACACCATTTACATCCCCATTAAACTTGCCCTTATTTGCTTTGGTTGTGTGTTCAACAGATGCTTAAGATAACATGTTGTTTATTAAAGAAAAACAGGAAGAACATGTTGTACCAGACATCAAAAGCTTTTTAGCAGTTTAATAGTTGTTCCCTTTGGCAGGGCGTTACAACTGGGCCTGGCCCAGTGGCCGCAGGACACATGCCAAGAGTTATGAATTTTCATTCACTAAGGCACACTTTGGCTCAGTATGAAAACACAACTGTCATGTTAGTGTTTTGCAAATATTCCACTCCTGTGCTGCTGATTAAACTCAACATGAGAAGATATGCTATGCTGATCTTTGCATGTGATCAAGGCATAAACTGTTAGTGCACGCCTGGTGTCTCACCCGCTCACTGCTCTAAAGGGCTGCTGTCAAACATAAAATGACAGCCCATTCCTTAAATCTTATCCTTTACCTAAACAGAGCAGCTGGAGGAACATCAGACCCATGCTTTCTCTATGCTGCTGTAGAACATCTTATTTTCTGTTTAAATGGTACTATATCATAGTGTCCCAGTTACACCAGCATACCATGATGAATGGAGAGTGCAACTATATATTGCTCTTCCTGTCAATTTGTCTGCCATTTGACTTCTTCACAGACTTCTCAGTGGCTGACAGGATGAGCCGACATTTGCATAGCTCATTGATGGCAGCTTCTTTGATCCTACTTGCCGTGCCTAATTATCACCATTTCTTTATGCAGCCTGGCTCCCAGGATTCTGTCTCTTTACAAGGTATCTCTCCTTTATCCTTATCCTGTCTAGCGCTCTCCATCTCTAACATCCAACTTAAATAGATGACATACATATGGGATGCAAAAAAATCTGAAGCAGAAACAACTGTTCGTGCCGTTTCTGACAGGATTGCCGGGAACAGACAGAGGATGTCTTTAAAGAGCAATGATAAAAGTCCTGGTTTTTCATCAAAGGCTGTCATGCAGATGAAGAATTGAAAAGCCCTGACATGGCTTAACTTTTATGTGCTCTTTGCACAATAGATGTGGATCATTATTCTGCCAAAAGTGCAGTGTTTTACGTCAATCAACCTCTTTAAAATCATCTAAAAGATCATATCAATGTAACCTCTTTAATCTATCATTTTTTACTCAGAGAAATGAGTGATAGTTTCCACAATTTAGTCTGTTCACTTTCTCCCTATAAGTTAATTCCCTCCCTATGTGAATCACCATTGGCACATGCAGCGATATTCCATTGCTTTCAGCCATGTACCTGAACAACGGTTGAGAGGATAAACATCAGACTGTTTGTTATGTTTGGAGTTTTCTGACATTTTCAAACTGCTTGAAACAGTGATAAAACCCTGTAACAATAAGGCTTTTGACTTTTCATCCTTCTGCGTTTTGATTGCCTTTCAACAGCTGCCTGGTTTTGGAGCAACTACAGTCAAAAGAGAAAAAGGCCTCCAGACAGAGCGATTATGGTTTTATTTACAATGCCCGTTCTAACAGCTCTCTTTCTTTATTTTTCCTCTGCCCTTTGTGATCATTGATCTGAGAAGAACGTGGAGCTTTTTCATGCGATTCACCTCACATAAAAACTTAATTGACATAAAATCAGTGGGCACTTAACAATTAAATATAAAAAGATACACTGGAATTAAAAAGGGATAATTCACAGAAGCAACAATACGCCGACAGCTTTCGGGGATTCTTGTAAAACCTAATACTTGTGTATCCTTTTAAGGTCTTGATTACAGTATCAATCTTTTTGCTTGATCTTAACGCCAGACAATATAATCAAATCCATAAAAGTCTCACGTGAAATATACTCAATGGAACAGCCAAGAAAGGTCATTTAAAGTGTGATAGCAATAAGATTGAGTATAAATGAAGTGTGTGAAAAGAGATGAACTGCTTGCTTTCCTTTTACATCGTGGAACGGCCCGCAGAATGCAGCTTTGAAGTGGAGTGAAAAAGCTGTTGCTCAACAACAAACAAAGGGCACATTGTCTGAACCCGGCAGCTGACATGCAAAGCGGCAGAGCATTCACAGAATGCAAAACATGTTCATACGAACAATGGAGCCACTGATCTGTTCATGTAAACTGTGCATTTGGCCGATACATTTTATAAATGAATCCTCTTTCAACAGTTTTGTTTTAAGGGCAGATTGGTGGCAGCCACGCGCAAACAGTCAGTCGGACAGTATAAGCATATTTCACTTTGAGTCTCATAACGGAGGACTACTGTGTAGCTGCACATTGCACTCTTAGTAAAACCTGGAGCAGCTTTTTTACTACCAGATCTACATTTGTGTGGGTTAATTGTTTTCATTCATTACAATTATTTAGATAACCCACATGAGACATGCTCAAGGTCATCTGCAATCTGGGGTCAATGCTATGGGCATTTTCATTTTCCGATATCACATATTTTCGAAAAACCCGCAATAATTAGTCTCTATTTAAAACTGTTCAATGGCATCTGTGCGCCACCAAGTGGTGGCCGCAAAACCTCCATTATGCATCTGCATATCAAAAACCAACATGAAAATAATAGATATTGTTTATTACAAAGTTATATACAAAATAAAGTCGTAATGAACACATTAATCCAGAGAGTTTAAAGAGGATTTGTTGTTAACATGAATATAGAACTGACAAACATAACTTAACATTTGTAAGTGATGGTCTGAGGAACATCCCTTTTTAAAACACATGAACAGTGTAAAAAAACTGTCATGTTTAAGGGAAAGTTCACATTTCTCAACATAAGTCGGTATCTTGCATGAACATTAGCATTTTCTACAGATCCTGTGGATGGAGTTGGATCAGTGAGATAGCAACTTTTAAATGAGCACCAGAAAAGGGAATTAAAAAAGTTCCCACATCTCAATGAGATATCTTCAAAACAATCCATGAAAGGAGCTAATGTGTTACACAAAAGGTAACTTATGCCAATACAGATGTGAACTATCCCTTTAAAAAAAAGAACCGACAAAAAACGGTGGCACTGTAAAGCTAAATGTTACATAAAAATATCAGAAAACACACAACGCATTTGGCACTCCATCTTAACCCAAACTGCAAATACTGAAAACCAACTTGGCAGCAGCACCAACAGAATCACCTGAACAAACATTTATGTTAGAGATAGTATTTGTTAAAACAATATAACTTGCCAATATATTTAACACATTTCTGCCAAGTGAATTTAATAAGCTTTATAAAAAATATGTAAAGGTCGTAGTTTCCAAAACTACAAACAAACAAGCCACAGGAGAGCTCATGAACCACCGTGTGTCAGCCTTTGGGCTTTGTAAAAGTTCAGATACCGTTCACCAGATGAGCTTTTTCCTCCCTCTGTTTCTCCACTGTTTGGTGCATAGCCTCCATAAAACTCTCAAGGGTTGCTGTTGGTGTCTGCAGGCAAACAAACTGCGTTAAGAAAACCAAACAACTCTTTTCTCGCTACACTCGGAAGAACAAAATCTAATTCTTACCTTTACGAACAGCGCGTGGGCTAGAAATGGTAACTTCCTGAGTGCTCTTCCACTCAAACCTTTGCTTTTTCTGGAAAGGAAAAGAAAAACAACATAAGCCTCGGGCTGTTTCAGTTCCCACCGGCACTCAGTGCTATACAAGAGCACGGAGATGGTGCAATTTGGGTTCTATTGCATTATGGGAGGTCATACTCACTGAGCAATGCTCCTCAGGTTCAGGCTGTGCTCGGACACCTCACTCTTGGCGAAGCGCATCGTCTCCAGCTCAAACATGGTAAACAGCTGCTGCCGGGGGTAGATGATCTGGCACTGCACAAATCAGAATCAGATCAGAATACCTTTATTAATCCCACAGAGGGGACATTTACATTGTTACAGCAGAAAAGGGCAAAGACAGCTTAATGTTACCTAAATCACACAGCATGAAGCAGACACAATTCATCAATCCAACCCATTATATTTTAAGTGTTGTCTTTGTTTTGTGCTACTTAGAGCTAAAACAAATAGTCAATCAAGAACATATTCGTCAACTATTTCCATAAAAGTTTTTATTTTATTGGAATATGTAGATTTCATGCTTTTATATCCTAATAAGGTAATTATTCAGGCTTTGGCCTGACAAAACTCAACATTTAAAAAAGGTATGACTTCGCACTTTAAGAAACTAGAATGGCCATTTTTCACTATTCTCTGACATTATATAGACCAAATGTTAAAGTGAAAATGAATATTCTAATTAATTTAGGATGATTGTTACTTGCAGTACAACTGTTTATTAAGGTTTTTTTAAGCATGTTGATAAAAGAGCTAAACATGATACTACCATAACATTTCATTTGTATACCGATAGACCTACAACCATTGGGGGGATTTGGGGAGAGTCTTGTTTAAGTACACTCGACACATGGACAGAAAAACATGGGGGTTGAACCACCAACCCTTTCATCAGTGGACAATAATTGCAAATAACGAGTAACGACACAATGTTACTGAGTGTTGGGTCACCTTCATCAGCTCCTCCAGGCAGGACAGGTAGATGTTGTAGATGCCCTTCTCTGATGGAGGTCCGATGTACTGCTTGATGTCAGCTCTGTCCACAAACGCCAAGTCTATCTTGTCCGTCACGTTCGAGGTCGTCAGAATCACCACGTTGGGATGTCTAAAATATGAGCCCAAAAGTCAACACAAAACAAACTTGTTTAAATAGGACTAATTCAAAAGTATGACGGAGGATTTCCCAGTGCAAACGATAAATAAGAGTGATTATAAGAATGCAAAACTAAGGCTTATGGTCACAAGCTATAAGGGAGAGGTTCTAAAAGAGTACATGGACCATTTTCCTTCCTCACCGTTTGATCTGGTCCAGCTGAGTGAGAACGGCGTTGACCACTCTAATGGCGTCAGAGGGCTCTGTCCCCGCCTGGCAGGCACTCCTAGCTGCTGTCAGACTCTCCACCTACCCACCATGAACATTTTCACAAAAGAGCAGCCATGGTCACATCAACGGGAGATAATTAGGTATAGAAAGTTTACAAGACAGCCATCTTGTTGATCTAAGTGAATCTGAAACAAACCTATGAAGGAGTGTACATAATAATTGGATCTTAGGGGCTTAGATAATACAGATTCCAATAAAAGTATTTCATCTTTACCTCATCTATCAGAACAAACACAAGAGCGTCTTTGTCGTCAATCAGCTGTTGGATCTTTTGAAACATCTTTGTGACCAGCTTACCGCTCTGTAACAAAAAAGCATGATAAAAATAACATCAATTCAATCTGGAACATTTGTTAATCAAACAAGGTAACATAAAAGGAGCCAGGTGTACCTCTGAGAACCACTTTGAGAACAAGCTGTGGCTGTTTATCTCCACAAATTGCCCATAAGAATACCTGCAGGGAGAGGAGTGTATTTTCAAATGAAAAGAGAAGGTGTAATTACTGCTGAAGCTGTTACTAAAATTAGGATTGTCTAATTACCGACTCGACAGTCTGATTGACAGCTTCTGGGCGAGAGCTTTGCAGAGTGATGTTTTCCCTGTGCCCGGGGGGCCTGGACAAACAATGAAAAATCACTTTTCACACACCCATTTCCGACACTTCAACCTCAATGGATAAAAAAAAGGTGATATCTTCTTTGTTATTTACCGTGAAGGAGCACTACACGGTTCCACGAAATCAGGTTGCTGTTGACATTTTTATCCGAGAAGTAAATTGTTGTTGTGACATAATCCAGGAGCTGAAGGAAAATGTAAACAATGAGAAGTTGAGCAGTGAAATAGTTATGCAATCATGTTCTCACAACTGCCAGTTAATGTGTTTTACCTGGGTTTTTACTCCGCTCTCATATTCCAGACTCTCCCATATCCCATGGAATTCAGCTGTCAAAATTAGATAAGAGTAATTGAGGGGAACATTCAGCAGAGATTGAATTGAAATGAGCTAAACATAGATTCATATTCATAAGATGAATCCAAGCAAATAAAAAAAATAAAGCAACTTTGAAGCCAAAAGGGAGTGTCAATCAGTTTGCTTCAGTCTTTTTGTTCTGTCTTTGTTTGTTGTCAGCACTTTGCCCATGAATTCAGCTGCATATTGCTGTAACATCCGCATAATCACCTTCTCACCTATAGGAGATGTGATTCATCCTTTTTGAAGTATACATTAACTCATATAGAAATAACACATTGCATGCCAAAATTATGTCTTCCTGTTTTAGGTTATTGCTGGCTATCCAACTTTTCAAACTAAGAAGGCAAGCCTTTTTGTCAAGATGTTTTCTATTCAACACGTTATCCTTCTCCATGTTTGGAAGTGTCACCTGCTGGCAGCAACCAGTGATTGGCTGCTGAAAGCTCCTCATCCGCCTCCAAACTGAGCGTGCTGGGTCCATCCTCATTCAGAGTGAAGATGTGAACGGAGACAGAGCAGCTCTTCAAATCCAGAGGCTAAGCAGGGGGAAAAAATGGGGAGGGGGAACAAATGGGGGGGGGGAGAAATACAGCTTAACAACTGCTAATCATTATTACTATAATGAGAAACAAAATGATGGAATATAATCGCAAGTAACAGACCTGTGTGACCAGTTCCTCAACATCAACTATAGCCACAGACTCCACATGTTTCTGCAGGTAGTCCTCATCAAACTCTGTCCATCTGTAGTTTCCAAAAACCATGCTGTGGCGATTCAGAAGAGCCAGAACATGAATCCTCACCTCGGACCGTTTAGCTGTGCTGAAATGTAAACAAGAATTGGAAAAACGCAATTACATTATTGGTTATCATTAGTATAACACAGTAAGTAAACATATGTATGGCAGAGATACCATTCAATACTAATATGAATATTGGTTTCTATACTTTTACAAAACATACTGTGTGTATATTTGTTTTTCCACTTTTACGTTTTCAGTGACATGTTTAAACTACTTAGCCTGCCCACCTGTGAGATTTAACATGGACCTCCACATTGATGTCTTGTTTCTGGTTTCCCACCTCCATTCTGTCGCCGTCCATCTCTGCAAACAGAGCAACAATCATGACTTTAATGCAGCATTGTCTACTATTTGCTAAACGTTAGCTAGGTAACTTAAGCGATAGTGAGCTTTAGCTAGCTAACTTAGGTGGCTAACGTTGACGTATCTCAAGTAGTAGCTGAAGCTTATCAGTCAGTCTACTACATTAACACAACTGTAAACATACCTCACACCATTTACGACAAGACTGGTAATACTTGCATCCACCAAAGTTGTGGTACCCAAGAAACTACGGACGGTCCGCTGTCAGAAAGCCGACAACACTCGCTCAAATACCGCGCTGATTAGCTAAACCGGAAGTGCTTCATTTGATTTGTGTATCACTTCCGCCGCTAGCTTTCTTGCTGCAGAGCTACAGTAAAGCTAGCGACTACTTGCAATATAATTGGAATAAAGTCAAATCTTCGGATATAAAACACGGAGAGATGGGGAAAAAACACAAGAAACATAAGCCGGAGTGGAGAACAGTTGATGGTACCCGAATGCATATTCAAATAATAGTTACTGCTTTTGTTTTAAGCTAGCTTTTCGTTCGCTAGCCTAGCTTACCTGGCTAGCTCAAGTGACATCAGATTTGCATTGTTTTTGTTATGAATGTCTGTTCTTATCAACCAACAGGGTGCACATCCCACACATCTCTGTTATGGTGTCCAAGTAAATCGGATAGTAATCAATATTGTTCGTGTTTATGTATCACGGGGGGAATCAAATATTTTCTATAACAGAAGAACATTCATACATACATATACATAGTAATTACAGTTGTTTTTAAGATACATTATAATGCAATACTTTAAAAATATGTATTCTATAATATACAACCGTATACATAATAATAATAATTATAATAATAATAAGGAGAATGGGAAGAAATGGGATTAATAGCCCATAGCCAGAGTTAACCAGAGTATTGCACAGTTAAATTATTATTGCAAAGAGAAAGGCAACATATTATTTTCATGTGAAGTCAGGGTTGTGTAGTTGTATTTATAAACATATTATGCGGTTATAGCTGATGAAAACATTGTTGAGACAGTTGTATCTATCTCCTTTCTTTTGCATTGTGATTTTAAAATTGTAGTTAATAATTGCAACACAAACAGTTGAGCAAAAGCACAAGAGTCATCTTCTACACTACACTAAAACAACACAGTAAAATTCAATCAAACCCAATCATTCAACATACAGTGGAAGGTTTTCTACAAAAGTTTATTATAGCTACTTGTTTTACAATACACAACATATTTAGCGTTTAAAGTAATAGCAGAGAAAACTTGCAAGATTCCTATCATATTAATAAACATTATACTTAATGTTCACATACTCCTTCCACAACTTTTCACCTTCCATCATGAATTGTTATCTCTACTCCTGTCTTCAATGTTGTTTATTTTGGCTTTAGACTCTGAAGACAAGGCTCTTGAGAAGCCCCTGAAGCTTGTGCTCAAAGTTGGAGGAAGTGAGGTGACAGAGCTCTCTGGTTCGGGCCATGACTCCAGCTACTACGACGACAGATCAGACCATGACCGGGAACGGCACAAAGACAAAAAGAAGAAGAAGAAGAAAAAATCTGAAAAGGATAAAGACAAATATGCCGATGATGATGAGAGAAGACGGCGGAAGGTTCGTTTACAAAAGAACATTATACCATTTGCATCTGTGTTTGGTGCCTTTGTAAGTTAAAAACTGGTTTTGATCCTATACCAAAGGAGGAAAAGAGGAAGAAGAGAGAGCGAGAGCAGAACGAATCAGAGGCTGCAGCTTCTACTGCTCCCAGCAACGTCGGTGTGGCTGTTGAACCTTTCACATTGCCAAAAAGTAGCATAAGTATAAGTATTGGACTAGAGGTGAGTAAAATAACGTAGCCCGCTAAATATACCCAAAAGCTTCTTAATGATTCCCTCCCTCACAACATGACTGTATTTCATTAGCCAGAGGAGAAGAAAAAGAAGAAAGAGCGAGAGAGAGATAGAGAGTTTGAGCTAGAGGACGAAATGGATGAGTTTGACCCCGATGGGAAGATGGAAGGAGATCCGCTGGGAGACAGGCCGGTCCGAGCATGCAGGACACAACAAGGTGAGAATGCCTACCTCTCTATCAGAACAATAACTAAACGATTTGAGAAGCAAACATTACTTCTCCTTTTGGCGATTATTTACTTGTAGATGTGTTCGTAAATACCTGTATTTCCATATGTTTTCCAAATGCAGAGAGTGAATCCACTCCTCGTCAACAACTGCTGGAGCACTTTCTGAGGCAGCTGCAGAGGTGAGATACACTGATTTCACTCTTATTGCAGCATCCACATGTATTGTCAACATTCTGTCCTTCATCCTCATTGCCACAATGCTGCTTCTCAAGAGCTATAACTAGAGATCATTGTTCAATATTTTAAAGATCCAGAAGCATAAAGACTAAGGGTTAAGGGCAAGGCAGAATGATACATGTTCCTTAAGCTTCATATGTATTTTTTTGTTCTTAAACCATCTAGCACAAACATATCATACATTTATTTGCATATTACACTGGTAATGAATGAGCCCAATCATACTGCCCGAAACGTGAAACCAAATGTCAACTTTGTATATTTAGAATGTCAAATTTACAAATGTACATTAAATGTCCTGAAAGCAGATTAAAATGACTTTCCTCTAACCCCAGTAAGAATCTAAGAAGAGCAAAGTTTGCATTTTGTGGTTTTCGCAACACCTACATACAAAATATTGTTGGGGGAAATAAACATTGCTGCATTTACAGGTAGTATATTTTGCCTATATTCTATTTCTGTATTTATAATCTGGAGGGTAGTGTCAGTCATGTTTTGATAGAAACGTTGTGTGTGACTTCTGATGTTTAAGCCAGATGTTGTTATCAACACTAGGACAACGTCAGAGCAAACGTTAAGTCCACAGTACAATGTGGTCTGGTTCTTCAAATCACAACACAGCAAGATCCATTTATATTGATCGTATTGACCTGAAAGATAACGTGCGCTAACATGATCCCAACACTTGCGCTCAAGTCTGAACAAATCTTAAGCTTGGTGCTGTATTGAATAATGTTATGCACTACTTGTCCTTTCAGGAAAGACCCCCATGGATTCTTCTCATTTCCAGTAACAGATGCAATCGCTCCCGGTTACTCAATGATCATCAAACATCCTATGGACTTCAGCACCATGAAGGACAAGATTATGAACAACGATTACAACACAGTTACAGAATTTAAGGTGAGGAGAGTTTTCAACACAAGGAGAAAGTTGGGATGTTGAATATGTATTTGTATTATACTGTGTAAGAAAGTGCCAGCAAAACAAGTTTGTCTTAATACCTGTTTGAACAATGTTTTGCCTTCAGGGGGACTTCAAACTGATGTGTGACAACGCCATGGTGTACAATCGACCAGAGACCGTCTATTACAAGGCTGCCAAGAAGCTGCTCCACACAGGATTCAAGATGATGAGCAAGGTAATGTGGTCAAAGGGACGATGCAAACAGATTAGTCCATGTTAGCTGTCTTGTTTACTGGCTTAATTGAAAAGTAATTTACTTGTTTTAGTACTTCACTTCCTTTTCAAGTATTTTTTTACAAGAAATGTATCACTACATATCTGCCTTAAAATATATTTCCATAAATTGTACATTTTAGTTTAATATTTTAATTTGAATACATTTGAAATATACGTCAGGCAGACAGACAGACAGCAGTAATGATGTCACCTGGAGTGTAAGCGTGGCACTGCTCCATTTACAGTGTATGATGGAATGTATTCAAAGTACTATGACATTTTCCACTGCCCAGCAGCAGAGCATAATCAGCCCTACACATACATAAAACTCAAGTCTTGATGATACGATCTTATTGTAATGTCAACAATATTATTTGAGGGCGGATCTCCCCTTTAAAAACTCACTCTAATCATCAAAACCATCCCTACATCCATACATTATCCATACATTTACAGTAAAGCAGTCACAATAAGTGGTGCCCTATTATCCTCTGCCCTTTGTACAGGAGCGGCTTCTGGCTCTGAAACGCAGCATGTCCTTTATGCAGGAAATGGACTACACCCAGCAGGCAGCCATTTTGGGAGATGAAGATCTTGAAGATGATTTACCTCCTCCAGAGATAATCCCCAGCCCAGTGGAATCAGCTAAGAAGTCCAAGAAACAACCAGTCAAGGACATGAAGGAAATCAGGTAATCTAGATTAAATGTGACTTTTGTGCACATTTATGAAATAATATAATAAATGTAGTCAAATAGAGCATTGAGGAAAGTCCTGCTTATTTGATGTGCCTCTGATTTAGCACCCTGTCAGTATGATATTGCTGTAACGCTGTTATTTGTGTCGTTCCAGTTACCTGTTTGAACCAGAGGGGAACGCTTGCAGCTTGACTGACAGTACAGCAGAGGAGCACGTCCTGGCACTCGTTGAGCATTCAGCTGATGAAGCTCGGGATCGGCTGAACAGATACATGCCCAACTCCAAGGTTTTCCTTTTAATGTGTCTATTGTTTCTATGTATACATACCATTTCTAGCTATATTTTATGAGAATAACTGACAAATTGGTGGTTAGGATTTGGATGAGATATACTTTATTGATCCCAATTTTGGGATGTGCTTCGGTCACAGCAGCATAGATAAGACGTTGCACATGAATGAGAATTAAAACAACAAAAAAAACAATAAAGATATAAATATCAGCAGTAGAAGACAAACAAAATACGCAGAACATTGAATATATATTTCAGGCTTCTTCTGTTTTTATTGACAAATTATCTTCTGTGTTTTCAGATGGGCTATCTGCGTAAAGAAGCAGACAGTTCTCTTCTTTATACGGTTGTAAATCAGCTTGAACCTGAGGTAGAAGGTTTGTCATCATCGTGATAATTTATCTTTTATACAGATTTCAAAGCCCTATGTTCACACATGATTGGAGCTACATTAGTATGATTATCCTTTTTTTCTTCCAGAAGTGGACACTCATAAAGTGGACCTGAGCTCTTTGTCAAATAAGCTTCTGCCGGGATTAACAACTTTGGGTTTCAAAGATGACAGGAGACACAAAGGTATGGCAACAGGCTCTAATTACCATTATTCAAACCAAATTAATAACATTTGCTAGAAATTGCAACAAAGTCTATGACCTATAACAGATGTTGCCTTTCTCTTGTTCTGTATAGTGACTTTTCTGAGCAGTGCCTACAACGTCCAGACCCTTCAGAATAACTCCATCTATCCAGACCTGCAACCTGATGAGGTGGACATGCTTTATTCAGCCTATGGCGATGACACAGGAGTACAATGTGCTCTCAGGTAAGGGATTTTTCTATCATAGGTTACACTTAAATTGAAAATAATGTGTCCCCATTCTTTGCTTTCAAGTTCTCAACATGTTCACTTTCTCCCTCAGCATACAGGAGTTTGTCAAGGGCTGCAGCGGTGTCACGAAGCATTGGGTCGACACGCTTCTGGACAAGATGACTGCAGACGATCACACTAAAGCTGTCAATCAAATCCGACAGGTATCTAACTTTATACTTGATGTACAGAATGACATTGCTACCAGTCTCCAGGGTATTCTTGACCAATTATAGCACACTCTGCTCTCTGGCCTATCATGTGTTTGATGCTCATTTTACATTTCAGAAACGAAATATCATGCTTAAACCCGATGAAACCAAATCCAACATCTGTGACATGCAGGTATGCTGTAGTTTATAAAACAGTGATGGTGAATTCAAATCTTTGCCTGTATTTGTCTGATTGAAGCTGTGTATTTCTGTCCAGATGGCAGATGGCAGCGGCCTGGGAGACAGCGGCTCAGTCCTGGACTTCATGTCAATGAAGAACTACCCAGATATGTCTCTGGATATATCCATGCTGAACTCATTAGGTGATTTTCCCCATCAACACTTTCAGTGGCTACATTAACATGTACTCCAATAATCCATTTACCTCATTAAGAAATGGAAATGAGAAGGTGAAGATTATGAAAGTGCATAACTTGCGTTAATGGGATAATGCTATTTTTCGCAGTAGGCATAACAAGAGAATGTGTGGAGCTGTATATTCACAATAATCGTCTTAAGAGATTTTTACTACATTATGAAACACACACTGACTCAAACTACTTGATTGCTACTTGCCTTACAGACTTGTTGGATATAATCCTCTACTCCTCTTTTTCTGCTATATATGCTGGTGGCATTTTTTATTCAAATGATCTTGCCTTTTTTCTATCAGGTAAAACAGTTAAAAAGGAGCCGTGTAACGAGGATGGCCAGCAGCAATTTGATGAAGCAGACAAACTCCTGCAGGAGTTCCAGGACGCTCAGGTGGACAGAGTCGGCTCCAGACCATCGTCCAACCTGTCCTCCCTCTCTAATGCCTCAGAGAGGGACCAGCATCATCTAGGTATCTGCCATAGGACAAAACTAGGATCCCTGCTATTGCCTTTTTAGCTACAATTTTAAAATCACATTAGTGTCATTAGTATGATAATGTTCCGTAATTCTGTGTTGCTCAGTTTCTGGGTAAATATCAACTAGAGTTACACCAGTGCCACAACATTAGAGCCATATTTTCTCTCTCCACAGGGAGCCCATCACACCTGGGCGTTGGGGACCAGTCTGAAATGGTTCCAGACCCCTACGAGTTTCTGCAATCTCCGGAGCCAGAGAGCACATCTAACAGCTGACCACACACACTGCCATTTTGTTATCCTGGTGTTAACAGCACTGGGTACTCAGTCTTGGACTGATTTAAACACTGCGGAGACTGCACGAGCCTCTGACCTTAAAGACTGAATATGATTGTACAGGATGTTTGTAGTGTCATTGTATGTTTTTGTATTTGTGAAAATAAATGCTTGCACCTGTATTTATAAATGCGTGTGGTTAAATAAGCCAAATAGAAACTGTTATCAGCTGCATTATGCAACAAATATGCTGTGGGAACTGTCAACATGTATAAAACTCATCGGAATGTAGTGCAATTGCAGTTAGAGGATGTTGTAAGATTATCCGACCAAGTAAACTTCTGTGTTTTAACTGAGCAAAATTAGCTTTTTTTCACTACTGATACACAAAAGGGAAGTAAAAAAAAAAAGCGACAAGCAAGCAGTATAAATTGACATTCAGCATATTGTTACATGAGAGGTTAAAGATTTAAAAAATGGGTCTTATAAAAGCAAAAGTGTTGTGCAACTCTGTGATAGCATTTCCCTTATGCTATCATGGTAACCACTGGCTATTCTTGAGGGGTTTATATTCTCCAGGGGTTACAAGTATGTAAAAGGACAGCAAATACTGTTAGTTTGACAAGCAGTATACATGCGCACTTGCGCAGTTATCCACTCAGTGAAGGGCCACAATAAAAAGGAGCTGTGTGTCTCGAGGAGAGCTGTATTGCACATGCGCAGTAGAACGGTTTCCATCGCGCCGCTCCGACCTGCTGAGTGAGTTGATTCTTCAACTTCTGATTCAGGTCCCTCGGTGACACAAACCCGAGGACGTCGGATTATTTTATCCTTTTTATGCTTTTAATTGTTTCGGTTTATTTCTTGGCCTTTTATTTCATTATGTGAATTGTACCTTTTGAAGCACCTGCTCGGCGGATACTCTAATTATGGGATATCAAACGGTGGAAATCTCCGTCAGCATCTGAACAGGAATATTTTTGTTTTTATCTCATTGTCGCTTTCTTTCAACGGCAAAAGTAAGTATTGTTTTCATGGATTAAAGCTTCACACATTACTATTGTCCTTAACGCTAGGGTATTTTCGGCGTTACTTTGTGGTCTCTATCCGTTGAAATTATTTGAATTGTAAATTAAACACAAAACGCTGGGTGAGCTAAAGAAGACAACCAACATAAGCCAGCAGTTGTTAAGAAAAACGGAGACAACAAAACCAATGGGCCTGAAGACAAGACTAACAAGTTGATGGGTTGACTTAAAAAAAAAACATTGTTGCTACTGTAGAGGTTTTTTAGGCTATTTGATGGAGTTTCATCATAGCGTTGTGTCAGGCTACAAGCCAGAAGCAAAGCATGTGATTCCAAGGCCATTTTAAGGAAATGCATGTAGTAGGCTACGTTGTGTCACTGTTTTACAATTGATCAGCTGTTTTTCTGTAGGCAATGTGTGACAATATGCTCCTTGTTATGTATACCCACTGATGCTATCCATTTGTTAGAATGGATAAAGCACAATTATTGTACTGCCTCTGTCACACAATACACAGCAATGTCAGTTTATGAGGTAGACTATATTGTAAAAGTAATGAAATGTAAAACAACAGCTTTGCAATGACTCCTACCCTCAAAAAGTTTACAGTCTGAGTTTTTGTTAATTTCAGTTTAGAAAGCTGTAGTTTTGTTGATGTTGTATATTATCATTTTGTCTCTGAATTATTTATTTTACTAAAATATTTTAAGGCTGTTGTATTAGTTGCCAGTGTATTAGCTACACTAGTCTGAGTGTTGTACCATAATGGCTGAACAGTCACTATCATCATGCTCAACTCATTTTCCTAACTCATTTCCCCAGCAAATACAGACGCACTCTGCTGGAGCTGGACTTGTAGTGTGTGTAATGTGTGGACGGAGGTTTGAAGGTGCTTGGAGGAAGCTTTTTTTAATCTGACTGTTTATTCTCCAGATGAACTGCTTCAACAAAAAGCTGAGACGCACATCTCCCATACATGGCAGCAGTAAAAATGAACTGGTCCCCTCAAAACCTCCCAGGATGAACGGATGGTCGTGGCCCCCTCAGGCTTTCCAAGTAGTCGGCTGGCTGGTGTACAGCTACCTCGGGATCGTCAGCTTCGGCATCTATATCCCTCTTCTGCCTCCGCCATGGAACCATGTGGTCTATTCTGTATCCTTAACACACACAGCCGATACTGTCTTGTTGTAGCTGACTGTTAAGTGTGTAGCAATGGGTCTTTCAGATTTTAATATGTAGTCTCTGCTACAGTTTTGTTTGGGCCGCTGGACAAGACAAAGATGTTGTTGTGTGTGTATGGGCCTTAGTCACACCAGATGTCACTGTCTATAGTTCTGTAGTCTCTATAAAGCCCAAGAGACATCATTGGTCACATGTTGGATGCAGCGTGATGTCAACACTGGTTCATTTTACTCAGTCATAAGAACAGTCGATTTCTTCAGAACTGACTTCTCACACAAAAGGTTCACTTGTGTGCATCAGTTTGCAGTTTCTCTTCCTGCCATCTACTATTCTCTACTGCATTAACACATATTGCAGGATTGTTCTAAAATGTTTGCTATTTTCCTTGACTCTTGTTGTGTACAGGTGATTGGCATAGCTTTTGTTTTGCATTTTTTCACCCATATTGCAGCTGCCACTATAGACCCAGCAGATGCCAGTGTGAGGGCCAAACAGAGCTACTCAAATCCAATGCCGTTTTTTGACCGGATGAAGCAACCGCATGTCATCAAGGATCTACACTGTTATCTTTGTGATGTCAAGGTGTAAGTATTCTAATCAGTCCATTGATCGATTAATCAAGTGAAACGAAAAACAATGGCCAACAGTTTTGACAATCCATCCACCAAATATGCTTCAAATCAAATCTGCTTTTCTCTATTTTTATATTACACTGAATATCTTTGGGTTTTCCTTTGATAAAACAAGACATTTAAAAAGATCACCTTGAGAAACCGGGAATCGACACTTTTTACTTTTCTCTGTAATTTTATGAACCAAACAATTCATCCATCTAAAAAATAATTAGCAGATTAATGAATACAATTAGTATCTTTAAAAATAAATGTTTATGTGATTTTGCCTTTAAATTGACAGCTATATATTCTTGCAATCATTCAAAAGTTGTGTTTAATGATATTTACCATATTTCCGTAGTGGCCCCAACGTTAAACACTGTGGTGTTTGCAACAAGTGTGTGGAAGACTTTGATCACCATTGCCAATGGCTGAACACGTGTGTGGGGGGCAGAAACTACTGGTAAGACAACATGGAGGGACTTTCTGTTTCTGACTTCTTAGCCGATGTCTAAATGAAACGTGACATGCTGTATAAACTAACAACAGGTTTTGTGTGTTGCCTTCAGGTGCTTCTTTGTGGCACTGTGCTCTGCTACGCTTGGCGTCTTCATGCTTGTTGTTGTCATCTTGTTCATATGTATTCAGCATTACTTGAATCCAGACAGCCTCCGGACTGCCCCACAGTTTCACAGTGAGTCACCATAATATTGAACTTTGGTTTAGAAACGACTTTGATCATATTGTTGTTAAAAGCTGTTTCTGTGTAATTGTTCTTTGCTCCTTCTTTCTGTAGATCTGCTGGGGAACAGTACCTGGCTGGTGTTTTTACCCTCGGCACCCATAAAGACTAGTTCAGCTGGTCTGCTTATCTTAGCCTTTATGACAGCCATGCTGAGCATCGCCTGCCTGCTGCTGCTCGCTCATCTGCTGGGCTTTCACTTTTACCTCTGTGAGTCCCAATCTTCAAGACAGACATTTTAATTGGGTTCATTTCCCTTCATTCAGCCAATAATTCTCACTCTTCTTTGCTTTTCAGTTTTTAAAGGCATAAGCACGTATGATTATATAAAGACGCAGCGCCAAAAAGAAGGCAGAAAATCTGAATCAGGAAATCCAAAAGATGTGAAAATCCATAACAAGACCCTACAGGTGAGACGCGTCCTGCCTCACACTGGGTGACATTTAGTTAATCTCTTGTGTGTAAAAACATTTAGTTTTCCCTTTTCTTTTTTTTTAAAGAGTCAAGATACCTCCATTGACTGTGAGCCAGCATTATCACAGAGTTCAGGGTAAAACACATTCCTTACAGATCTTGTTGTACTCTTATTTAAGCTAATTTGGAGGTGAGTTAATATCACTCTGGTTTTCCTGCAGTACCTGCAAATTGGGAAATAAAGGCTCACTCGCAAGCCGATTTTCAGAGTCCATATGCACTGAGGTAAGTGTGTCTACTTTGTATATCTGTTGAATTATTTGACATGCATCAAATGGGTTATCAAAATAACAACTTATCACTTTTCATAAAGTAAAAAAAGGTGCTTTACAAAGACATAGAAAAATCTAAAGATAAAAGTATACTACATTGAAATCTGCTTGCTTTCCAGTTGGAAACCTTGAGGAAATCGGCAGATAAAGAGAACCGTTTCCTTTATGGCACAGAAGATCCCACAAAAAACACAGCAAGTAAGAGTTTGACAATTATATCTACACTTTTTTTGTTGCATCAGCCTAATTTAAGATGCCAGAGATGCAAAAAGATTACAAAATACAGAATGATTGGACTGCATTACAGTGTAAATTAAAGTATTTATACGTTTCAATTGCAGACATATTTAAGGACTTTTGTCAGCATATGGATTACAAATGAATATTAGTCCATACAGTTTGTAAATAATACTTGTCTCCTCTTGATTCCTGTGTCTAATAGTGGAATTGAGCAACAGTAAAAGCAGGATGCCCGACATTGAAGAGGCTCAGAGCGGCGTTGTGACGTCTGCTCACAGAGTTCCAGGAGTGCAGGACCCTCTGGGCAGCGCCGTTATGACTCCAGATGACACTTAGCAGTACCTGATGTCCGTGTGGCGGTGCATCGGGATAAGCTGCTCTGAGGATTTATTATTTTATCAAGAAACATTTGCGACACAATCACATGGAGCATTGTGATATGGACAGTGGACGTCTTGAACTTCATGGAATGTTTTTGTCCTCCAGTGGATATTTTGTATGCAGTCTGAACTGTGAAGCCGTCATTGTGTTTCTTTTCCTTTTTTTTATCTGCACTTTTTTATGACAACCTTTTGAATTATTTAAAGCGTTGTTTTATCTCACCGACTTTGAAAAAAGAGAGCCAAAGTCCGGCCCCACTTCCAGGTCGGCCTCTATTCCACTACACTGAGTCAGATAAACAGACAGATTTTGGCATGTTTCTCAAACAGTTTACTGTTCATATTCCAAGCCAAATGAGATCAAGAAATGTACTGGCAGTAACTTTCAGACTCTTATCATTGTATCTGATGTCCAAAGAGAAAGCCTTTTATGGCAAAATGAATAGTCTCACTAGAAGTAGTGGAGCGCACTGTGAATTGTATTTATTATTTAATGATTTCTCAAAGCTGTTGGTGTTTAGAGACTGTTTTTGCTAGATTTGATAGTAAAGATTTTAAATTAATTGATTTTGATTTTCTTCATTAGCTAATTTGACCACACAGTGGCACTTTCCAGCCAAAGTCCCAGCTTCTACACGTTTTTACAGTTTCTAACACTGTATTCTGAGCTAAATACTGTACAGTACGTATCTGAATGGATTTGTCAGCAACATACAGTATGAACCACTGATTCATCAGCAAAAGTGGGTAAAACAAAGCATTGAAGAGGGTCCTTTGATTGAGATCCAAATAGAGCCCTGCACGTTGATGTAAAAAATCATTTTCAGCCATTCAGCGAGATGGAAAAAACATCACCAGAGAGATCGATGCTCAAGGCTACAATTTTTAGGGAAGAATTTCCACCTTAAATTAATTTTTTCGCGAGTAAAATAAAGTGTATCACCAACTGATAATCAAATGGATGTGTCTAGAGGGGAACAGCACATATTTTTAACTGGTTGTAGCCACAGAAATTGACCTGGAAGAAGTCAGAACTGAGCTTTTTCTGCTGAAATTCAATGATGAGGAAGGATATGTGTTGTTATTCTATTTAACATCTCTGCTTGAACTCTTTGTTGAAATACAGCTGTAGGCTGTTACATATTTTACCACTAGATGGCTATCAGCAGCATTAATGTAAAAAGAGGAATAAGAAATTATATTGTTTTAGTGAAGTATATTGGTATGAGTTAACAAAAAAGGACCATTATTCTATGTTTTCATTCCACAACTAAAACAAGTTGTGTAAATAGGAATTATTTGAGGGGGATATTTAAAAAAAGTGCATCTTTTAACCACACTGTGGCGCAACTGAAGCAGCCTAAGATAGACTATACAGTATTATGTCATGCAATGATTTCACTCAGTCCAAGCTGTTTTCATCATGATCTGAGCCCTTCCTTTTGCTTATGGACATGCACATTTGCCCCTGTGGTTACATTGTATATTGGAGATCTTGGCAACAATATAATTCAAACCATGACATAAAGTCCGTCTAACCATCTACTTGTTATGTAACACATTAGTTCACTGGACATCAGATGAGTAAGGTTTCGATGTATTGGCAGGATAAGCATCCATTTTCCAGCAGAACATTTCTCATCATGATTTAAAGTGTAGTTCCTCGAGTCACTTCCATATGTGCACCAAGTGTTCAACCAGGACATTAAGACATCATTTCCCTGGACAAGAGCCAGGAACAGGGTGACCTCATATTTAAAACAAAACGTTGTATTGCTACTGTATGTGACCATTGGACTCTCATGTCCTCATACTATAGTTCATGATCACAGAAAGGGTTAATCCTGGTTGGTTATTAATGAAGCTGCAACGACCCTCCACAACAACAACAAAACCTGGTCATTTGTTTACATGTTCCATCACCGCCTCTTGAATCACCTAAAGATGCTCCAAAAGGCTTGTTTATCAGGGCTCCACTGACCGTTGTGGCACCATCACAGCTCCAGCACCGAGGCGAGAGGAAAACAGCCCGTCGCAGAGCGCGGCAGCCAATCAGCGGGCTGGTTTCTCTTCAGCATCTCGGAGGGGAGCGCACAGTCGGGCAGACGGGAGATCAGCGGCGGGGAGGAAACACACTTCAGGAATCCGCGACGCGCAATTATGCTTTTGTGAATTTGACGGAGGATTACATCAACACCAGGTGATTAAACACGGATTTGGCACTTCTTAAAGTTGCCTGTTTTGGCTCATTGCGGTCATGCATGTTTTCACACTATAAAGAATTCGATGACTGCATTCCAGCCCACACAAATAGATCTGACAAGGTGTTTGTTGTTTTGTTGTCATGTCTCTGCACGTTTGCTTCCTGTAGAGGCTTCTGAGTTTGCAACTTAAGGGACATTTAAAGCTGTAAAGACGTTTAGGCAGAATTCTACGCCTCGAGTTTCAGATTGAGAATTTAAAGATTTTAAACAAATATTTAGCTATATTGCCATGTTTGGTATTGACATAGGCTACATATGCATTACTCGGCTGGCAATAACACATTGATCATGTGGGGATCTGACATTATGTAACACGTTTCGCTCATACACCCTCGTTTCAGCAGGAGCTGCAGCAATGTCCGCTAACATAAACACGAGCTCTCTGTTGATCTTTAAAACGCGGGATCAATGACAGCCACAGTGAAGGCTTCTGCATTAAGAACCGTTATTGGTTAAAGGCAATGATTGACAATGCGTCTGGCCTGTGGCTACAGCTTGCATGCCAATCTGCTGGGTTACATAATTATGCATGGAATGTAGGCCTTACTTCATTAGCCTGCTGATTCCATGCAAATTAATGTCATAGAGGAGTGAATATGGTCGTAAAGGCCATGCAAAGACCCCTACGAAAGAAATATGTTCATTCCTTCTCAGTTATTTTGTTATGTATCTGCGTGCTCCCCATAGGTTGAATTAAGTATGCATGAGAAGAAGACACAGTCACTGACTTTGTCCCAGATTTCTCTGTTCTAGGTTTCATTGCATCGGTCTAAGAGCCTATGGGTTCTGTCACAAACAATTAACCTCAGAGAGTAATTTACCCTATTTTGTTTGTGATGACTCAATCTCAGGTCAGGTTAGAAAATAAAGGGGGTTGGGTGTTGTAGTCCGACAGCATTTTCTTTACTACACAAAACCGTGGGGCAATCTTTTGTTCATGTTGACCTTACATTGGGGAGTAGCTGCCATGGTGTTTTTCACTGCGTTATCTTTTAGCATTTGTGGCTGCTATAAAAGAAATTGCAACAGAAACACAGATGGCACTAACATTGCATTGCAAATACTTAAAAATGAGTTGAATTAAGACATTATACAACCCAGTCTGGCTTCTCAAAACCTTAAACTAGACTCAGAGATAATTTGCTGCCTCTCTCTCTCCATGTGAGCCATGTCCTGGACACTTATCCTGTCTCAGGCATCATGTATTCCTCACAAATGTGGGGTTGCATAAGGACCCCCGGCTGTCTTTACACTGCCTTATAACTCTATTTGGCCTGCTGTTGCTGCCAACAATAACCACTGTAGCTTGTTGCTAACATCTTGTTTTTCTTCTGCTCAATGCTTGCCAAGATGTTTGACTCACAGAGCAGTTAAAGGGGTTTAGGGAGGCGAGGACTGACAGAGACAGCGTGGTGGTGACCTCAGAGTCGAGCTGCAGCAAGCTGATGTCATGCCTTCTCTCTTTGTGTCTTTGGGCAGGGGGGGAGTGAGGTTGGAGGACTGGCCAAACTGGGAAATGGTTAAGACAAATTAACACAAAAAGTAAGGAAATGTGTGTTTGGTATAGATTATTTATTTGTTGTCACAATGCTTCTTGGCAATACATCTTATACCCTTGGAACCTGTTTATTTACCTTTCAAATGGTGTCACATTTGTGAGGAACATGCATTTGTGGGATGAGCAGCAGAACTGAGTATGTGGGTTACGCCCATAAAAAATTACAAACCATTTGAAAGGTAAATAAACAGGCTTTCCAATGGTATAAGATTTATTGCCAAGAAGGATTGTTACAATAAATAAATAATCTACCAAACATAGACTTCCTTACTTTTTGTGTTAAGTGTATTTATTGGTGTCTGATGGGGCAATCTTGAGACCATGTTGAAGCACAGGGATTCATCAACAAATTCAAAGAAAAGACCAAAACCAACAATGTGTTTGTCCCTTTTCAGTTCTCACTAATTCTGTCTGAATCATAAAAACACATTACTGAAGTGATTTTCTTCTAAATATATGATGTAATTTTACAAAAAGTGATTATATCCTACAGCATCTTCTTAATAAACATTATTCAAACATGACCAAGTGATTGATTGAGAAAATAGTCAGCAGTCCTAATAAACTACACTGTGGCATTGGGTGAATTGGAACCTAAATGGTCATAGTAATATATTAAAAAAAGAAATCCCACATGCATCGGTCACTGTTTCCTTGAGACCTATGTGAGGTCATCAAACACTGCCTACAAGCATAGAATGAAGTCATCAAATCTCGTTTGTCTAACCATCAGTTCAGATCACCAGAATATATATATTTTAATAATAATCCAATTTCACCAGCTTGAACCATGAAATGATTGCCATCTCTGCTTAACATATGATTTACAAGTACATTGATGATTTAAATAGTTAGCAATTACTTTCTGTTGATCGGCTTATCAATTCATTGACTCATTGTTGCAGTTCATTGGCTCAATGGTTGAGTTTCAGGGCAATAATCATGGTTTACGACTGCTAGTCACCAGAATAGGTAGCAAAAAGCTGGAAGACATGGTGTACTCTAGATGGAGCTCAGTTTTAAGCACACTGGGGGGGGGTCCAGTGTAGTAATGATGGTCTCTGCTTTATGTTTTGATTGTCTGACACAGTCACATTCCTGAGCAGCTGCCTGGAAAGGACAGTGATCCAGATAAAAAAGCAGATGGGATCTCTGAAAGCCCACTTACTACGATGGCGTGACGAGGGAATACACCTCAGTTACACACTCTGCCCTCACACACTCGGACATATTCACATCATTCTGGGAACAGTGTCATCATGTCGTTGGTGAAAAACCATCTGTCGGGCTAGCAGTTAAAACTCAAAATGTAATTTATTGGTGTTTAAGTCTGCATGTTGTCTACCAGCTGATCTCCCCCCTGGAGAATGAATAGAATGTTCTAGCCATGGCTGCGTATTGTTGCTATGAATAGATGCTGTTCGAAATGGGTCAATTTATGGTTAAAGCACTCATCTGTGCAGTGTATTGCCAGAAGGCGAGTGTATGTAAGCATGCTGTCATCCAGTCACAGATTTGTCTCTGGAGATCTGCTCTTAACCAAATGGCTTCTCATTTGTATATGGCAAAGTGGGGCACAGGAAGAAAAAATATTTACAACGATGTTTTTTAATGTCTCATTCATTTTTGTATCAGTTTAAGAATTTTGCCAAATTACCAAATTGGTGAAGTAGACCTTCACTGCACCAAATTATTCTCCAAACTGTCTATATACTTGATCATAATAGCATTACAAAAGCAAACTGAATTTCCTTTCATCTGCGTATGTGGAGTACTTGAGGCCACTGAACTGTGTTAATGACCTCCCTCATGTATTGAACATGATGTGGTTTGAGGAGGCTCGTTGTACTGAGGACTTAGACACTTGGAACTACTGACTATAATTTGGAGGAGGAGAGTGAAAAGATTCCTTTGTTTCACATCGATTTTGCTGCTGTCATTGAAGCACAAAGGAAAACACACAGCAAGTGGCTACTCTATTTGAAGGATGTGCATCCCACATAAAAGTAAATGTAATATGATGAAACCTCAGTTTGGGCATCACATCTAAACACAAAGGAGATTTTACTCTGCTTGAGGTTTCCATGTTAGTAGGTTATAATTGGAATAAAATGTTTTAGTACAGTATAATTCTGTTGAATATCAATTAAACCCTCCATAAACATATAATCATACTTGAACTACTTTTTTAAGAACAGAAAATACAATGATCTAAAGTGAATGTGATGTAATTAGCGCCAAGTAGATTCATTCAATTCAATATTTGTTTGTTTTATCCACAAAGGCAATTGGATTTTTGTGACCCAAGTGAAGCAGACATGAAGTCATTTCCACAAACAGAACTTAACATGCAGGATTCTGTTCAAGAAGATGTTCGGCTGATGGTGAAACTGTTTTAAAAATGGATAAATTATTTTATAAGTCCATTGAGACAAAAAATGATTGCAGATTATAAGGATCAAAATAGTTTAGGTTGTTTATCATGCAGATATTCTCTGGTTCTAGCCTCTCAAAGTTTATAATTTGCTGCTTGTATGTTTTTTATTACCTTAAATGAAATACCTTTTGGTATTGGACATTGACATTTTATTGACTAAATTAGTAAATGATTAATACAAAATAAATCAACAGATTACTTAGTATATACAGTAATTTCAGCCTTTGACATGATTTTATTAGTTCCTAACAATGGTGTCTCACATTGAGCCTGTATGGCACAGTTATAAAAGGTGACACTTTTTTATTTATTACTTTAAATATGTTTATTTATTTATTTTCTAAGTGTAGTTAAAAGTATAATCATATGATTAAGTGGAACTTACTGATTTTATTATTTTCTTTATTAACAACTGATCAACTTGTAGTGGTATGTACAAATAGTTTGTGGTATGTAAACTTATAAAAACCATAAAATCTTCAACAACCACTATCTGGATTGTCTTGGCCTGAGTCCTCGATGACATATGACTACAAAACCCTGCCATCAATAGGGGTGCTCTGCGATGTCCCCATGTGTGTGTGTGTGTGTGTGTGTGTGTGTGTAGAAACGGGCCTGGGTCAGACAGAGGAGCCACTTTAGACAATGGGGTCCCAGTGTCTATTGCTCTGAATGCCATTATTCATAGACATTAATAATCTCTCCTTTTTTCTCCTAAGAATCGACATCTTGATTATAATGGCTTTATGCAGTGTCAAGCTTGGAACTTTTGTACCAATTTAAGTGTTGACTGTACTTAGCAAGGTCACATTTGTAATTGTTGGTCACAGAGTCGTGGACACACACCCCTTCGCTGTACAGTACATACAGTACTTGGGGTGAGTGAAAGCTCTTTATTGGAGACTTGAGGGACTTGCTTGAAACTTTGCTAGCTGGAGCAGACGGTTTGCTCCACGGGACACTGTATCTATCTACGGCTTGCATCTTGTATGAGCTGTAGCGAGTAAAACCACAGTTTTTTTTTAGATTTGGTTTGTGTGTACTTTGCTACACACAAGCATTAAGGATGCTGGGCTAAGTATGGGAACTGCTGGAAGGTGAGAAGAGCACCTTCACTTGCTACAAGTTTAGGATTACATTTTCTTAATGGAAATAGCAGAGGGACTTTTTTCTGTTTTGGATGACAGTAATTTGACTTTAATGAATAAGGACTTTTGTAAGCCCTTCAGATGCTTCTGCTCTGTCAGGATGATGATGTGCTGAGAGAGAAATCCCTGAAGTCAGACCAAATGAAATCATCCTAATCAAGAGAGGGAAGCGAAGTTGTTAGCGTGCGAATATAATCCTTTAAAGATGTGTCCCAGCAAACAATTACTCACACGGATGTTATCTTGAAGTCATTTGTTAATAATGATGAGGAGGAGGACATTTGATCTTGTTCCTTTTGAGGCTGTAGTTATTATTAGAAGGTTTCCCTCAATGTAGTTGTGTTTGTGACTGGATTGGACATTCTTTCAAACATAATCGTGTATCTATTGAACCAGGACTAAAGAGTGTCTAGGACAAGAGTGGGATATCGTACTTTGTGTTGTGTTGTGTCGTGTCAAGTGCTTTAATGTATTTTTTTCTTGAAATCCCTTCCACTCACATACAGTATGTACAGACACTTCCTCTCACCGTATTCACCTCCATTTTCATCTTTTCCACAGCACAAAGAGAAAACAAATGTCAGCTAGTCCAAGCACTGCACAGAAGGAACCAAATTCCCACACAAGCATGGCAGACCAGAAGTAAGTGTGCAGAAGTCACGTTATGAGTCTTCACTTCACATTTTGTGTGTTGGTTACAAATATCCATCTGCTCTCTTGGTTCTTGATTCGTCCGCCTTCTGAATTCCACAAGGATCTATTTATATCCTTCTCCTCTTTGCCAGAACACGCAAGACATCTGTGCATTCACAGAACCGCACCTCTTAAGATTCTAATCTTGCCTTGTTACACAGAAGTACCTAACAAAGAGGGGACAGCAAGTTGTGTCTTGACCTTAAGGAATGACACTTTCTGTGGAAGGGTTTGCCCGTTGCAAGTCTTGCAGAAGAGGCTTGGATCAGATGTAACTCTGCCAAAAACTCCTCCTCTTCTTCTTTTTCTAGTGTAAAATATATCTGTTCCTTTTTATTAAATGCTTAGCTTTTTATGTAACTATATAGGGAATTATAAAAAGCTGTTGCTTGATGTTCAGCCAATAGGACCTCTTGTAATCTGTAGTCTGTCATCGGAAAGTGTTGCTGCATTTTCCATTACATCACCTCAACTGAAAACTGCCATGTTCACCTCTTACAAATGATGTTGTATTTTCCCCCCTCAGAGACAACATAGATGACTTTAAAGTTCAGACAGCCAAGCACCCTAACTTGGGCTCGGCCCCTTTACGGCCACACAGTGAACAGTCTAAAGACCGGATGTCCAAAAGGCTTTCTACTGACTCTAATGGGACCAGTGACGGAGGGGTGGGCTCGTCCACACCGGTGGAGGTGACCGCTTTAGAGGAGTCGTTTCGCCGCTTCGCCATCCACGGTGATACTCGCGCTACAGGCAAGGACTTGCACGGCAAGAACTGGTCCAAGCTCTGCAAGGACTGTGGCGTGATCGACGGTAAAAACATCACCCTCACTGATGTGGACATCGTCTTCAGCAAAGTCAAGTAAGAAAGGCAAACTGTACATTTGAACTACAGTTCACTGTATAAAAGAACCTTTCATTTATCTGGCAACATCTGAGCCTGCAGGCAAGCCACGACATGATTCTTATTCTTAATAAGAGATGACTTCATGCTTACACACTCCGATTAGCATGCCCAAAGGTCACTAAAGTGATGCAAGTATGGTTGCATTGTGGTTGTTAAGAACATAAGAAGTCTTTGGACTGCACTGTAGGAATGCTTTTATTCTATTGTCTTTGTTTTGAGAAACATTCTTCTGTGGCATCGTCTTTGGCAAGGAGGCTTCGACCTTATTAATAACACCTAATTAAAGTGTCAACTGTTTTATTAGTGTCTGCACCAACAAACATTAGGCCAACAATGTTTGTCAAATTAGCAAATGCAAGGGACTCCAACCGCACATATTTTGTAGTGACTGATTTCCGTTTTTTAGGCCGTTTTGCCTTCTTTTCTTATATTAACTCGGCTTGACTGTCCATTAGAAGCAGCCAGAGCAAGAGGCCAGGATGGCTCATCCTGTATCTCCTCAGGCATGGTTTATTCATCCTTTACTGTCAGATTTAAATGGAGTAGAGTCTAATAAAACCTTAATATTATTTAACCAAAAAGGAAAAATGTTTCTTCTGCTGTCTAAGATTACCAGAGTACTATAGAGTATATTTGGACTATTGGTCATAGCACTATGAGAGATAAGTGTAGTGTTGTGAATGTCATATTATTGCCCACATACCATAGGACACAGAATAAAGCTGATGTAAGAAAGAACATGGCTGTTACAATGCAGGTTTATATTTTGTTTCCCGCAATGTTCATTCATACATAAAGCAGCTTTGATTTTTTTCCTGGTTCAATGTTATGAATAAAGATTATTCTGCTAGGCAGCACCAGAATAAAACAGTATGGCTTGAAGACACACTCTGCAGGAATGAGAATCTCACATTGAATCAGTGAACTTTCCATAATCTGCTGGTGTGTAACAATTATCCAATCTTAGTCACCTTATATAATGAGGTGATCCAAAATGGTTTGAATGTGATTTTTTAGAAAGTGTTTATCCCTGTTTTTATAACATAAAAATGGTAGTCCTAAAAATGTATTTCCATCAAACTGGACTTACTGACTTCAACAGTTATGAATATAGAGTATGTGTGAAATGGCTATATTTGAGGGATTTCAGATTTGTTGTGTATCACATCGAAAGAAATAGAGAAATAATTATAAAATAAGTATTGTACTTTAAAATCAATTGGCACACCACCAGTTAGTTAAAAAAATAAACAGCCTAAATATTGTAAGCTTGTATCATAAATAGTAAAAATAGTCTCAAAGAGGAAGCCAGATTGTCACAACCCTATGTTCAAAGATTTTCTAAATAGGTTTTGGCTGCAGAATAGAAAATGCAAACTAAACCATAAAAACAGGTTCTTGAAGTCTGCATGTTTTCATGATTTGTAGTATTTCTGCAAATAATAATGGACATTCTCTGTTGAAAGATAATAAACAACTCAATTATTTCAGCCATCCCTTTTTACAGTAAGCTTGAGATGTGTTTTATAAAGCATAAAAAGTATACTGGTTTGTCACGTGGTGAGTCAGACACCAGTCAACACCTTTACTGTTGGCATGGCAATGGTTGTCAATGTTTACTGTCGTTAACATTTCTTGGCAAGAATATCAAGTGAATTTAAAGATGACAGCATGATTTAATCTTGTTTACATCCCACTCCTTTGGAGAGCAATATTTGGAAATATGCTTAAAAATATGGTGCAAGCACTTTAGGGGGAAAAAACATGTTTCCTGTCATACATGCTATCTGTGGTGAACCTGTGTAATGTTGTTTACACATTACAGCACACTATGTTAACACATATAGTCATTGGTTCTACTGAGGGTCCCAGATAGCTTGCTTTCTGAACCACAGCCGTGTCGAGGAGGATATTACAGTATACTTTCCGACAAAGCGTGTGGTGAGCCAGAGGTACAGACTGGGGGAAGGGCTCGTGTTCGTGTCTTTTCTGACTCCAAGCATGACTGAGCCGGGGAGGGCTGCCATGCCACAGATGCAGATCTCCACTTTGCCTTTAATCAGTGTCAAAGCTCTTTGCTTGCACACGAAAAATTAAACATCCTAATTAGCACTGGCTGATCACAGTACGGCCGAATGAATCTGTATCTGTTGTGGGTGTGGAAGTCTGCTGCTCCACATTGAGTCTCTGCTGTGTTGTTACTCTGCTTTGAGCCAGAACACCATACTATGGATGAGAAAATAATCTGGTGTTGACTAATTAACTGCACACATGGTGTTATGGTGGCTTCTTTTTCTAGGCTTTCGTTGTATTTCCTCATCACTGAACATGATCGTAGGCGGTGCAGGAGCGTATTAGCATGACACAGATTCAGCCAAGTACTGTGTCAGATCCATATGGATCATGTACTGCAGATGGTTGAACTATGTAAATAAACAGCAGGTCAGATCCCACAGTAACCAGAAATAAAATAAAGCTCCACTCGCCTCTATAACCTTTGTCGTTCCTTACCTTATCACAGCCGCCTCAGATTGTGATTTACTGTTTATTTACACAGTTTAATAATATATGTGCTTGGGGGAATGTAATAGCTCAGTGTGGGGAGATGTGCAGAGGACACACAGTTATCTTGCTCGGACAGAAGCGGCAGCTGGAAGTCCAGTTCCCCTCTGACAATAGACAGCATGGAACAGGCGCAGAATGGAGCTCTCAAATGTTCAACACTGATGGATCGCCCAAACAAAACCGCTCACTAGATGAGTCAAATTAATAATAAACCCAAACATCCCTGTTTACTGTAGCTTGTTGCTATGACAGCAGGTTGCCCAGCAGGACTGAGGGTTTTATGGACTGTTGTTTAGGTGATTTATTACCACGGCAATGGCTGTTTGTGTTTGTGTTTGTGTTACTATGCACTTTTTACATGGAAGTAAAACGGGCAAAGGGCCAGTTAAACAACTGGAGCACTCTCTGAAGGAGAGTGATTTATGATGATGATCTGTGGTACAGTACTGTCAGTAGTTACGACATTATATTTTATTAATGAATACAGGGATTCAGCAGGTTGAAATGTCCAGAGCTGGAATGAAACATCAGGGTGCTGGATCCTGACTGCAGCTGAAGTGTAAAACTGGACAATATGATCCATGATATGAAGAGACAGTCACACAGCTGACAGGTGTGTGTAAATGTGTGCGGTTGCTCAGACAACAGTTGAGTACAGGGCGACAACAACAAACCAGTGAAAGTTTTCCCACTGTTTATCTCAGCAGGATACCATCTCCATGCTGTCTTACATCTGCCATGTTGAAGTGATCACACATGGCTCTGTGTACACTACTGTCTACTTTTAAGCTTTCAAACTTTACTGAGAGGCTGGAGAAAAGATGATAAAAATATGACTTTTCTGTCCCTAGAGACTGTAGTTTTATCCTATACTTAAGCTCCTTTTCCGCCCTTATTACAGGAAGAAATCCTGTCGCACCATCACATACGACGAGTTCAGGGCTGCACTTGCTGAGCTGGCAAGAAAGAAATACAAAGAAAAGACTGGAGAGGAGGCCGAGGCCGAGGTCTTCAAGCTGATTGAGGGAAAGACGCCCGTCATTGCAGGAGTCACGGTAAGACTGAAAGGTCCCATATTATGCAAAAAAGAAATTATGTCTTTTATACATAAATATGTGTCTCCGGTGTGTCAGGAGACTCACAATGTGTCCGACAATATGACCCTTTCTCTTTTAGTTTTTACCAATATCTCTAAAAGTGGGGGTACAACAGAGCTGAACCAGATTTGCAGACGGCCCTATCAGAAACGTTGCTGTATCAGTAACAATGCGCAACGTGTTTTGGAAGTAATATGGTCTGTTTTTACATTAGCAAGCATTGCTAACACTCAGAGCTAATGCTGTACTGGAGAGAGTATGTGTAAAAAAGCCAGATATAAGAAGGTACTCACCTTGTGGTAAGCCTGCAAGAGAAAAAGCATTTGAGCTCCATACTGTTTCAGGAATAATCCTTGATGTGGTTTGGAACATAATATGGCTTTTAATCACGGCAGCATTTAGCTGAGAATCTGGGTGGAAACCTTTCACTTCACAGAGGAGAGCTCATGCATGCTCCAAAGGGGCGTGGCCAGCAGCAGCTCAGCCACATTTAAAGCTACAGACCCAGAATCAGCAATTTACTAACAGGGCGGAAATAGAGGGGTATGAGGCATGGCTAGAATGCGTGATCTGTTTGGTATTTTGAGCAAAACACTTCATAGACATGTTTTTTATATATCTGAGACCTATAATATATGCCTAAAAATGTTATAATAGGAGACCTTTAAATGGGTCAATATTAGACTTTTTAAACCAGGAGTCTTGGGATAACCTTAAATGTTTTCTTGACTTCCTCACAGAGGGCCGTGGCTTCCCCGACGGTGAGCCGTCTGACGGACCCAACCAAGTTCACAGGGTCACACAAGGAGCGTTTTGACGACACTGGCCGCGGGAAGGGTAAGGCTGGACGAGTGGACGTGGTTGACACTTCTGGATACGTCTCGGGGTATAAACATCGAGGAACGTACGAAAAGAAATTGAATAAACTCGCTTAGGGCAAACCCATGTGAGGGCGGGTAAGGAAATAAACATTTGGACAACTACTAGGATAATTTTCTATTAAAAGAGTACTCAAGGAAAGCACAAAAGAATAGGATTTCATATTATATAGGATTTCCCCAGCCATCTATTTTGTGTGTGCGTGTGTCTGTGTGCGTGTAGAAGAGTCGTTTTTGAGTTCCTCTCTTTGAGAAGTGTGAGAACTGGAAAACTGTTTACATCTATTTTTACAATGTCATCACCAGCTGGTACATTCCTGTCTGATCGCAAGTTACTGCCAAACACTGAAGAGAACAAACGAGAGAAACTTACGCTATGAATATTAAAGATTTGTTTCATGATAGGGCCTTATAATATTTATTGAGCACAGTGAACAACAAGCCAAGAAAAACAAAAGAAAAGTGGGACAACAGTTGAACGAATTAACATTGCACTTTTTAATGGAGATTTTTCTATTCCCCTATTTAGCTAAAGAAATGCATTTTGTATTTGTTGTGCATCGTTTCAATGGGAATTGGCACACTTTTGACAGAGATATTATCAATGTTGAATTATTTTGAAAACTTAAATTGTTCCATCTGTGTTAATTGTCAGTCTGCCATCCCCACTTGTCAACTGTTATTAAGTCTTAAAAATAACCTGCTGTTCATTTTTTTTTTTTTAGAAGCTCACACTGTTATTTGTATTATTTGCCTTCAGCTCAAACCAAGAAAATATCTTAAGAATTTTGAAAACTAGTTTTTTTGCTTAGATAAAAAGTAGTTAACTGTTAGACTGAAACATTTTGGACTTTTGCCATATCCTCTTACTTTTGTGACTATGTTAAACATATAAACTCCTTCCATGCAAACCTTTTTAAATATGCCTGATTATAACACTTCAATAAAAAAATCTAAAGTAATCTAAGATAATATATTTCCTCTTTCGCCAACATGCATTTTGAATTTGAAATTAGTGAATTCAGTTTAAGAAGCTCTTACCACATTAGATGAGCTCAGTTGTACAAGATTGTATTTTTAACATTTTACTTATATTTCCTCATTAGATTTCTATACATTAGTTCTAATATATTTGTGGTAAGATTGTGTATTCTAAAAGTTTTAGCCACATGGCTTAATTTATGACACAACTACATATGTTGTTGTTTTCTGTATTGCTGTACTTTGTGCATGTTTATGTATATTGCATTTGATTCAGAAGCATATAGACGAGCAGGAGTTTGTCATATCTTATTGCTGTGAGGACAGACTACTGGACAGACTTCAATATTTTACTGCTAAAAAATACTAAGTGATGTGAAATTGTGGGATTATGATAAAATATTGTATTGCTTTGAAATCAATATGTATCAACTTGTACATACAAAGTCAGCTACACTCCAACGTTAATATATTTGTCTGTTGGTAAAGATTAGGAGTACCCATTATGTGCGGTACTGTCATCCAAGGCACAAAATCAACTGAAAACAAAAGTAGGGTTCTACTGTTGTATCCTTATGTGATATATGAGATGAAAGGGAAATAGCAAACAGGTGACATACTTTTGTAGAATATTTTTCCAACATAGTGACAGTGTTTTGGTCACACACTACCTGTAGCCTCAGCTAATGAAGAATCATGCATTAAAACTAGCAGCTATTACTGTGTTAGTTGTGTCTGCTGCAGTAGCTTGACCTGTTTTCTGTGCTTTATGCCAAATACTGTGCACCTTTAATGTCTTTTGTATTTTGCAAATAACTTTTAATGTACTATTGTGCCCTGGTGCATGCAGTGTGTTCTTGTTCTTTAGACCTCTTAATGTGTGTTCATGATTTGTAGTGCATTACTTAAAATAAAAACCAACCCCAGAACCTCTGCTAAGCATGTTTCAGGGTGTCAGTCAAAACACTGTTATATTTGTATGGCTTTTTTTCAGGAGTACGTGAAACTCCCTGTTTCAATGTTACTAACCTGTAATATTAACTTGTAAAAACAAGCTACATTCAGTTTATGTAGTAGCATCCCCATGCTAACCTGGTTTGCCAGGTCTCGCATTAGTGCTTGTGAGAGGAAAGTGCATCTGTGTGTGTGTAGCTCTCCAGCCCGAAGGCAGAGATATAAATAAAGTCACAGTGCAGCTGGAATCTAGATGCATTCATTCCACTGCAGCGTACAAAGCAGAAGAAGACAAGCGACCTACAAAAAAGAAAAAGGGGAAAAGCAGAGAGACACAATCTTGCTACTGATCCAGGAAATACATTATGACCTTCTCACTAACATTTTCCCCCTTAAAACCATTTAACATAACAGCCCTGTCACACACTTATACACAAACTTCCTTGGATGAATTGCCTTTGCCCATTACTGTTTACATCAAGCAAACACAGCCTATACAGATTTTTGTTTAAATAATAAACACATTTTTTTTTTTTCAAAAGGGCTTGGAACTTAATACACACATATTAAAAAGGATATGAAGTAAAAAAAAAAAAAGCTTTAAAAAATAGTCTGTAGCTGCAGGGGCTTGTACAGTGAATGCAATGCTAATATGACGCTCAGCAAAGTCTTGCTTTGAAATGTCTATCCCACTGTGCATTCCTCTTTAAAGTTCTCCACTTCCCTTCAGCTCAGCTAGCAAACACTCGTTGGTAGCCACCAGAGACCTGCAGTACAGAAACAAATCATAAACTAACCACGTAGAGCTGGTGTAAATGTGAGAACATCATTCATTGTGAAAACCTAAAAACAAGTATTAACACCAAGATGTCTACATCTTCTTACCGGTGGCTTTCATGCAACATATTTGACATCCTTGACTTTCTCAGACTCATGCACTTTCTCCTTCAACCCCTCGATTTCTTTCCTCAGCTCCTCCACTTCAGTCTGGGCCTCTGAGGATTTTTAACGACAAAGTGTGAGTTTTTCTAAAGAAAGCAGCCTAATTAGCACTTCATTTCTCCAATTGGCGTACACACCCACCTTTAATCTGAGAGATTGGTGAACTTTTCATCATGGACTTCAGATACTGTCGTTCTAACTTGATGAGCTGTTTCTGTAGGCCGACATTTTCCTCCAAGACAATCCTCAGCTGCTCGTTAAGTTTGGCCTGTGTTTGAGAAAATGAAATAATGACAGTAAGTTTATCAAAACTATCAAGGCCTCCTAAAGCTCAACATTGCCTTCTAGTGATGAATCCACTCACAACTGCACTGCGAGATTCCTCCAGCTGATCGGAGAGGTTACGGACTTCAGTTTTGTGCTCCTCCTCACGTGCAGCCGCTTGAAAGCTCAGTGCATCAGTTTCCCTTCTTAAGGTCCTGACCTCTGCCTCCCGACTGGAAATATCGTTTTCCATCATGGAGAGGATCTGGACTGCCTGAGCTAGAGCCACAAATAGAATAATGAGAAGACATTCATTATCTTTAGGCTCCTGTAATCAGATAACACATTCCCCAAACTCACACAGGAAGTTGTTGTTATGATGCAGCGACCGCTCTCCAGTCCAGTGTTTGTCCACGAGGTTGAGGAGCATCTCCAGAGGTTTCCTATAACCACCCTGGGATGTGAGATAAGATATTTGTTTATAAGAGAAAATAAACAACTTTAAATATATTTTGTACAAGTAGGAAGAACAACAAAAAAACGCAAAAGAGTAGACTTAATTAATTTCCCACCCTTTTTTTCTTCTCCCCTTGCGGCTGCATGCTGGATTCCCCTTCTGTCTTATTGAAGCTAGAGTAGGTCAGTCTTGGAGGATGTAAGATGGGGTTGGAGGGGTCAGACAAATTCAAACCAGGACCACGTGGACTGGGAGGGCCGGATATTAACTAATGAGGAACTATGACGATGACTTGGATCTGAAAAACATTTGAAAACACATTTAACTACATGTCAAGAAAGTGGGTTGTGGATGTGTATTAATGTCTGACAAAGGATTGTATTCAGTACAGACATTATTCTTACCAGGATTAGGGGTATAATGTCCCTTTGCTGCTTGCCTGGTGTGCTTGGCGAAGTCCTTTTGCTTTCCAGACACAGGTCTGTGTTTCTCTACATAGGGGCCAAAGGACACCTTTGGTCTTTCAGTCACTTTAAATGTGGAAGAGCTTCTTTTATGAGATGGTTCTTTCACGTGGGGCACTTTGGACTCTGTGTTATCTGGTCAAATTATAAATGACACAATAATACACAAAAATTAATTTACCCTCATGTTCATGATTAAAAGCAAGAGTAATATAATAATAAAAACAGGAATTGGCTTTTGTCTCCACCTAGTGGAAAAAACAGGACAATGATGAGATAAAATAAACTGGATCTTTATTGATCCCTGAAGGGAAATGCAGGTGTTATAGCAGCAACAGAATACGAGATAAACACAGGTAGTACACCTGAGAATATACACAGAGATATTAAGAATAATTTACAATTATCTTTAAAAGTATTTTATCCCGTGTTCATCCAGAACTGGTGACCAATTCTAATCAAAATACCAGATTATAATTACGATAAAAAAAAGTAGATTTTGGGTTAACAACTCCTGGTTTTATTATTAAATCGCAACAACAGAAAAAGTGGTGCCAAATATACTTCAAATGTTATCAACTGTTAAAATCTCCATGCTACTAATCAACCACAAACAGGCGCTTGAAAAGCTCTATATCACAAACTGACTCTTACCATAATTTGTAGGGGAATTCCTGAGGATGGATTTAGCCCATTCCTAAAAATAAAACAAAAACACATGCAGTATATATAACAATGTAAATATACTACTGATAATTGTTTGACCAGAAGTCAAAATCACCTGTTTTGGAGTAGAACTCCTCAGTTCTGTAAAATCATTGGATTCGTTGTTTGATTCTGAGACAGAAAACAGTTTGTAAAGAAGTTACAAAAATGTCACTTGGTTGGTTTTAAACTGAAAATGAGTTTGTTGACTTTGACCTCTTACCTTCTGCCTCGTGAACCGAGAGGGACTGAGTGTCACTTTGCCCTTCATGATTCCTCGCAACAAAATTCAACACAATATCATCGGTGTCCGTCAGGAGAGAGAGCCTCCTGGTTAAGCGGTCAACCAAAGCCAGTCTCTGATCACTGCTTCTGTGAAACACAAGCAAGACAGAATGATACAACTCGAGAGAATAACAGGTGAGATATTTGTTTGGATAACTGCAACTGTAAGTGAGTGTTTTTGCACAATCACTTTTGTCTTTAAAAGCTCTACAGTGATATGTATGTGTTGCCTTTCTTCATAATCAAACATTGTAGTCACTCCCTTTCTAACAAAATTCATGTAAATCAAAATACATTTTGAGTGTTTTCCATTTTCTCAAGATCATAGGTAGACCTATTCAGTCAAAAGTGAAGTGAAACCCAAGCATTTGTCTGCCAGTTTACCTTTGCTCAGCAACCTGATTTAAAGAGGAGCTCTTCTGCTGAGGTAGAAGGTCAGAGGAGAACTGCATTATGGCAACTTTGCGCTCTGTGTCTCTGATTGGACAGCTGTCTAGAAAGCAAGAAAGGACACTCAGTTGCGTTGAAAACTGACCGGAGATAAGCCCAAACTGGGGAAGGTGGTTATATTTTACCTAGTTTGCGTAGGTTGGGCATGGCATGCACCAGGAAAGGGCGGTATTGTGGGTAACTTTTAGTCAGAGGGTTGAGTCTGAGGTCCAGCTCTCTCAAAGCTGGCAGCTCGTACACCCCGTTCACCTCTTCAAGGGAAGGAATGCGGTTATAGTACAGGATCAGCCTCTCAAGCACTTTCAAATGTTGAACCCCCTGGGGAGGAAACAATACCGTTTTGAAAAGAGGTTAACAGTTATGAGCAGATTTTAAAAATGTCCCAAATTGGGATTAATAAAGTACATCTTATCTTATTTTATATCAGATCAGCATTTTCAAGTATACATTTTGAGCATGGAATAATCTACAAAGACATCTAAAATTAGAAACATTCATAACAAATAAATGTAAGAGCATCATTAAGAGTGGTGACAGAGGCATAAGGTTGATTTTCTTGAGAGGCAAAAGAGTTTTTGTTTTATTGTACATTTTTGTAAATCATATTGCATATGTGTTGTGATTTTAATGTGGCTGCCTGGGCCGGATATCTCAATGCAATTTACTGGTTAAAAACACAATGCATGTATAACCATGTTTAACAAATTAAGAAACAAAGGATAAAAACTACTGGACAGTACACTTTGTCAGTTTTCCTTATAGGGGAATTTAATTGAACCCCCACAAACACATTAACAGCTTAAAGACTTGATCCAGAGTTTAAACTTTTAAATATAGTCTATGGTTTAAACCCACCTCAATGCAGACGATAGCGTTGCAGGAGAGGTCCAGAGACTTCAGACGGACAAAGTTATTCAGAGCATTTCCCAGATGTCTGATCTTCTCCTCATACGTCCCCGGGAGGCTCAGTGAGCGGACATCACCTGTTTAAAAGAACAACATGTACTATGAGACTGCAGTGAATTATTAGCTTGTGGTGCTTGTGGTTTGCAGCAGATTGCAGTCATTGCTAGTGGCTGTGTTAGCTGGCGTTAGCTTAGCCGTCAATGCTAAGGTTTGGAAAAGTAACTACGGTTAGCTAAAATAGTTTTAAAACAACACAAGCTCAACGCCATGGCTTGACCTGTAATAGTCGCTTGTATGTATTCGCATACAGCGCTTGTATTAGAATTAGATCATCTTACCAAGATAGGGATGTTTTAATTGTAATCTCTCCCGTATCCATTGCTCTGTTATGGTTGTCAAACTCTCCGCCGCCATACTTTTCGAACTCATGCTGCCTTCAGGTACTGTCGGAAGAAACCGAAAGCATCATTCAGTTTGACCTTTACATATTGATGTACCCCAAATGGTGCACCATCTGTTTTACTGATTAAACGCAAAGACTGTATATCATAATCGTTTGCTACTCATACTAACATTAGCTATTATTTTTCTACCGTTAAAATAATATTTTTTTCTGCCATACTGATAGATCTAATCAATTACATTATATTCGATACATAGGCCTATACAATTAATACATTCATAAATATGTATGCCTACGCAACTAATACATATGGCTTTAAAATAGAAAGCCAAACACAATTCACAATTAATGTTGCACCAGCACCTATATTGCTGGAACGGTACAATCAGAGTTTACAAGGAGCATGAAAGGCGTCTCTTGGAGCATGCGTACTGTCCACATCCGGAGTTGTCACGTGTCATAACAAACGTGTTCCTGTCTAAAGTTTGGTCCTCTGTTCTCTGTGTTTAGCCAACTATAAAACACCGTCAGATTCATGCAACAGTCTAGCAGTTCACTTCACACACACGTATTGTTGCCGTTAGTAACGGTAGCGTTGCCAACATCGTGGATGTTTACAGGAGTGCCAGTCGTCGTCAGGATCAATGGCGTCCTGTGCAACAGAGTTGATAACATCATGTTCCAACATCGTTTTGTCTGCCACAGCATTATACTATTCCTACAGACTATTTAAGGTAGGTGGCATTCAGTGCAGTGCCAAATATCGATGATAATTGGTAAAAAGTTATTTACTAACTTCAATGTGTTGTGCTGAAACCATAAATCGATGTAGCTGACCAAACGATATTCGACAGACATTCACTCCTGTGTTCTGCTTCGTGTCCTACTTGTCCATTGTACACTCATTTTAAATAGAAGGTGGACTTTAATCCATTCAAAAGATATGTGTCCTACTACTTGTAATGTCCACTGTAGTAATACATGTCTGCATTGTCACTGGGTCACATAACATGGAAATTATTGAAAAAGAAACTTCATTACAATATTCTTATAAAATTCAAATACACACATTTCCTATAAAAAAAAGAGAGGTGTGTCCTCCTTATCCAGTTTAATATTACAATTCTGCATTGATTTTGAAAAATTAAGGTACATAAATACAGAAGCGATTAACAATATGTTAATACGGCATATAAAAAAAGAGACATATTTAAATAAAATTGAAGAATCATTCCAATGTATCCTACTTGTTCAGTGTATTATCACAATGCCTTATTCATTTAAAATCATAAGGCTCACTGCCTGTGCATTTGTCTCTCTGTAGGATCACAGAGCTCCTTCAGTAGGCCTCTTCCTGCTCGGACTCTCTGCAGCACTGTGCATCGTGCAGCCCTCCAGCTCATACCTCACATCTTTACAGAGAGAAGCAGAGTGGACCGCCCAGGTTCTGGCTCCAGCGCTGGTCTCCTTCGACTTCCTGTGGCTCAGTGAAGACCACAACACAGCACATACCCTCCTGTGTGGCTCCTGTCTGCTGCTTGGTCTGTGTGACTGGCTCTCAGCCGATGCTCTCACGCTGATGACGCGCTGCCTCGGTTTGTCTTCCCTGTCCTGCTGTCTGACGGTCTGTCTGTTTGCAGGGAATGCTTTAGGGGCCTTTGGCGGTGTGGCCCTCAGCCTCCCATTGCTTGTGGCTCAGAGGGTCGGAACAAACACTTTCGCTCCACTCATTTCTCAAGCTGCAACTGAGGGACTCATCAAGTGGCTTTTAAAGGGCATCATGTCTGTGGGCTGTTGGGCCTCCACACAGGCCCTTGGCAAGTTCCTGTTGGATGTGACTGAGCAATGTATCATGGACCTTTAGAAAATCTGTAGATATCTGTATGATGAGTCAGGATCCGTGTGATGGACTTGGACAACATACACAACAGTACAAAAGTCAACTGGTACTGACCAAAAGGGACCCATGCAAAAGTGAATGTGCCTAACTTATTAGCATTTCAGAACAATTCTGAAAAAGAGTTGTGCTGCACAATTTTTGCAATTACAACAAACTTTTTCAGGATGTTTTTAACTGGATTAATTTTTATTATATTAATATTAATAATAATAATACATTTTATCTTGTATTTTAAGGTATAAAAAGATTGCAGTAGAGTTGGAGTGAGAAGTGGATTCATTGATTAGTAAATTGACTGAAAATGAAACGATACAATATATACAATACATTTTCTAAATGATTTATTAAGAAATTATTGATTATTTCGAAAAATGCCACACAACAGCTGATGGAGGAATTGCTGCTTTTTTCTTTGTTTAGTCATCATAAAACAAATATTGAGATAAAGACTGTTGAGAGAAAAAGCAATCCAAAGAGTTCACCTTGCGCACTTGGAAACATTTTAAAATATATTCTGACATTATCTTACAGATAATATGATTCATTTAAGATTTTAAGAAAGACAATGTAAACATTTGCATTTCTTTCTTCATTTTTGAGGCCACATGCACTAAAGTATAACATGCTTCACATATTTTATGTTTAAGGACTTAATACAATTATTATTTAACACAATTATTAAGGCTGAGATATATGAAACAAGTGCTTTTTATTATTTATTTTGTATCACGCTTTGTGTTTGAAAATGAAAAATCAAGCCAAATATTCAACATGGTAACGGAGTATTGTAGCTTACATTTCCAAGTAATTCAGAAATCATTCAGATATCTGATTTAGTCAATTCTTTGTAGTTCCAATGAAGTCCCAGATTGGGTTTACAGTATCCGCTAAGCATAGACCTTGGCTGAACTTAGTATGAACTTTATTTGAATAAAATACAAAGCATTAACAAAACACAGATGCCACTGAACAAACTCATTTGCATGAGAATATCTGACCACAATTTACAACTGATAGCCGGTCTGCATGACTGTGATGCAGCAATGACCTTTATTAGACATATTGGAGTACCCTCCTGACATTAATTATGCTGTTCAATTCGCCAGCACGTGGGCGGTTTAATTTAATCTTTGATCATTTTAGAGAATGTCTTGCCGGCTGTATTCACTGTCAGGCTGTTAGAAGCCTGCACACATCTCTTCAAAAGTTTCAACATCTAGCTGCTTCAGAGTCTGGGTCCCATTTGTTCTGCAGCCTCAGCAGTATCACTGTTTCCATATCTGCAGTGGTCAGAGCTCTTGGTCGTGCTCTTACCTCACCATGCTCGTTTGATACTTATCAGTAGACATTTTACATAATGGTTTGCTGCAGTGGTAACAGAAATTACCTCATCTGTTTAACATTGTGCCCACATTGTTGTCCTATCAACATTTCCATATTCTGTGCAGCCATGTGAACACTGCAGATTCTCTCTCAGGATTTCAGAATTGTAAGCAGCTGCCTCAGCATTTTTACTGCAGTAAACAACAAGGATTTGTGGCTGTGTTCCTGTCTGTGGAACAATGCCTTTGTCAGACCTCAGCACACAGGTGACCAGGGATATTTAAAAATGTATTTAATTCTGTACACGCCTGTGAATTTGGGTTGCAAAAGGATGATGCTGATTGTGCTGTGATTCATCATTAAGGTCAAGTCTTTATTGGAAACATTAATCTGTTTTAAAATGTCACATGTTGTATTTTATTTATTTTTAATTTGTTAACAAAAATGTGAAAACTAAAGGAATTTTAAGTTGACATAACTTGAATAAATTATTTAAATGCATCTGAAAAAATTACTTTTAGTTACAGAGTATCATTTCCCACCGCGTTACACAGGCTTCTTGTCTTGTGGCCAACTTCTGTACCATATACAGTCCTTGGAAACATCAAATATTGCAAGTGCAATACGTTGAAGTATCTGATTTGTATGAACACCTGGAGCCAGGCACATCTCATCCACCCCTTTCTCTGTTATCACCACCAACCGCTCCTGGTTCAATCTGTCTCCATATAGAAACTGTCACTTCACACTGCAGCGGATCAGTAAACTGCACTGAGCATGCTCGTGCAGATGCAGCCTGTAGATGGAGCAAAGCGGAGAGGAGGAGAAAGAGGAGGAGAGAAAACAGAGAGGGAGACACACAGGAGCTGCACACAGCGCTGGGATGCTGTTGCAGCTCTGAGAACAAAACCTGCATGGGAGGATTCTTCTTTGTCAACACAGATGGAGTGTGAGAGGGGAATACCAATGACTGGGATGTCAGATCGTCATCACCAAAGAGGAACAGACATGTGAAAAGGTAAAAGAGAAACATCTCAGCTTGATGGAATGAAGTGAAGTGTGTCTCTTGAGAAGTCCTGATGTATTGTGTTTGTTTTTTTTAACTGTTATTTTTACATGTATTCTTTCTTTGATTATCAGAAAGACTTCAAGTAAAATTGTGTGTGCTTTTCTGCTGCAAGATAGAGATGAATGAGGTTATTTACTGAGCTTATGTGTCATTTACAGGGACTCTTGGACGGCGTAGCAATGTACGCCTTCTACTCCCTGTTAGTCTACATCTTCTACACCGTCTTCAAGAAGGAAGAGGAGGATGAAGCTTTGGAGGGGGCATGTGGATCGTCCTCAAATGTATGTCTAGCCACATCATGTCTAACCTCGGGGGTCCTCCGTGAGGAAAAGTCATTTTTATTTCAGGGAACATGCCTGCGTCATCTTTACCCCCCGACAGTACAGAAGGGCTCTGTCATAGAGCATGTATACATTTGTGTTTTCATTTTCTTTGCTCATTTGGTGGATTTCTGTGGATGCAATATGTAAATATTTAGCCTGTGCATTACCATCTGACCCTAATGCATGTTGCTGTGTTCAGGAGCCAAGACCTGTTTCCATGGAAACAGGGAGAAGGAGGAGAGATGGCCACACCTCCAAAATGGGGAAGAAGGCTTGTGCTCAGCGTGGTGAATCCAGTGAGTGCTCAAATAGCTTTTATTTTTAGTCCAATGTAAAGGCTGACATGTGATATAGAAGATCAATAAAACATTTATGATGTGGGTAGATTCTACTTATTGAATATTTAGTATATACATTCCTTTACTCTTCATTGTTTTTGTGATTTCTTTTCATCCAGGCAGTAGCAGTGACAGTGATGAAATGTCTCTGAGTGATGAAGGTGAGGCAGAAGGCCCCGACATCCCAGCATGCACTCCTCTAGCTGCTTTCCTGTCCTTCAAGCATGAGGCTGAGAAGACGAGGGCCTCCCAGGTCCAAGTGGAAACAACAGGAAAGGTGACAAAACTGTCATCACCTAATCTTAGCTCCTCACCTGATGCATAAATGAGAAGTTCCCCAAATAGTAACTCCCTATGTGCTGCTCAGCCGACAGAGTCTCCCCTGCTGGCGGTGATGTCCCACTTGCTGACTTTTCTGGAGCAGTACTCCCACTTCCAGCAGCTGCAGCAGCAGGCCGACCAGTACCGGGTCCAGCTGAAGAGGCACCGCGTAAAGCACCGCCGACAAATGAAGGCCCTACGAGCGTCATACCGCCAGCGCCTCAGGGACAAGAGCAGCATCATCAGCAGCCTGGAGGAAGCCATCAGCCAGCAGCACACCCCCAGCCCGCTGAGCGAGGGTGAGGGGGAGAGGGAATGGTCACCTAGGGGAAGGAGAGAAGAAAGAAAGAAAGGGGAGGGGGCAATTAAGGTGCAAGAGGAATGGGTTTTTCAATTTCCTTCCGGTAGGTGTGAGGAGGATGAAAAACAGAGAGGTAGTGGTTGTTTTAATAACCAGAAGTAGATTGGTTGGTGTGAAGCAGAAAATGGCCCTGCAGACTTAAAATCGATAAGAGACTTCAGATTGGGGGAGATCATGTGATGGATGGAGGATGATGACTAAAAGGACAAGGAAAAAAGGGAAGCAATTTCACATGCTCATCATAACAGGTGTCTATCCTGGGTTCAAGAATAACGATAAGATGGGTTTTCCTTTAAACCTATGACAGCTCAGTCGTTTCCATCATTATATAACAAAGTGAGTAGGATTTGAGAGTGAGTCATCAGTTCCCAAGATAGTGTCAGTAGTTCACTTCAGCCATGGGGATTTTCCATTGTTGGCCCACCCTAGATTAGATTTTTTTTTTTTCAGCTTGGGATACTGTACACTTTTTATAGAAGAATACAGTCTTCAGCAGAGGAGCAGACTGATTAGATGTGCGTGTAAGTCAAGAGGCCAGACTAACTCTGTGCAGCTGCAATTGACCTAAAAGCTTTAGATGTGGGTCTCTGCTATGTTTCAGATCTGACCAGATGGTTCTTTGACCTCGGAGCAGTAGGATAGCCGTATAAGCTGCACTGTATTACATCACTTTCATGTGTAATGTACAGTATGGCGTGTTAAAAAGTGCATGAAGCTGTAGTAGACAGATCAGAATCCTGTCCTGATGCTGACTGTTAGTCTTGGAGAAATGTACCTATGATAACCCGGGGGTTATATGAATCTCAGTGTGTAGGTGTGTTTAAAGGGAGGATCTCATGCGTACTGAATCTCATTAGCCACAGGAAAAAGATACATGATTCCGTGGCGAGGTTCTTTGGGTACAGGGATAGCGATTCTTTGGCTCTCTTTCTTGAATAAAACATGGCTCAGAGTTATGTTTTATTCCCTGCAAATGCACTTACACGTCTTGGCACATGCAAGGAGCCACGTGTACTTGTGTTGGACTAAAAATAGCCGGAGTCAATGCCCCAAGTGTGACAAGGGTGTGTGGTCTGTTTGTTTACTGTTGTGCAACGTGCAGGCCTAAGTGGAGAGGTGAAGCTATCTTAGCGTCTCACCTTTCTTGAAAGAGTGTTTCTTTTAAGATCCTTGATGCACAGCTGCACAGGATGCACAGATCCTTGATGACCAGCTGTAGGCTTTGCTTAATTGTTGTTGTTGTCTTTCCCTCACATCACCTCTTCTCCCTGCCCCATTGTGACAGCAAACCTGACATGGCGACATTTATCAAATTAGCATAAGGCCTTGCGATGATCATTGAAAATGCTGCGGGGCATGCTCCATGGAGTTTTTATTTTAGCAAGCTGTTGCTTTGTTTAAATGATCTTCAATGTTCCAGGCTGCACGTGAGAAGCTGCAGCAATCCTGTATAGATCTTTAAAGACGCCCAGGAGACTTGAGGGTGGAAACGATAATGTTAACCTCACTGCAAGGCATGGTGACTACAGGCTTTCTAAAAGAGCTTTAAGTAATGTTCATTAATAATAAACACACAAGCATTTAGGCGTACTGCAGGAATTTGTCACAAGAAAAACTGATCAAAAAAACAGGTCAGAGGAGGTTCAAACGACTATTGTACTATTATTGGTTGTCTGAATATGAATATTGATCTGAAGATGGCATAATATAGCTACGGTTATTTTTGCTTTTTGTTATGCCATCAATATCCAGGCTGTATGATGGTGCTGCTGCATAGGCTGATTTGAATGTTCCTTGTTTATATCCCCCAGGTGAGTCCATCGGTGATGCAGGGACACAAGCTGGGGTTCACCGGCTGGTTGAGTCTCTGTACGGGCTGCAGGGGGAGAGGAGTAAGCTTAGGGGGGAACTCCGTCTGCTGCACTCCCAGCTGGAGGAGAAGGATCTGGACCGACACTCTCGTATACAGACCTTCCAGCAGCAGGTAGGCAGCTGCATATTAGAGACATCCTCAATGCTTGATCCATTTAGGAACAATCTGCTTCAGGAAATCCATACATCCTTTATCACAAATAGTTTATTGTGTTTGAATCTAGTCTCATTACAATATTAGTAATGCAGTTTGTAATAATGAAGTAAGGCAAGGCAAGTTTATTTATATAGCACCTTTCAACACAAGGCAATTCAAAGTGCTTTACAAAAATGAAAGACATTAAAGGTGGGGTAGGTCATTTTGGAGAAACCAGCTCGAGTGCGCTAGAATTTGAAAATACACAGCTGGAAAAGATCTGCCACTTCCTTACAGAGCCCCTCCTCCAACACACACGAACGCGCACATGACCAATGAGGGCACGAGATAAGTTTGTGCACAGATGGAAGGCTGACAGGCAGGTAGGCCATCCAGTTATTTTAGCCGGGCCGTCTCAGATGATTCGTCGTACTTTTTACAGTACTATGGCTTCCACAGATGGATTTCTTTATGGATTTTTTGTCAAAGCACTTAAGATATTCATTGCTATCGGGATGTTAAGAGCATTCCATGGAATATAACAAAAAGTGTATCTCGAGCCGGTTTCTCAAACTTACCTACCCTACCTTTAAGAGCATTAAGAAATAGTGCAGTGGAAACACATTATAAAATGGCATTTAAAAACAGTCATTAAAAAAAAAAGATAATAAAAGAAACATAAGAATTACAAGAATAATCTTTGGCCTTTAAACTATCTTTTCAAGTAGTAATATTATGAAGTAATGACCTATTATTAATGTTTGCAAAAAAAAGTAGTATTGCAGAATAAAATCACTTCACATTGTGCCATAGATAATGGAATCATGGTGTGTTATATAATATATAGTAAATCATGTCTGTACTCTAAATCTATCTCTGTTTACCTCTTCTCATTCCTTACACAGATCGACGAGCTCAAGAGTTGCATAGAGGAGCGCGAGGAGGAGCTGTGCAGACTGAAAACAGCCACTGTAAGCCCTGTGCACTATTGATTCAATCATTTGTCAAGTCTTCGTCACTTCCCTCGTCATCAGCAAAGCTGCAACGTCTGCCCACACGCTTCTAATGAAATGCCAAACATCAGTCAGATGGCGTTGTGTAACACCTTAATTATAAATCCATCTACCAGGATATTGGTTCAAAGATTCAAGATTCAAAGGTTTTATTGTCATATGCACAAAGCTTATGACCTGAGCTCCTCCAACAATCCAACATACATAATAAAATACAAAAATACAAAATAAAAAGTAGTACAAAAGTCTATATACATGTAAATAAAATATGATATGGACAAGAACAGAATATTAAATAAAATAATGTAAATTAAGACAAAATTAAATACGGTTTATTGCGTTGATAACTACTTATATAAATAAGTATATTGCATGATGACAACAGGAATGTTTATCGGGCACTTAGCAGAGCTCAGGTGTTTAGCAGTCTTATGGCCTGTGGGATGAAACTGTCCCTGAGTCTGGTGGTTTTAGTCCTGATGCTGCGGTACCGCCTGCCAGATGGCAGCAGACAGAACAGTTTGTTGCTGGGGTGGTGGGGGTCTTTTATAATCCTGAGGGCTTTCTTCCTGAGCCGCTGGGAGTAGATGTGAGGTATTAGTCACTGGTTTTGATGCATCTCTCGTTGTTATGCTGAACCTTTTATTTCATTTCCTCAGGGGGCCACAGACTCAGAGAAGCGAGTGCTGTGTCTGTCAGCAGAGAATGAGAGTCTGAAGCAGAACCTGAGCGTTACCCAAGGCCTCCTGCAGCAGCTGTCAGCCATCCCCTCGCAATCCAGCACCATGCTCATCAAGGTGAGATGCTCCAGCACCACGAGAGCTTGTGAACGTGCTACAGAGGAAGCCATTAGTCACCACAAACATTTGAAATGTTCTTTGTTTCTCAGGAGAATGAGAACCTCCGCAGTAGAGTGCAGCAGCTGGAGATGTCCCTGCAGCAGCGTGCTGAACAGCTATCACATCTGGAGCGACAGAGCGAACAAAGTGAGTGGAGGAGAGGAGAGGAGCTGAGGACACGAGAGGACCGAGTGAGGGAGCTGCAGCTGGAGTTGGACAGAGAGAGAGGGAAGGAGCCAGAGATAAAGGTACAAGAAGGAATAATATATACTATTGCCAAAAATCTAAAATGTTGAGTAGTTGACCCTGATCAGATGTTTTGTTTCTCTCTCAGTATGTCACCCAGACTGTGGAGGTGGAATCACCAGCCACTTTAAAGCAGCTGACCAAAGCCAGACAGAGGAATGAACTGCTATCCGATAAGCTGGCCAATCAGAATGAGCGGTGCAAACAGCTGGAGGAACACATCAGGAAGTCTGATGAATACAGCTGTAATCTCCAGCACAAGGTAACAGGAGCCATAGAATTCACGCTTAACTAGTTTGGTGTAAATTAGTGTCTGTCATTCCTGTGTTAAAGTATATAGAAATAAAAAAATTATATAAATGAACAGTATAAATCAAGTTATACTTAAGTGAAATAAAAGAAGAGTGCTAAATCAGGTTTTTATACATTTCTCAAACAGCAAAAACTGGATATAAAGTAAGATGGGCTGCTGAAAATAATGTTCTATCATAATAAATACTGATGCTTCAGGCCAAGGCAAGGAACCTGGTAAGAAATCCCAGATGATCCTCTTGGTGCCGTCAACCTTAAAGGTGGGGTAGGTACGTTTGAGAAACCGGCTCGAGATACACTTTTTGTTATATTCCATGGAATGCTCTTAACATCCCGATAGCAATGAATATCTGAAGTGCTTTGACAAAAAATCCATAAAGAAAAATTAATCTGTGGAAGCCGTAGTACTGTAAAAAGCACGACCAATCATTTTAGCCGGCCCGGCTAAAATAACTGGATGGCCGACCTGCCTGTCAGCCTTCCATCTGTGCACAAACTTATCTCGTGCCCTCATTGGTCATGTGCGCGTTCGTGTGTGTTGGAGGAGGGGCTCTATAAGGAAGTGGCAGATTTTTTCCGGTTGTGTATTTTCAAATTCTAGCGCACTCGAGCTGGTTTCTCCAAAATTACCTACCCCACCTTTAATTACAAAATATTAAAGAGACAGAATTGAAAAGTCCAGAGGGGTAAATAAAGCACATGCTGTTTGAGAGAATAAATGATCAAAGTGGTGAAAATCAAAGACAGGATGAGGAGGTTTCCTCTTTGCTGCTGTAAATTCCCAACCAGATCAATATGATTGACAGATGAACTCATTACAGAGCCGAGCCGGCACAGATTGGACAAGTCAAGTTGACATTTTAAACAAAATGCTGTGCGTTTTACAGATTGCAGCGTATGAGCGAGAAATCACTAAACTGAGGGAGGAGCTGTTGAAAGAGATTGGACACTTGGAGGAGAAGAAGGAGGAGGCTGTGAAAGCTGCCTCCACCTGCTCAGCCGAGCACTTCCAGAACCTGCAGGACCAATTCTTCGGTGAGCGATAGAAAACCCCCCAAAAAAAATCTTTAAAGAGACACTTTGAGAAATGTGCCTTTTTGCTTTGTTGCTGAGAATTAGATGACAATATTGATACCACTCTTTTTGTACAGATTAAACAAATCAATTAGGTAAAAAAGTAAGACAGGGCCTGGTAGGGTGATGTTGTTTAATTTGAACAAAGCCAGGCTAGCTGGTTCCCCATTTCCAGTGTTTTTGCTAAGCTAGGCTAACCAAATGCTGCCTAGAGTCGTATCAATCTTCTCATCTGACTCAAGAAAGTGCAAAAAAAAATTCCCTGAAGTTATTATTTGATTCAAAATTGTATATATGCCTGATTCCACATCTTTGTGTCTTTTTGTCAGGCTTGCAGAAGCGTCTGACTGCACTCCCTCCAACTTTACGCTCCATGAAAACCGACTACACCAGTCTGAAGAGCCAGGTTAGAAACTTCTCCGACTTTTACGGAGCAGCTATCAATGACGCAAAAAAACAGGTACGTACTGTGACTCCACATCAAGACTTACAACCTTGTTGCATATATTAAGGAGATTGATCAATCTGACCAGCTCAACAAGCCTAGTTTACTTTTTTTTGTTACATATTTGTGTGTTTGTCAGGTTACAGCAGCTATTAGTGAGATGTCTGAAGCCAACAAAGATCTCCTGGAGAAATACAGGAAGGAGGTTGCACTGCGCAGGAAGTACCACGAGCAGCTGGTGGAGCTTAAAGGTAAGCAGAGAGGAAAAAGAAAACACTGCAGAATATGAACCGTACATCATTAATTGGGCCTTCTTTTTGTCAGGCAACATCCGCGTGCTGTGCCGTGTGAAGCCGGTGCTGAAGGAGGACCAGCACGAGGAGGGCCAGTCTGTGGTGGTGACCACGGACCCCAACAACGAGTCCTCACTCAATGTGCTGAACAAAGGAAAGGATCGCATCTTCGAACTGGACAAGGTCTTCCACCCTCAGGCCACACAGGAAGAGGTATGAGGACGCACAGGATATGCAGGAAATATAATAGTAATAAGATCTAACACTTTATTTGGTTTGTTTTCAGGTCTTTCAGGAGATAGAGCCTCTTGTGACGTCCTGCATCGACGGCTACCATGTCTGCATATTTGCCTATGGACAAACTGGCTCTGGAAAAACCTACACAATGGAGGTATCTAGTTGTACTGCATTATTGGATCTGAATATTGATTACAGATATAATAGTACACACTCAGCACATTTGTTCCATAATGTGGGCTGCAGGTTGAGTATCACTTTATCTTCAGGGCAGTGTGGAGAACCCAGGCATCAACCAGCGAGCCCTGAAACATCTCTTTAGTGAGATCGAGGAAAGGAAGGACATGTGGACTTACACGGTGACCGTCAGCTCTGTGGAGATCTACAACGAGGTGCTAAGGTACAATGTTCTGCACTTTTATGTCCCTTTAGCCTGTAATATATATGATATCTACAACATTTTCACATACTGTTCTGTTTTCTATGTTAGATATCCAATTGTATCTAAAATCTTTTTCCCTAATCAAAAGGTTTAAATAGTTTAACAGTTTTTATAAAGATATTGCCCCTTTTCTGCTCCTATATTTCCTTTTTGTTGTTTTTTTTCCTTTATTGTTTTTTTAGTAATAGACTGGATGTCATTGTAAATATGGATTGCCCCTCAAGTATTATACAAGTGTAAATAAAGGTTGAAAAAATGCTGTTTCTCAGAGACCTGCTGAGTAAGGACGGAGAGAAACTGGACATTAAGATCAACCCGGACGGGACGGGACAGCTGCATGTGCCGGGCCTCAGGGTCATCGAGGTGAAGAGCTTTCAGCACATCAAGAAGGTTTGTTTTTAACAGTTTGTGCTGATAGGATAATTCATTACTGTTCAATATATAAAAGTATTTCATTTATGCAAATTGTTCTTGTTTTTGTTTAGATTTTAGCCAAAGCTCGAAGGAACAGGATCACCTTCGGCACTCAGATGAACCAGCACAGCTCCCGCTCCCACGCTCTGCTCTGCGTCACCGTGCAGGGCACCGACCTCGCCACCGGCTCCAAAACCACCGGTCAGTCACATGGGCACTTATTCCTCTACAGGAGAAAGTGTGTCCTTAATATTTGCTATAAATCTGAATAAGATTTGGCATTTCTCTTTGAATCCATCTCTTTTATTGAGTGCAGTCTAATACATTATGCTAAATCAAAAAATAAAATACTTCCCAAGGGACATCACTGTGAATATCTGCAGCGCTTAGTCAGAAGAGAATTTAAGAAAAAGAGTATTAGAGCATAGGACGAGCTTCTGATCAGGATCCAGTCAGACAGAAGCTAGTCCAGAGATGACAGTCTGCATCGTTCATTCTGAATTCACTTTTCCTTTCTCAGGAAAATTGAACCTGGTGGACCTGGCTGGCTCTGAGAGGGTTTGGAAGTCTGGTGCAGAGGGAGAGAGGCTGAAAGAGGCGCAGAATATTAACCGCTCCCTGCTGTCACTGGGTGACGTCATTCAGGCACTGAGAGCTCGGCAGACTCATATCCCTTTCAGGAACTCCCGCCTTACGTACTTATTACAAGACTCCCTGGGAAAAGGTAGCAAGACTGCCATGGTGGTGCAGGTGAGATTTCTGATACAAGTGTCTCAGCCTTAAAAGTGTAACATTTTATTACAAAACTACATTTGTAGTCTTCTTTGATGCGTGTCATGAGCCTTGTTTTGTTTCCACGAAAGGTATCTGCTCTGGAGAGTAATGTGGGAGAGACATTGTGCTCACTGAAGTTCGCCCAGCGGGTGTGCAAGGTGGAGCTGGGTCCTGCAGCCAGGAAGATTGAATCTGGTGGAGGACAGTGCGACTGACAGTCACTCACTTCCTGTTCCCCAGTGACCCCCAGGAAGCCATGAATCCACAAGTCAGATTCTCACCCACCTTATCAACCAATCATAACGCCTCAATATCAAGGAGATCAACTGCAATCCTGCTCAAGGGCTAAATCTGAGGAGGTCTGTGTGGCAGCTGAATGCCAGCCTTTGATTGAGGTTGGGCGTTCAGGCCTCCTCGTTGCCATTTCCTGCTTCTGACAAGCGATAACCCTTTATCTTTCGCTAATCTGCATGCAGGAGTATTTACTCTCCCACTCCGAGTGCCAAAACAACCTCTGACTCCCCCCAAGGTCTAGATACGATGCTTCCTTGAACTACAATATCTCAGTTTCCTCTTGTGAAATACCAAATCCCAGGATTGATCTTATCAGCTTTTTCTTGCTGATCATCACAGTATTTAAAGCAGCGTGATGATAGAGAACAGGTTCAACCAGCTTCCAGAGCCACAATATCAACACCTCCGTTCTTAGCAGTATTTATTATCTTGCTATTAATATCTGTAGTTTGTGAGCTTCATCGCTAATGTTGTATATTTTTGAAGATTGTAGTGTGTAGGGGAACCTGTTTTGTAGTCAGTGAGTATGGCTAATAATCATTTCAATGACACTTTTGTCACATTAGTGCAGTTTTTACGAGCTTCAGAAGAGCACTGAATGGTTTCTGTTTCTCTTTAGAACCTATTTGTCTTTTGAGAACAGAGGAACGTTGTTGAAGGAACAGGTGGCCTTGAATGAGAAGTGGTGATGAACGGTGCAATATGTCCCTGTAGAGGAGACAGTTTAGGCCTACGTTGGAAGAAGCACTTTATTGAGGGAAAATAGGAACTATTTAGTTCAGGAAAGGTATATACGTGCTTGATATAGATATCACTAGTGAATGTCATACCAAAAATCGCTTATCGTTATCTGTTCATCTTTGTTCCTCTATTTATCACCCATTGGATCAACTTGGTTCAATAGTAGCAAGACATTAATGTTGCAGTAACTATCATGAGTGCATAGGGCTCACTTAAGAAGGCCTAGTCGGTGGATTTTCAGATCGTTTTCTGAATAAATACGACTTATTTAAAAAGTGTCTTCTCTTATTTGATGTCCAGCAACAAAAGAATAAATATGTTTTAGTAATAACATCAAACTACAACAGCTACCGCTTGAACATCTCAAGATGTAAATGTTTATGGGCAAAACTTTGTACATTTCTAATTATCTCTAATTACATTGTTAATTTTGATGTCAGTGTTTTTGCATACTGTATTCTATCTCAACATATATTGATGATATATATTTTTTTGTTTACATATGCCGTGATAAAGGAATTAATCCATATTGCCCCTCCCCCCCAGCCTCAAAATAAAGACAACAGGCATAACAAATAATAATCAGGCATTTGAAAAAAAATCACATTTTACTTGAAAAGATAAAAAATCACAGAAAAATATGGATGTAACATGACCAATGCACATTAATAAACCACATAAGCAGAATGTTCCATTACATATCAATGTTATAATGTAATGATACAATGCAGGAGTCAGAAGGATATCATATGAAAACCTGAAATATTACTTTACACCCTGAAAGTGGCAGTCTTTTTGAAAACAACACAGATGTGACAATACTGTCCCGTGTTGTAGGCAGAGGCGATCACTCTGTAGTCTTCTTATTTATTTTTTTATCCGTCACATTTTGGATTCAGTCCGAGTCTCCGTTCTCCACTCCTACTGCTCCCACCGCCGCGGCCAACTCCTCCTCACTGCCTCGCAGACGATCCCCTGGGCACACAAACACTCACGGTCAATCTGATCATTCATTCACTGCATTCTTCAATCAATAGATGTTTAACATTTATAGAGATCATGCAGATTGAGCAGAACCTGGTTACGCTTTTATTCAGGTTGATTAACATTCACATATTGTAACTGAGCAACCCTGTTATCACAACGACAGAGAAGCAGAGATACTCCCAGAACAAAAAAACGATGTTATTTACAAAAGTAAGTACAACCCACAATCATGTTTTCATTTACCTTAAGCTGTAAACAAAAAAAAGAGTTGAAACCAAAGTACAAGGAGTTACTGTTGTTTACGTATTCATGCCATTATAAACCTAGCCTAGTGTAGACATTGTGTTCTCCATGATAGCTCATGGCTATTATTAGAATGTGGATCACACATCACTGGAGCAATCGCATCATTGATGTAATCAGATGGCGTCAAGCCCCTTGAGTCTGGAAACCACAGAGCAATTAGCCTCATAATTCACGCCTCGCTCCGACCTGCTCGTCACTGTGGTGCAAAAAAAACATGAAAAAGGGAATACTCACGGATGAGCTCAGCGATGCCTCTCTGCGTTCTCCTCTCCAACTTCTCCAGTTTCTTTGCCACATCACGCTTTAGATCCCTACGATCAGAAACAATAGATATAAACAATAAGATGATAATGTCGGTAACATTAAACCATACGAAGGTTTTCTGCAATTTGCAGGGGGAAAGATAAAGTTCTAGGCGCTCTTACCAGTCTGGTTTTCTTGGGGCGAGGTTGGCCAAATCCTGAGGAAATAAAACATCTGTTAAAGGTAGGGTAGGTAAGAATGGAGAAACCAGCTCGAGTGCGCTAGAATTTGAAAGTACACAACCGAAAACAATCTGCCCCTTCCTTCAGACTTCCTTACAGAGCCCCTCCTCCAACACACATGAACGCGCACATGACCAATGAGGGCACGAGATAAGTTTGTGCACAGATGGAAGGCTGACAGGCAGGTAGGCCATCCAGTTATTTTAGCCGGGCCGGTTTGATTGGTCGTGCTTTTTACAGCGCCACGGCTTCCACAGATGACATTTTTTAATGTATTTATTGTCAAAGCATTTCATGTATTCATTGCTATCGGGATGTTAAGAGCATTCCATGGAATATAACAAAAAGTGTTTCTGAAGTGAATTACCTACCCCACCTTTAAAGCAACTACAAAAAATGTGACTCTTCAACAAAATAAATCACAGTTACAAAAGAAAAGGACGACTCACCACTTCTTCAATGATGGGTTCTGGGTTAGCTGCGTCTAACTGGTCTTTTACTTTGTCCTCAACTGCAAACAAAGAAAATGTATAATTATTCAGAAAATATATGGTTAGCAGGATGCTAAATGTTTGCTGTTCAGAAGCTGACCATGTGCTATCGCTTAGGTGTGATGTGAGTACTAAGTGAATGTTTTCTCAAAGCTCTTTTATGACTGAAGGCTTCTCACCTGATGCCGGTTTGGCTTTGGGCACCTGCCTCTCCTTCAGCTCTTCATCCTCTGGAGTGTAATTTCTCAGCTTCAGCTCTCTGAGGAAAGAAAAGCAGAGTAATGCGTGTTTACTTTAGAGGTAGGACTGAATACAGAGATGCTAAACTTACATGATCAGTCACCAAGGATCTCACTCTTTCTCCCTTCCAGGAGGTGGCAGTGCAGCCAAACATATATCACCAGAGATTAAGAAGCATAAAAGGCCATCTGCAAACCCAACACAGCTGCACGTTCAGTGTCCAGACGAGGCTGGGTATAATGTCCCTCTTTATTCCTATGAACACGTCTGATTAACATGGTCCACCTGCTCCTGGGCATGGACTTGAGAGCAGCAAACAGCTGAGGAATTCTGTCCTTGATGTTGAATCACGCAGTCTTTCATCACATATGCACAGAGGAATTCCTGGCGAGTTTAGCTGACATCTCTGCAGATTATACAAAAGACGTCCAGACGCAGAGGTAAACTATTGTCCCACCGAGCTCGGACCAAGAGGGTTTATCAGCTGCTCGGAGCTTAACATGGATTTGCGATGAGACTCGAGAGGGTGCACTCTTGATACATTCATCACACCCCGGCTGCCAGCAGACAGACCGATGCCTTGTATGGGTATGGGCAGGAATGCTGGTCATGTTCTGCCTTTGGCGGACTGAGGGTTACTCTTAGTTCACACACACACGTCTCTCTGTGCCTCCAGAGTCTTTCCTGAGGAGGAGTACGTCTACATATCTAATCTTATATAGAATTATCAATGCCACTCATATTGCAGTCACAATAAATATATTGTTTTTATCTTAAATTAAACAAAATATTCTTATAACTATGAAATACAACAAAATTAAAATAATTGAAAAAAAGGAAACTACATCAATGGTTGTCGTAAAGTCCTTAAAATTAATTCAACGGTTTGAATAATTTTGCCCAAATGAGCTCCACAGTCACAGTGTAACAAAGTCCAGATGCCCTGACAGACAGTTTGGAGTAGAGAAAGAGCAACAGGCCATCAGCCTCCAATAGATCATATTGGGATGAGACTAAACATAATAAAAAAAGGAGGGAACGATGTGCCATAGATCAACAAATTGAAACTGACCCTTATCTAGGTAGCATCATTACAGGCGTAAAGGATGACACTGATGGTGACTGAATGCTGCTTTGATTTCCAGTTGCTGGTTTTGTTCATGCTCGCTCGCTCTCTCCGTTATTAGTGACGACTGTGCTTTTCTTACAATGACAAGTCAAATGAGAAAAAGGCCTCTAAAGCTGGGCTGCATTATGCAATGTGATGTGTGGGAGTTTAAGTGTTGGTGTAAGGGTGGCAGTTGTATAAAGGAACATGACTTGCAAGAGAAAATGAAATTGCATTCTTGCCATTATTCATCCTTTTTTTTACAAGATTCATAATTTCTCCTAAACATGATGTTGGATGAAAGACGGACAAAAGTCCTCTATGGAGCGAGTTGGGGTGTAAGCTCTATGGCAATGTGTTCATTAGATTTCAAAATGGTGTTTTTTGTGGCATGAAAGGGAAAGCCAACACAACACTAAGATACATCATAGGAAAATGAATATGACTGAAAAGGTTAATATTGAGTCATCTTTTTTTAATATCCAAACTGAAGTTCATCTATCCTGGCTGGTAAATGTCAAGGTATTTTTTATAGACTAAAGTACATTTGGTAAGCGAGAGAACATAAATAATTTTCCTTCAAGCAGGACCAAAGATTACAAGAAAACGTACTGCACATGTTTTGCCTCCGAAGTTTGACGTTGCGTTTGCTTTTCTTAACCGTCTCTTATTGCGTCCAAACCTTTAAAGTGCGTTTACACATTTCTACTTCAAGCACACTGTGGCATCAAAGAGAGCCTGTGATCAATTCGAGCCTGGGTCCCAAGTGTGGCTCTTTCAAAATGTTTAGAGTGAACCGTGGCTGAGGAGAAGCTGCAGCAGTGTTCGAATGTTTACACTGATATCAAGCTGCTCCATTCACCAGAGCAAAACACAAGACAACAGTTAGCCTCCTCAGTGAGCCACAGAGATTGTTTAAGCTAACATGTTAGTCATATCACTATTTTAGAGGCTTTTTAACTTCCTTGAAATCATAGTTTTTATTTCCAAACCATTTAAGGCAAGTCTTCCTAGGTTAAAAAAAAGCAGCCCATCAACACCTAACAAGATGTAATAGGAAAGGCTGCTTGGTGCACTCGGTGTCTTCTGTGCAATAGGTTTGGAGAAATGTGTGGTAAGACACAGGAAACTGAAAAACCACAAGTTCTAATGTTTTTCTTGTGGATCATTATTTTAATATGAGCAATAACTTTAAGACAAACATGTTTATTGTTGTGTTCTTTCATGTGTGGGCTAGGCCATTTGATCTCACATAAAGATGTAATAGCAAGACAAGACAAATTAAGACAGATCACACCACACCTTACCATAACTGCGTCTTGATTCAGCAAAACAATGATTGAAGTTCCTTCCTTTAACACTAGACCTTTTGCTTCACTGACATTGGTCTAAATGAGTCATGTTCATTGTCATGAGAGAGCTGTCCTGTTGGACTGGAGGAAAAACAGCGGCACTCCCTCAGTGCCGTCATTAAATATAAACAATGGAAACAAGGTCCTGTAGGACAGGAAAGATGGCTGCTCCTTTCTACCAACTGACACAAAGTAGAGTAACCTGCAGGATATTTGAGCAGCTAATAGCACGAGGCTGTGATCCGGCCCAGGGTAAACACTGCGTCTTATGACCTGCACTGTGTGACAAGGAGATGGTGTTCAGATAAAGGCTATGTTGGAATACTTCCAAATCAGTTTCTCTTCTGTTTTATGCAGCTTAACATACCTCAGCTGAATGTGCAGTGAGCAACATTTTAAGAGATCTTTACATGCTTTATGAAAAGTATGATTAATTAAATGTGTGTGTAGTGTGATGACTGACCTGTGCCTTGTTTCAGGAAGTTCCTCTAGAGAAGCTTTTTTGTTCTCTGGCTCCCCATCCTCCTGTTCTTGTCCCTGTTAAAATATCATCATGTCATGAGTAATAGAACTAAACCAGCCACATTTAGGTAAACGCATGAGGAAAAAGACTTGCAGAAAAATGTTTTGAGCCCCAGTCATAAGTTTTAACAAAAGAATAAGAACCCCTCCCATCTTGCATTTTCCAGAAGAGGCTTCCTCTCCACTTTTGAGAACAATTCAGGGGACTGACTCATACTTGGAGTTCAGTACAATAGGAAAACAAGTCCCAGCTTTAGGAATGTCAACAACTGTTGATCATGGCTAGTCGAGCCAGTACGCCTCAACTCAAAAACAGCTTAGTGAAACACATTGTAGAATAACTGCCAAAACAGCGGCTTGCACCTTGAACAGGGTGTTTCCTGTTGAATGAGAATTCATACTCAGAGCTGAAAGATGATCACAGTTGAGCAGATTAACTGTGTATTGTTTAAGTAGTTAAACTCAGAAAGCCCTACTGAAACGCGGCAGCCTGCTCTCAGTCCCGTTTACTACATGGTTTAAGACAAAAAGTGTGCTTTGATAAAGATATGACATTTTAATACTACAATTACCACTGGAATTAGCTCAGCACACATCTTGAAAACAACTAATAAGATAGAATTCTTAGACACTTCATACACCTTACATTTGACTGTAGAGTGTGCAGCCACAGATAAGTGCTGTTGTTTTGGTGTGTTTTCTTGCTACTTGAAATAGATTCTTTATTTCATAGGCACCTTTCTTGCAATTGAGGTATCTACGTTCTTCATGCAAATTCTCTGTTAAAGCTGTAAATGTTTTCTTTTCCGTTAACTTCATAAGTGTGTTTTTTCCTGCCCGTGTCCAGTTTACATGTGTGGCAGAAGGTGTTTTCTCGTGTTCATTGTTGTTCAAATTAATCAGGTATTGTTAGACTACATCTATTATTCCTCCATCAATAATTCAGTCGGTGAGCTGAACGTTAAAGGTAGGGTAGTTAAGTTTGAGAAACCGGCTCGAGATCGCTAGAATTTGAAAAATCTGCCACTTCCTTACAGAGCCCCTCCTCCAACACACACGAACGCGCACATGACCAATGAGGGGACGAGATAAGTTTGTGCACAGATGGAAGGCTGACAGGCAGGTAGGCCATCCAGTTATTTTAGCCGGGCCCGCTAAAATGATTGGTCGTGCTTTTTACAGTACTACGGCTTCCACAGATGACATTTTTGTATGGATTTTTTGTCAAAGCACTTAAGATATTCATTGCTATCGGGATGTTAAGAGCATTCCATGGAATATAACAAAAAGTGTATCTCGAGCCGGTTTCTCAAACTTACCTACCCTACCCTACCCTACCTTTAATAGATCAATACTGGTTAGCTTTTATTGTTTTCAGCTTCAGGAGTCTTGCAGATGATTAAAGTTGACTTATAAATCACCATGGTTGAGCTTCTAAATAAAACAGTTAGAAACAGACATATTTAATGCAATATGTTTGTGAAAGAGGTTGAAAAACGGATGTTATTTACAGTATTGGAATATCCATGGTGTCAGATTATCTCTCATTATCTTTACCCCATTATAGCCATCTGAAAAATCTCTCTCTATGCTCCATTGTATTCCAGACATTTATCATCAGAAGCAGGACTTTATATTGTGTGTCTTTGATGAACTTTTATCATAAAATACTTTAAGGAGACAGAATGTTTAAATCAAATCAGATTCCTATCACTTTAAGGCACCTTCATGGAATTGTTCAGCTTAACATCAACCAGTTGTCTTATATGCAAGGTAAACCAACTGCTGGATCAGCTCTAGTTGTACCAGTCTGTCGAGAAGCATACCACTTAGCTTGTATATATAAAATACCATCAGGTGTTTGGTTGGCTGGCTAGTTTGAACATGTGCCTTCTGTTTAGTTATAGTATTTCACAGAGGATCTATACGATTATTAAACATACATATCGCGGGTGAAACCTTTATCTAAAGCTGATTATATTTTGGCAAAAGAGTTTATTGTCATTTGGGTTAATACATTTGTTATAGTTTTTAATCATTCATGTTAACTAATATTTAGCTTAAATTTGAACTGAAACGTGAGTAACAAACTTAAAAGGCTCTGTTATTGTCTCTGAATAAAATACCAAACAAGTTAGCCAAGAAACGGACTAATTCATTTAAAAAGTAGATAAATGTACTAGCTCAGTACTCCAAAAATGTACATAAAGACTCCTAATAGCACAACAAAGACAAGAACTAAAGCTACTACTGATTTTCCAACTACATTATTAAGCTAACGTTAGCTTCAAGCTAAGTCGGCTAACGTTTCCTCACAAATGAAGGGTTTTATAGAGGCTATGTTGCATTTATCAGACACCAGGCATCACGAAATGAGTCACTTACATGAATTTGTTTATCTCTTATTGCTTTTAACCTCTCTTTTCTCTTCAGGGCCTGCTCCTGTAGTGACCCAACATTCCGCTCCATGTTTATCTCTACACGCCGCTCAATGCTCTCTGAACTCCATTAAGGGTCCTGGCTCAGGATGTGAGAACGAGCTTCGAGCACATCGATTGCGGTGGCTTGTTGCCTTCTTATCATGTGATATTGTTACATTGAAAATAATCTTTAAAATCATGAATTAGATTGCTGAAATTTGAAGAATTAATATTTTAAAATCTAAAATCCAACATAGAATAATGATATTTTACACATTTTTAACACAAACCATCTTATTAATGAGTAATGTGGAAGACCATGGGATAATATTTGAATTGCTTGACTTTTAATAGCTTATATGCTATTTTGGAAAGTATTCAAACATATCTATGGACTCTGAGCAGAGCTATACATTGAGGGGACTACACTGGCACACTGTCCCGCCTGTTGATGGTCCCACTGTCAGGTCCTGGATAGGAATGTAGGCCATCGCCATGGTAATACAGCTGCCCCAAGCTTCATGGTATCCATCCTCCTAATGACCAAGTGTGTGACAAAAGGTGCTAACAAGGTTAAAGAACATTACACTAATAACAAAATAATCAATTTGTGATACATGTTAATGGCCCAATAATGGACAAATAAACTGTTGTTATATGTTAAATATAGGCTACCATAGATAATAGGAGAAGTTGTCTATACTGTAAACACTCTGAACAACAAACACACCTCGTGTCTAGAGATAAAGTGCATTTTATGCTTTTGTACAATATCAAGCAACTGATACTTTACAGGGTACATAACAAATGGCATATGCTTGTCATATTTAACATAGGCTTTAGTATAAACTAGTAAAATATGATACGTTGTTAGACTTGGAGAAAAATCACCCAACAGCATTCAATGGTTGGGCCTTAATACTCTTGCAAAGTCTTTTAAAAATGTATAGAATTTATAGAAGTCTTTACACTAAGTATATTTCAGCCATGTGAAGTTACACTCAATTGATAATTAGATATGCTTTTTTCCAGAGAACTGTGTTTCACAACTTAGGGAGTTAAGCCAAGCACCACCTGTAGGCCTTCTACTTTTTTTTTTTATTAATTCAAGTAATAGTTTGAATATATTCATATATTTTACTTTCAGTATAAATCAATGGTACCGGTCTCTCAGTGTTTTGATTAACAGTTGTCATCAGGAATATGAGACATACTGTCAACTAATGCAGCAGGAACCATCATTGGTAGCCTAGTTGATAGAATCTAAAGTTCAATTGTGTATGTGTATGTGTGTATGTGTATTTGTGTGTTCATGTCTGTATTTCATCAGCACTAAATCTTGCCTGATTTGCAAAGACACAGCTTGATCCTCATTCTGCAGAAATTGCACAACAAGGTTTTTTTCATTCAGAAAACGATATGATAGCTTGCACTGAGGTGTTCAACTTCTATTATGTCGTAATTGCTGTAGCATATTATTAAAAATATTCTTATGTGTACATTTATTTCTTTTTTGATGATTACCATAGAAAAACGTTGTATTAATGCATGTAGCAAGACTTCAACGTACCTTTGTCAGGTAGTTTAGTAAACCTAAAGGACGCTCTCTGTGTTTATGTGTGCGTGTGTCTTTAAGAATATCAGCCTACCTGCGAGCATGATCCACAGTCAACTCTTCAGTATTGTTCACAGTCAGACACTAGTTGATGATAATGTGCTCATCACAGGACTCTGATGACTGAATCCACAGTCGTTTCTTGGTGTTGAACGGATGGCATCTGTCGCTTCCGTGGGAACTCTCTCCAACAGGAATCATACGGCAACAAGCTCGCTGTAAACGCGGACATGGGTGTTCCTCCAGACATGCATTTCTACGCATTTTTGTTCCTGGTTGTTTAATTTCGACTGCGATCGCACCGTGGCTACATACACAGACTGTTATGTTTTTCTTTTTCATGCCACTCTGATAACTTTGCGCGTCGAGACAGAAAGCACTTTTGCGTGGATTATTGTGCCTGAATAATGGTTCCCAGGAGCGTGCTGCGTCCTGCTGCCTTTAGGAAACAACTTCAAACAGCGCTTGCTGTAACCATGCTTACCAGTTTCATGATTTAATAATAAAAGGGATATGAGCAACCCCAAAGGCGGCGGGATGGCATCGAAGGAAAGACTGTCCGAGCTGTGGATGTTGTATTACACAAAGGTGAGTGAAGTGCGGAAGACCTGACGGAGACACCTGTTGCAGCAGGTCCTCTGCGTGAAGTTATGTATGGAAACAATATCATGTTGATGTGTGTGAATTTACTGCAGACGTGTATAATGTCTCTGACGTTTGTTTAAACGGTTAGGCTACATAAGGAAGTGGCTTATTTAGCGCCTGTTTGAACAGCAGCTGTTTATTTACTAAGTGGTCGAGGCTTCACTGTGCACACTAGTTCATGTCATATCATATGACTGTGTCCCTGAGCCATTTAATGTATGGAAATCCCTTAGTAAATATGTTAATCGAAGCAGATTAGCTCACTTAATGAAGTTTGTACCTGTACCTGCGATGCAGGTGTCACTGCGGCTACTTCCTGTTCCTGTTCCTGCTAGTGTCGCTTCCTCAGTTAAGCATGAAACATCATGGGATTAATATTATAAAGCTTAATTTATATTCTCATTTGAGTTGGTGCCAGCAACACTATGCCTGTTAGGCTAATGTATAGGCCTATTTAAATGAGAAATGAGAAACAATATGTATATGAAAACTAAGATGGCATTATCCCAAGTGAAGCAATAGTTTTGTGTAATATTGTTGGTCTTTCCTGTTGTCCCCTGTAGATGTAACTGCAACTTTTTTATTTGCTTGGTTATTAAGGCCCAACATCTCTGTAATAGGGAGACCAATTAGTTGAAAGTAAAAATATATTGTTGCCCACATGACATTGTCTTCTCCGGATGGAGGAATACAGTTTGGCTGTGAATAACTTAAGTATTACTATTTAATGTGTTTGCAATCTGCTTCCATGCCTGAGGACAGAGAAAACAAGATCAGACTTCTTTCAAATTTGCATGCACTGTATGTTCACTCTGGGGCATAAAGACTGCTCTCTTATTATCCCAGTGAATCTTAATGGCAGCATTCTTTACAAAGATAAAGCCTAGTCATGTACAAGGACATTTTTCATTACATATAATAATTAAATGTTGCTTTAATTTACAGACTTGGCTCAGTTCCAATCTAGGAAACCATGCTATTGGTTTAAACAGGGCCAAAGGCCATGCTGGAAGAACTGCAAAATGCTCTAAATGCACGTGTGACACACCTCTTGCAGCATTTACTATCAAAGTGGTCATTGTGGTCACTTTGGGCATATCCCAAATCTGAAGTGTGTTTGTAATCCGCTGTGTTACAACTTCTCTTGGCTACTGCACTTGTGACTAAAAAATAAAGGAACCAAAAATGATAGACGTCTCTATCTGTCTGTCTCTCTTTTTGTTTTTTACACATTTTCCATCAGAGAATGACACATAGATTTCCAGGCTCTCTTGGATGTGCATTTTTGCAAATGACCTGCCCTTATTAACAAGCTGCGATGAAGAATGGCACAAACAAGGGATTTAATGAAGCTGAACATTAAAGTGCACCACCTTATGTGACTCAGAGAGCACAAAGGCTGCAGAAAGGCAGCAGAGCCACTTCAGAGCACAATCATCTGCCTCTCCTATAGAATTCAACTTGATGTTTTGTTGAATGCTTGTTAGTCAAGTTGTCACAGACAACATCTTTTTTTTTTACTGGACACATTCCTCTCCGGCTCATATACCTTTTATGATTTGTCACACATCCAGGACAGATTTGACTATTGCAAATGAGCCAAACTGGACAAGAGAACTAAGCTCTGTTTAATAGGATTTGTGTTAGTGTTGCAAAGACTCTTTTACTAATAGGAGAAACTCTGTTTGAGCCACAACAAACAAACCCAGGTAGCTGTAAATATATCTGTCTCTTGATTCTCTTTTGATTATGTTTTTTACTGCATTCATCAGCCTCTGTATGCAGGCGAAATCCTGACAACATCTTTCCATGTTTGCTCAAATATGAACTTAGTTTAGACAAGCTATATCAAAAATCTGCGAAGCATCCTTACAGTTGATTCCAACATGTTTTATTAGTACATGCAGTACCTCAGACATCATTCTGTATTTGCAATAAGAAAGCATAACAAGCTCAGGCTTGTCTGTGATAAAGGAGCTCTGCTTCCTCCGATTGTGCAAGAAATCACACACCCCTTGCAAGATTGTTATATCAGCTATGGCTCAGGGCTGGAAAGTCATTGTGATATAGAAGCATCTTATACTCAAATCGGTCCAAGAGAGATAGATCTTTTGCAAAATTGAACCAACAGACTGACAGGCAATGATGGATACATTGATGATTTCCTAGATAAGAGCCTGTGTTACAGACAAAAATGTTGATTATTTTCTATAGTCGAGACACTATTGTTTGGACACACAATATAAACACATTTATGTCATCACATTGATCTATATACAACTGTACAACCAATGTTTACTCACTAAATGCTTCTTGGTTATCAGGTTTTTGCAGTCTTAAGTTAGGTGATAGCATGCTAAGCAAAGCTCAGTGCACATCATTGTCTTTCATCTGCTGGAGTTACAAACACACTTACTGGCAATTTCTATCTCATATCTGAGAATGCTTTCCAGACCATATACAATGTTCATGCCTTACTCGTACGAACACAAATTAAAGAGCGTGATCTTATCGCTGAGGGAGTACCTTAACTTGTCAGATCGTGTCTGTAGAAAACCAGATGGGATTTTTTTTGGATAATAATACCGTTAGACTGCATTTTAACAAATGTTTATTTCAATGTTGTGTCATTATACAGTAAGCTGGTTGTAGAGTTGAAACTGGTGTTTTTCTTTTAACTTCTTACTTTGAGGATGAATTTAGGTTAAGTTCTTAACTGTGATCCATTTAATGACGATGAAAAGTGCTTTTAATCTTAATGTGTCTGTTCTGAAACTAACTGCAAAAATAACCAATTGTGTTTAGTTGACAATGGTACAAAAGTGAGAAAACATTAAGTAACTCAGATTTTAGAAGCAGGAACTAGAAATGTTCAATTATTTTACTGGATAAATGATAGATTTGGAAAACAGTTGAAACAACAAATCGATTGAACGAAGTTATTTTTCTTAAATAACCTGGTTGAAGGTTAAATATATTTTCAAACGCATCCTGAATTAAAATTGCGGTAGAGCTGGAACAACCGTTCGTTTAATCGATTTTTGGCTTTACAGCTTTATTAACTTTTCAGTAAAATACTTTAACAATCCCTCGTTGAAGCTTCTCAGTTGTGAGAATCATAATTTATCTTTGTTGCATTTTAAAAGTTAGATAATCATTTGGGGACTTGGACTTTTAATCAGAGAAAATGTGCTATTTAAAGACACCCATTTAGGCTGTTTTGGGTTGATATCTGCACATTTTTAAGTAAGAAGGATGTGTATGTGTGTCTACTACCTAGAGATAGCTGTTCCAAGACGCATTGAGTTAAAGTACAGACCCGCTGGAGGTAATAATCCTGGATTATAGTGATAAACGAAGATGTATCCTTCCCAACAGTGTGGATACAGTAAGAGGAAAGGCTGGCAGAGGAATAGAGTGTGATTATCCTCAGATCATTAGTGTAAGAGATGGTTAGAGGGAATAATTAACGCCTGTAGCGGTAGAGATGGACCACAGGGACAATCCGACTGCCACCCATCCACACCACCATGAAACCACCCCCTCAGCTTGGATAGAAAACAAGTCACATTTTCCGGCTTTGTTCGCCACACTGTCATTCACCCAACTGTGTATTTGTCTCAGTTTCTGATCGTGGTATGATCTCCGTCGATATGAGAAGTGAAACAACAACAGCCACCTCTGCAGCTCTCTATTAAAGTCCTATGAGCCCTGTTATTGAATTCCCTCATGTGTCTCCGTCTCCCCTGTTTACCAACAGAGGGGCCAACCAGAAGAAAATCAAAGTGCTCTTTGCCTTCACTTGTGCAGGAAGCTGGAGCGAACAGAATGCCAAGCAGCAGAGAGCGGCACAGCTGCTTGGCCGTGTGCAGAGAAAACAGGGATAAATGGCACAGTTTATAGGGGTCGGTACCTCATGGTTGATCTGTGACATCTGGTCTAATAGTGGCTTTATCGAACAAATCCTGGAGCTAACTGCGCTGGGCAAGGTTCAGTGAAAGCAGTTGAACTGAGATCGAAGGACGTGTATCTTTTCTGAGGTGTAATTTAATAAGGGATGATTTTATGTCCAGGGTTCAGACATAAAGCAAAGCACTATGTGTTTCTTCTGAATATTTAATACAATTCCTCTGCTTTACTTCCTCATGGCAAACCAGATTCCCTTACTATTTAAAGTTTAAAATGTTGCTGTTGTAGTTAAACTCTGCATCTCGGGTGCTCTTAAACAACACAGCGTTGCGTACACCTGCGTGGGAACGGAAAAAAATGAAGAATCGTTTCTCGTAATACTGAAAGCAATCCTTACTTACTTAATTTGGTCATAGTCGGTATAAAAATGGTGTCATCATCTCATAAAGAGTTGTAAACTTTGTTATCCCCTATAACTGTGTCATTGTGAGTGGCAGTAGATGCAATCATAAGTGGTGTATACTCTGCAGGGTGTCATCATCATTAATACAGGAAGATGAATAAAAACCTGTTTGCATACGCTGAGTGATGTTAGGGAGGATTCAGTCTTTCAACTACTGAATCTATTAATGGGAAGTAAAACAAAGCTGAAGGAGTGTTTCAAATATGTCTCCATGTCCTTGCCTCACCTACTCAAGTTTTGAATACCTGATTATCAAGATGTTGGAGGCACCAAACAATAGGTTGTTCGTTTAGGTTTCCTGTTTTCAAACCGTACAGCCAGAGATGTTATACAGTGTGTGTGTGTGTGATCTACAACTTCAATATTATTTGTTCAATAATGATGTTTACAGTGACAGGGTGAAGGCATATGAACTAAGCTTACTCTACCTAAAAATACAGTATTCTCTAATTATGACATTCATTGTTTCAATTAGTCCCATTTGAGTCAGTTTGTGCATATATTCAATTTTGTTTCTCTTCTACATGTTTCTGTTCCCCTGAAAGCCTGTACGCATAACCGGTGCTTCATTGTTTCTGTGGGAAGTTTTTTTTTGTGTATAGACGCCTCCCTTTCTATCTGCCCACACTATAGTAGTAGCACCAAAAGAGGAAGGGGTTTGACAAGGAGGCCACGAGTGAAGGAAATAAGCTACAGTTAGAGTGACATGTCATTTCCTGGTAACTTGTTTGACATTTGGAGGAGCAGAAAGGGGCTAGTCAGACGCTGGTGTTAGTTTAAGAGTGGTGTGCAGCTACTGAACTGCCGGCTGGGAAATAAACTGAAGGCTCATCTGAGACTGGGTTCGCAAGAACCTGGCACCCTGCTCAGCCACATACAATGAGAGATGGACTTTCTCATAAGTCAATGCCAGTTGGTAATGTACATTTAACATGAATGCAGCATTGGAAAGTTGCAATATGTGTTCAGAATTCACTGCATTAGATCTCCATTTCTCTAGAGGAGCCGTGGCAATTATGCACATCAAACATGCATTGAGCTCCAGTTATGCACGCATGTTCTCTGTACTGCAGCAGATTTTAGATTAACCAATATGCAGCGGACTACACACTGCTATTGTTTGACCTATTTGATTGTTGGCTTATGGGGAAGTACTTAATTTATTGTAATATCATGTGCTGTTTGCTGTACATTATACTATTTGTGTACAATGAGTCAGTTAGACAGTCTGAAACAACTCATGTGTTCCATTCTTCCCTGCACTGCAGAAGCTGCCTCAACTATCAGCAGCAGTGGTTTCGTGCATACTCAGCTAATTAAAATATTCAGGTTGTTCAATCACACAGCACATCAAGGAACATTTCTGTATGTCCTGTCTTTTTCTAATTGTATTTGGAAACCCTGCGTTACCAGAAAAAGCTTAACTTGTCTTAATAGGCACAACTGATAAAGGATAATTTGGCTTTATATCAATAAATACAAATATCAAAATAATTAAGTTTAAAGTTGTTTCTCTGGTGACCCAAGTGACATTTGGTCTATGTGAGATAAAGAGACTGATGTGAGGAGGGAAGAGTGGCAGGATATGTTGCACTGCAGAGGCAGATCATAGCTGCGATAACGCCGTCTGTGTGTAAACATCCTCACATTAAATAGTCTTAATTGATTCTATAAGGACGCATTAAAGCCAGAATGTCTCGTGTATAACAATGACATGCTTACAGTAAGATGATGTTTTTGTTCGTTGACAGCTATATGCAGAATTTACTGAATGTTTGAACCGATAGACTTAAAGGATAGGAACATTTATTTTGACCTCCCTGTTATGAAAAGGAAAGAATTGGCGCGTGTGTTCCTCTGTGAGTTATATCTCTTTGCAACATCCTGTTACAAAAACAGGTCACAAGGGTAGTGCCATGTCTTCAGCTTCTGTCTGTCACAGTTTGAAGCTTAACCTATTTAGAGCAGCAACTTAACAACTGAGCATAAGCACAGAACATGCTCCATTGATACTTATAGTGTCACTGTGCACATTTTTCACATTACATATTTACAGTGCATGCCTGCTGGCGTGAAGGCCTCATGTGTTCTTTCCTCCCTCCTGCAGAAAGACGTGGGTTATCTGCAGCAGTGGCTGGAGGCGTTTGTGGCGTCCTTTGAGAGACTCGTTGATGTGCAGTCACTGGAGCCATGGAGGTGAGTAGTAACAGTTATTTACAAACTTCTAGTTCCCACCAGTTTAAATTCCCCATATCAGGATGAACTCGACCTTCTGTGAGATACCATTTTGACATGTTTTTTTTTCTTTTAACCTTTATTTAACCAGATAAAAAGCATTTACAATGCTGACCTGGCCAAGAAGGCAGCAATGTTACACATAACACATAACACAAACATGTAAAATACAGAGAACACAACTAAGAAAACAAAAGACGAAAAAGCAATCACTACATTGTGCACATTTAGGACAGTAAGAAAGGTACACTACTTATTACTGCAAGAGCAGCTGGTGGTAAGGACCTCAGACAACTTCAATTTAAAAGAGGCTATTGGGACAGGTGCCATCAGTTTGAGGCTTGATTGAAGGTCATTCCAAGACCAAGGACCATAATAAAAAAGACTCCTTTTTCCAGCCTCACGGCAGGTACCTGGAACCGTATCCAGGCACTGGTTCTAAGGTTGTAAGAGTCACAAACTGGAACAAATCTGCCACATATATACAGTGGAAGCTTACCTAAATTGGCTTTATACAATAATAAAAACCAATGCTGCATCCTACGCATACTAAGTGAGGACCATCCAGTTAGGCTATACAGTGTGCAATGATGAGTCCTATAGGGTGCATTTGATATATATATCGCAGTGCAGCATGGTAAAGTGGGTCAAGTTATGCCAAAACAGTGGGACAGGCAAATCTATAGATTGTATCACCGTAGTCAAGCTGGGACAGGAATAAGCAGAGACCAACCTCTTACGGGAAGAAATTGAAAAACAACATTTAAGTCTGTAAAGGAAGCCAAGAGTGAATTTCAATTTCTTTGTTAGAACTTCAATGTGATGTTTAAAGTTTAGATTTCTGTCCAACCAAAAACCCAGATATTTGTATGTATCAACAAACTCAACAGAGACACCATCAAGGGTGTCAATGGAGAGGCAAGAGGATGCTGACTTGGGAGCAAAAAGCATTGCTTTGGTTTTCTTACCGTTCAATAGCAGTTTAGAATCAAGAAGCGCATGCTGCAGCGGGATAAAATCAGATTTGAAATTAGAAATGGCCATATCCAGAGAAGGAGCACATGAGTATTCAATAGTGTCATCAGCATACATATGAAAGGTAGAAAATTGCATATGATTACAAATATTGTTTACATATAATAGATAGAGCAAGGGCCCCAAAATAGAGCCCTGTGGAACTCCCTTCTCCAAGGTGACAGGGTCAGAGACAGTACTACCCAACCTGACGCTTTGAGTAAGGTTGGTTAGATAACTTTGAAACCAGCAAATGGCGTTATGACCTAAACGAGACATCAACATAACATTAGACAGAATGTGGTGATCTACAGTGTCAAATGCTTTGGCTAAGTCAATAAACAATGCAACACAAACATATTTTATGTTAATATCGTCTAAGACTTTCAGACTGGCAGTCACAGTACTGTGCTTTGATCTGAATCCAGATTGCATAGGGTTAAGGATGTTGTGTGAATTTAAAAAAAGTTTTTAGCTGAGTAGAAACTAGGGACTCAAGAATCTTTGATAACACAGAAAGATTTGAGATAGGACGATAGTTATTCAACTCAGTGGGATCACCAGCTTTCAAGAGCGGCGATACAAGAGCTTGCTTCCACACAGCTGGCAGTGTATGAGTGGACAGGGAGAGATTACAAATATCAGTTACTGGTTGTGCTATAATCTGAGCTGCAATTTTTAAAAAGACAGGATCTAGGTCGTCAGGCCCGGCAGGCTTTTTAGGATCAATTGAGTGCAAACCCTGTAAGACTTCAGAGACCGAGAAAGAAGCGAAATCAAAAGCAGGGGGGTTCATCTCTTGACTAGGGCTGTGAGTACGACCATGCAGAGAGTCATGACTTTGCTCATCAAAAATGTGACCAGCCTTTTTGTGAGCATTAAAGGCATTAGACATATCATTTGTATCTGAAATAAAAGAATCACTGACCTTCAGTTTTTGAGGGAAACTAGAAACCTTCTTGTTCTGAAGTGATTTAATTGTTTTCCAGAACTTAGAATGGTCATTAAAACAATCAGTGGTTAAGCTCAGATAGTAATCAGCTTTAGCTCTTTTAATAAGGGCTGAACATTTATTTCTGAGGACACGAAAAAGAAGCCAGTCATCACTAGTGTTAGACTTTCTAGCTAAAGACCATTGCTTATTGCGATCATGAATGAGATCAGATAATTCTCTAGTAAACCATGGAGTGTTCCTATTCTTAACTCTGAATTTTCTAAGGGGGGCATGTCTATTAATAATCGATAAACATATTTATGGTATGTATAAACGCAGCCCCTATTACAATGCCCTTTGCCTCCTCCTCTCCCTTCTCCAGGCTGGAGGAGTGCAGCTCCGAGGTGCCCTTGCTTCCCAAGGAGGTCCTGGTGCTCCTCGGTAAACAGCTATGGGAGAGTGCGGACCACCTCTCAGACCCCCCCGAGTCCAACGGCACCCTCCCTCACACCCTGCTCATCATCAAGTTCTTCATCATTGTCTGCAGGTGAGGACTCAGCCTCCTGTGTATACACTTCTTCATCATGATCATGAACAAGCTAGACAGAAGAACTGTGTTAAATCAAATACAGATGTTTATAATTAAAAGTCTCCAGCTACAGGTTCTTTTTCATTCCTTCCATATTTGTTGTGGTTTTACTTGAAGTAATATAAATCAGCCTGTTAGACATATATTTAGGGATAAAATAACATTTAGGCATGTACTTGGCATGAGACTAAATTCTGAAAATGTACCTAAAATGTTTGTATGTAATTTGTAAAATTAGGTCATTTTGTCTTAACCCTTCTCAATTTCCTTATTTAAATGTTAATTCTGTTTTAATAACAAAAGAGGCAATGGTGCCATAAGGAACTGGATGTATTACAGTTTTTGAACTTTTCCAGAAATTGCAAGCAGGTTGTGCAAACAGGCTGCAACTCAGTGTCAGGATGTTCCCCCTGATGTTCTGAGCGTCCATTGTATTTGTCTTATATTGGGTAAGCATCATCCTTAACACTCAATTTCACACATTTCTCTCTACTTCTAGGAATATGGAGAACATAGACCCAGACAACACCCCTGGTTTTGTTTTTGAAACCATCAAGCTTTTGAATGTCTGTTTAAGCCAGGTAAGGCCAAGATAAACTTTACCTCAAGCAGGAAACAGATTTCATTGATTTATGACGGGGCTTAGCTCCAATGTAAGCTCACTATATCAATCATGCAAAGATTATTTGGTGCCCTTGTAGACACTCTGTGCAGAAAAGTGATATACAACAGAGATACACTAAGCCTATACAGAAGTAACCAAACTTGTTTACACTGAAAAGAGAAATGGCCGTGTAGTCCACCTTCTATTCATTGAACTGGAATGTGTTGTATTTATTGCATGTTATATGAACAACAGATACAGATTGAGTTGTGTTGAAGAAGAATTATAAAGTAAGTGTCCAAACTTTAATTTTTTACAGCTTAAGAAGGGCGAAGGGGAGCAGTCGTCTCTGGAAATGGTTGTGCAGTATGGATTTGTGCTGTTTGAGAGTCTCTTTGACCCTTATCAGACGTGGAGGAGAGGCCTGGCAGGGTGAGTGTGTGCTGCCTACTTTGTGAATGTGTGGGAGGTGGAATTTAGCCACACAAAGACCCAAATACTCTTTGATGCATTTAGCATCTTGCCCAACCTTTCTGTGATGTGTAACACCCTGTCTTGTTGCTTGTAAGAATTGAAGTCAAGCCTCATAATGCCGGCAGTATTAGTGGCAGTCGTTGACTAGGCGTGATGTGAGTCAGTGCAGTGACTCGAGGCTTTGTGTGTTACAGGGAGGAGGTGAGCCTGCTGGAGAGGAACAAGTATAAGTTCTCCCCGCTGGTCTTGCCAGAGGAGCTGCCTGCTCTCTTCCACGGTGAGATACTCCCCTTCGTCCGCTCTACCACACTGATCTCTGTCAGACCTCACAATAATCCAAATGTTCCCACTGCTGCCTAAACACTGCTTTAATCTGTCATCTTTGACATGAAAAACCCTGATCTTTTGTTTTCTCCCAATCACAATCTTTGCCATGTGTATTATAATGAAAGATTACTGGTCAGTGCAGTCAGTGAGACTTTTGGGCTGAAAACTTTAATTATTCACCATCTAATTATCAAGTTTCAATCTCCTGAGTCCAAGCGTTTCTAAATATAAAAGCCCATTTGATCAGTTAGTAATCTATAAATCATGTGGGAAATCTCAGCCTGGGCAAGTTTCAGTATGTCCACATTTTAGGAAGATTATCCCATAATAGCAGGGTTTAATTAGAACTGTAGAGAGCTAATTGTGTAATACCTAGCCAATTAGCAATACCTAAGCTTCTGTTTTTCATGTAATTCCCAAGTACAGAGGTGGCATAGCAGGGCATGCTCAGCCATTGTACCACGAACAAGTGACATTTATTATCCTTATGATAACAAACAATAAAAAAGGTACACTGTATGTGCATGTTATTTTAACAGCACTGTATGAATGGTTGCTGTATTGTGGTTAAGTGATAAGTGAAATAATTTTTTTTTTTTGTATAACTTTGTTTCTTGGTCTGAATGTCACAGAAAGTCTGCAGGAAAGCGAGAAGCTCCCAGAGGTCATCACACTAAGATGTGTCCATCTCCAGGGTGCTATCATCAGCGGAGGAAGGGTCTGCTTGCCTTTCTTTCCTCTTCATCAGTATTTATTATGAAACACTACAAGATAGATAGATAGATAGATAGATAGATAGATAGATGGATGGATAGATAGATAGATAGATAGATAGATAGATAGATAGATGGATAGATAGATAGATGGATAGATAGATAGATAGATTGATAGATTGATAGATTGATAGATAGATAGATAGATAGATTGATAGATTGATAGATTGATAGATAGATAGATAGATAGATAGATACTTTATTGATCTCAATTTAGGAAATTATTTCGTCACAGAAGCAGAAGTGTGTTCAGACTGTATAATACAATACTTAAAATACTTTTAAAAAGTGGTAAAAGAGAATTAACAATTAAAAACAAAATGAAAAATATTATATCAAATATAAACAACATAAACAAAACAATATAAAATATTCTGGATAATTAATATAAAAAGTCAAAAATACAGCAGGATCCAAAATACTACAGGTCTTTGGCAATTTCAAACTGATTACAGTGGAGTGACTTTGTCCATACGATTTCCTTACAGAAGAATGGCCTTCTCTCCATCACCCCTCCCTCTGTTGAGGACCTGTTCTCTGTTCTGAGAGTGTGGTGCTGCCGGGCCTCGACAGAACCCAAGAGCACGTCTCTCTCCCGGTTGACGCTGCAGTGCCTGACGGCGATGATCCACCTGCTGCACGCCAGCAGCCCTGCTGAGCGGCAGCTGGAGATCAGGACCATACTGGAGAGCTACTTCCAGCTGCTCAACTGGAACCGTCCTCTCAGCAGTGAGCTGCAGGAGAGGCAGAACTGGGAGGAGAGCCTGATCTCCCTCCAGCGCCAAATGCTAAGTAAGATAGGATAAGATAAGAAGTACTTTGTTGATCCCAATTTGGATTTGTTTGCGTTGCAGCAGCATAAAAAGACAAGGCATTGTACATTTAAGAAATAAACAATCCAAAATGTAAACATCTCAAATAGAAATAAAATAGCATTAAAAAAGTAGAAAATATACATGTGGAAATACAAATGTACAGTAACAAAATATAAAGCAGGATATATACATTAATTGTGTAAGGAATGGATTATTAAATATTAAATTGAATATAAATGTAAAATGTACGAAGGGAGTTTAAGTCCAGTTATCCAAGAGAAGCTATGGAGCAGAGAGTTCTCTTCCAGCCAGAGGTGATTTGTTATACAGAGTTATTGCAGTCGGCAGGAATGTTTTCCTGTATCGGTCCTTGTGACAAGTAAGAGCAGGACTCAAGGGCAGCTGAGCATTCATATTTTATATCTCTTAATCAGAATGGAGGCTAAGTAATCGATTTCCCCAGTGTCTGAAATATAGTCCACATCCTTCTTGTTGTCAATTCTAGCTGCTGTCCCTGAGATCCTGCAGTGCCCTGACAGGCCCGTCCTGCAGGCTGTGTTCCTCAACAACAACTGCTTTGAACACATCCTCAGACTGGTTCAGAACAGCAAGGTCAGAACCCTGCGCATCTTAAATATGTCTGTTCTGTCAAACATGTCTATTTCCTCTTTTATTTGCCTGGATGCCCTAATGCTGTTTTACTGCTTGGTCAATGTGAAATATCCCAAATATGTTAATGCTTTCAGCTTATATTTCCCCTCACGGTTACAACACATGTTCCTCGCTGCAACTGTAGAGAAACCTGGATCAACCTTGTCTCTATTACCTTTGACAGATGACTGTTTTGTTTAATTGTCTGTCTTTCTGTGTTGTGTGTGTGTGTGTGTTGTGTGTGTGTGTGTGGCTCCGTGTGTACATCCTGCAGCTCTTTCAGAGCAACATGCATAGACCGGATCGTGAGGTTGTGTGTGACCTCACTACTTGTTTACTCACAGAGGTCGAAGTGGACCAGGTACTTCCCCCCCCACTCGGTTTTGATATTGGTCTGTCAGCAGGAAACTCAGCCTTCTCTCCTCGCGTTAACTGCTCTGAGCTATTTAAACAGGAAACTTCAAGCAGGAAGTCTGGTTTACTCTCATTTTGTAAACATAGCAGGTAGAAGACTATAAGTCATTATTGTTGTTTAGAGTTCCCTTTTTAATCTTTCATATTATCTGTCCATCTAGAATATCCACTTACCTTTATTACATGTGTTATTTTGGTCTATTGAATCCAACTTTAAAAATATACTATCAAGTTGGCATTAGTTTTGAGCACAAGAATCAAATTATTAGTTGAGGGATTCTTCTATGCTAGTGTTGGAGAGTCGATTTATATAACATTCACAATTAGAGGCTGAATTTCTTGTTGACATCTAAAGGGAAAAAGAGCATGCTGAGTGTTTCTTGGTGCATGCATGAAATGGTGGTTTTACAATGAGCATGTCTTTCCTTCTACTCTTTGTATCTTTGCTGCTCTGTCGTGTGCCCGGTTTATCTTGTTTCAAAGACCTGGCACAACCTGGTGTGTTGATGTTGCTTCATTTGTAGCAATACTGGGGATCTCCCTGAATTTCTTTTATTTTTTATGGTGGTTGGCTTTGGATTTTGCATGTGTGAATCTATCATTAATTAACAAAGAGACAATTGTTTAGTGACTGATACAGCAGTGCACTTACCCATTCTGCTCCAATAATTGTGGTGTAGAAAAAAAAGGACATGAGCTGCACTTCCCCTTGCACTTTACAGATAATCATTCATTCATTTGGTGAAAGATTTCTTCAATGTTGATGTATTTGTTTTCCTTCTTGGTGCTGTGCAGTTGGAATGTTCACCTTTTCCGGGCTTCTGGTGTCAACTCATTACGATTCACGTTTTGAACTCTGCCTCATTCAAAACTTTTTTTAACACAATCCTTATTCTGATGTAGGTTTTGGAGAAAGGATCAGACAGTATTACAGTTCATGCTCTAGGAGTCCTCACAGCTATAATGAATAACTCACCCTCTGCTAAGGTAAGGCATCTTTGTGGTCAAATCATACCTCCCTAATACTTCTTTACATGTATTTTAAAGCTTTATTACATATGATACAACCTACAATCCCAGATAAAGTTAGATCCTGATGAGGAAAGCTGGTTTCCGTTCATTTAAGAACTCTCATTGTATTCCCTTCCAATGTATGGAAGTGTGCCAACTAGTTATCCCCTGAGGAGCAGCTTTCACCAGCCTATTTCTGCCTCATGTCCCCACAGGAGGTTTTCAAGGAGAGGATTGGCTACTCCCAGCTGTTTGATGTGCTGAAGAGTCAAGGTCAACCCACCAAGAGGCTTCTGCAGGAGCTGATGAACATGGTAAAGCACACAGCACTCATTATCCCCACTGAGAGACAGTAGATGCCAATTAGCTGTTATGGATGACCATGTTCTTATTTAAAGGTCACCTATTGTGCAAAATTCACTTTTTCATGTCTTTTATACATAAATGTGTGTCCCCTCTGTGTAAAGAGATTCTGAAAGTTTCAGGAAAAAAGATTCTCTCTCTTTTTGTCCTGATCCATTTATATAAAAACGAGTCTGAAAATGAGCTGATCAGATTTTGGCCACTTTGTGATGTCATAATGTTTTTTTGGCTTGTGTAACCATTAGCCAATAACCAACCAAGGTAACCCCCACCTTATCACCTGAATCTCCTCCTAGAGCACCATTGTGTTCTTTTTAACCAAATATCTCTCAGAGGGGCGTGGGGAGTGGCTCCTTATTTTCATCTGAAGTAACAGACAGAGAATCAGCACTTTTGAAACAGGGCTGAAACAGAGGGGATTATGGGATGCTATGATCTGTTTGGTATTTTGAGCGAAACACTTCAGGGACATGTTTTGTATATAACTGGGGACTATAATATACTGATGAAAAAGAGTATAATAGGGGACCTTTAAATTATGTTGTTATTGATAATGTGACCACATATCATCTTCATTCTCTGTCTTCACTCTTTTTTTCCAGGCAGTGGAGGGTGAGCATGCCCACGCCCATCACCTTGGCATCAGTAACGACCAGCCTTTGCTGCTGCTCCTGCAGTGGCTCCCTGACCTGTCACGTCAGAGGGACCTGCAGCTGCTGGTGGCCCAGTGGCTGGCCACCGTCTGCGGCGGCTCCCTATCCTGCCGCACCGTGGCTGTCGAGGCGGGCATGGTGTGGGCTCTGCTGCAGGTGCTCTCACAGCCCCAGAATCTGGACAGGCAGTGTGCAGACGCCCTGCTGGGCCTCCTGCAGGACCTGGGCTCCCTGTGTCTGAGACCTGAGGAGCTGAAGGGCCTGCTCAGACTGCTCAGAGTGGATCAGGACAATGGCGCGGTCGTGGGGAAGGTGCACCCCTACTGCGCTCGCGTCATCCAAGTGCTCTCGGCCATGGCGGCCAGAGAAGGCCAGGACAGTGCATTGCAATACTTTGACCTCACGCCCCCCATGGCTGGCATCATGGTGCCCACAGTCCAACGCTGGCCAGGCGGCGGGTTTGCCTTTCACGCCTGGCTCTGCCTCAACATGGAATTCCCGTGTCATTCAGAGTCCTCTAATCACCGCAAACCTCGTGCAAACTCTGTCACAGGGGTTCAGTATGACATGGGAAAAGGACCCCGCAGGAAGCAGCTCTACAGGTAAAGAGAAGTTAAAGGGCTTTTATAAATAAGATGTCTACGTTGCACAGTTTTTGACCGAAAGTATTGTTTTAAAGTTTCTTCACAGCAAGTGGAACGGGGCTGGAGGCCTTCTTCTCCATAGAGGGAGTGCTGGTGGTGGCTGTCTGCACTAAGAAAGACTACATGGCTGTCACGCTGCCAGAGTACCCACTAGCAGACTCATGCTGGGTGAGTTTGGACACACATAGTACAGTAAGGATATTAGCCAACATGTGTCCTTTTTTAGCCTGTCCCAAATAAAAATAGATTTGATCAAGGAGAAAATAGCACATCATTTTCTAAACGGTGCTGTCTTGGCCCGTAACCTTGAAGAATAATCACTAAGAAATAGAAAAGTGCACCTCTTGAAGGAGCTGGAGAGGTCTATCATTAGGTTAAATGAAAGCTGTCAACTGTCTGGAGACTATGTTGCTCCTTTAGTTTCTCAATACATAAATGTACCTAATTTAATATCATCATCATCACAGCATTCAGTGGCTATAGTCCACATCCCAGGCCGTCGTCCTTTCGGTCAGAACCTGGTCACCATCTACATCGACGGAGAGCAGCGTAAAACGGCTCCGCTTCGCTTTCCATCTTTCAGTGAGGTAACTGACACTACTATCTAAATGATCCTGGCAATGGACCTAATATTACTAAATAGTTCCCCTCTATTAATCTGACTTCCTATTTTTCTCCCCCAACTTGCCACCTGAAGCCTTTTACTTCCTGCTGCATTGGATCTGCGGGCAACCGGACCACCACCACCACCACCACCACCACCTCCCCCAACCTGCCCATGTCCTCGTCTTCTAACCCATCAACGCCGGAGTTTGCCTTCCCCCCCCATGGACCCTCCCTTATCCGTTCCCAGTCCTTCCCAGCTACCTTTGCAGGGGGTCGCTGGGGGTCTTCGAGAGAGACCGCAGTGCACACCATCCCAGCAGGACTGCAGGACACAGAGTGGGGAACCCCCACGTCTCTGGATGGGCTCCTGGGCACCGCGTTCATCTGCCACGAGGCTCTGCAGCCGGCACAGACCAGAGCTCTGCACGCTGCAGGTATGTCACGCTGTGCAACAATGAAAATGTTGTTGAAAACATTATACACCTTCAAAATGTTACGTTTTCAGTTCTTAGCTCTTCCAGAGTTCACCAAACAATCTAATGTAAAGAAAACCAATACTAAAGTAAATCACAGAATTCCCCATAGGATTCTTATTTTCATGCATACCAAACAACGTTTGCAAATTTTATGACCTACATTTGTTTTTGCTCCACATCACAGGCCCGAATCACGTGTCCTTATTCAAAGCGGAGGGAGAGTTATCTGATCTCAACAGCAAGCTTCTTCTGTACTACACTCCACAGGTGATCCATTGAACCATTTTATAACACTGCTTTTATTATGTGAATTATAAGCAACGCCAGTAAAATATACTTGTTTGCATGCAACTGTTTGTTTTTTGCAGGCCTTCAAGAGCCAGATATGTCTGGACCTGTCGCCCAATCACCAATATGATGGCAGGCTCACAGGACACAGTGTAGTGAACTGGGACATCAAGGTTAGATGTGACACAATTAAATAGAGAGTGAGAAGTGAATCAAGAGAGTGAGAAGTGAAATATCAGTCATGACCTGTCTCCATGTTGTTTTTGCTTTCTTGTTTCCCTTTTGGATGGTCAATTCAATTTCTAATTTAAAAAGAACTTATGTGGAAGTTTTTTTCCCCTTGCAGGATGTTGTAAATGTGATGGGAGGTGTAGGGGTTTTGCTGCCTCTGTTGGAGCAGGTATGTGAAGCAGAGCAGGTTAACAGCGGCAGTCAGGAGATCTCAGACCTGCTGGGACCAGAGCTCACCTCCAGAGGCCCCGCCTCCATGCTGCTGCCACTCAACAAGTCCGCAGGTCAGCTCATGTTTAGCTTAGATATTTACACCTAGATTTTTCTTCATGAAAGGGTCAGTTCACCTAGAAATGAAGGGGCAGGAACATTGTTTCTGGAAGGAAATGTCAGGGTGTTAATTTCAATTTTTGAATACTGTGAGCATCGAATACCATTTACCCTCACTGTAGTGGGATGGATGCTGAAATATTAGACTTAAGTATCTCATAACCTTAGCAAATCAAATAACAATTTCTGGGAAGTCAGAAAACGCTTTATGTTCCTTTTTGAAATTTGGGTAAGTCAACCTAAAGTATTATGAATTTTGAGGGCTTACTGTGTTGTTGTTCCTGGTTATTTCTGTTCACTAGTCCTAGACTAAATGATAAATATGATTTTCCGTGTAGTTGAGAATCAGAAGATCATGTTTAATGGCAGTGAGTCAGCGTCTATACACTGTTCATACTGCAGGAACAAACAGGATGTGAAAGACAGATAAGAGGCGCATACTATAATATACAACACACAAACATAGAACAGATTGTGAAATCAATGCTTACAGGTTAAATGTCATAATCAGCATGAGGTATAACATTTGCATGAGGAGATCCAGTTCAGTGGCCAAATGCACCTTATTCTGCAAGAAGTCTAACGTGAGATATATGAATCAGTTGCAAAAGTGAGGGAAATACCATAACCACAACTCGTGCTGAGATATGTAGATGTCAATAAAGTGCTTGGTAATGCAGAAATATGACTGTGGGAGATACAGGAAACCATAAATGTTGATTTGCCCCATTTTTTGTCTCTCAGAGGGCAGACTAGAGAGAAACAGCATTGCCGCCTTCCTGCTGATGGTGAAAAACCTGATTCTTCATCACCCTGTCAATCAGGAGTGCCTGCTGCAGTGCCACGGGCCGAGCATCATAGGAGCCATGCTCAGCAAAGTAAGCACCCTGTTCTTGGTTTTGCTCCAGCAAGTGGGAGTCGATTGCGAGAAGAACTGATTAGCATCTGAAAGTGAATATTTGACCCTTTTTTTATTGTAATGCTGTGGTATAATTGCTGTATAATGAATGGGTATTGTGTTGAAACCGCATTGGTTCTATGAGATTCACAGTATCACATGCTTGTGTGGGGAAATGACTGCAGAGTTCGCCAGATTGCAAGGGCTCTTTCACTGAGCACAAAAGCGTAGCTATCAAATCTGTGGCTTGAAATGTTTTTGTTGAAAGCTAGGGAAATTAATATAGATTAAATCTAAATTAAAATCAAAGACTTCCAAACCACTCTGTGGATCTCTTGCAAGACAAACTCGGCATATTTGCTTTTTGCTGCTGATATAAACAGTGAATATAACCTTGTTTATTAATATAAGGAACTAAGGACAATGCTGTGTATATATAGGGTTCAAAGTAATGAGTTGTTGAGCCCTTTAAAGGTGCAATAATTATTATTCATTTTATACTATTACGGAATTTTTGTTTTATTGATGATGTTCAGAAGTTTCAATTTTCACACAGTGGTAATAGATCTATAAGGGTGGCAGCCAATAAGGTGTTGTGTTGGTGCAGCACAGACACAGCTTCTGTCTGACAGGATATGTTGAAATACATGCTGTTAAGGTGGAGCATCCTGTAAGGAAGCTGTTTCCCAATAATCTCATGGGGTTGCCACGTTTGACAGTGGCAAAGACATGAACACTGACAGAACACAAACACTTGTACTATCCATGCACTCAGCTCCCATTTCAGCAGAATCAAGTGTTTCCAAAAATAGACAGTCCATAAACCCTTGTTCAAAAATAACCATCTTTAACACAAACACACATTACCACCTCTCCTCTTTGCTTCCTCTGCTGCAGGTTCCTGGCAGTATGATGGACATGAATGTTTTAAAGGCCTGCCAGCTGCTGCTGGACCAGGTTTTCAACGCGGGGAACAGCCCACTTCTACAGCAGCTCTACCAGCACCTGCTCTTTGATTTCCGCATCTGGACTAAAAGCCATTTTACCGTTTGTCTGGGTAAGGCACAAGCAGTCCTCATGTTGCGAGTAATGCACCTGTGAACCTTTTCATGTGTGCCGAAGCTGTTTGTGTCCCTTTTTATGAATGCATAAGTTAGCCTGAAAGGAGTAAAAGCAGAGAGAGCTGAGGTAGAACACATTAAGGTTTCTAGTTCAGGCTGTGATGAGGATTCAAAGTGAATCTGCGCCTGAAGCCTCGCTTTGGTTCCTTTTTTTTTTTAATGAATGCACTTCTTCAGTACAACCTCTTGTATAGGTTTGACATTTCTAAATGTCAAATTGGAGAAAAATGACAAAAGTCTTATTTTTCTTCCAAAGCCCACGTGCAGTACATGGTGTCTGTGCTTAACAGAGGCAAGCAGCGAATGAAGAGGAAGTACGGAGTCCAATATATTCTGGATACAATTCGCACATACTACAGGTGAACCTTTGACATACACTTAAATCAATTCAACATATGGTTTCAAGATACAATGAGATGTCCACCAAAATATATTTTTAAAAGTTAAAAGTACGTCTAAATATACTTTTTCATATTCAACCATATTTCCTTTCACATGAATGCAGACTCAGATCATTGATTTATTTATTTTTGCTCGTAGTGTGGAGAAAGATGGCAGCGCTCTGTCTGATGAAAAGCAGACGGTTCAAACGTCTCTCTTCGCCTTGCTGAAAGACTTTCTAAAGTCTCCTACTCAAGAGGAGCTTCACAGTGTCCTCGCCTACATTGTGTCTGTCGGAGAGGAGAAGCAGGTATGTTCTATTTCTGTGTTTCCTTCTGGAGTTTACTTTGTTATCTTCTGACCTTTTCAATTTGATATTTCACTTCCAATGAACTCTCCCTGATCATCCACCTGATTTATCCTTATGTTTTGGCATCTATGTACTTACAAACTCCTTATGTGACCACTTCAAATGTTACCCTCCTGAAATCCATATTTCTTGGTGTTTTATCCTCCTCTTTGACCCTTTCCTCATGAATGTCTCCTCTCCATCAGGTGGTGAGGGCCTTGGACGTGCTGTACGAGCTGTTGCGGAGCAGCCCCCCCCGGGAGCAGGTGCAGGCCGTGCTGCTGGAGTGGGGGGTGGAGCAGCTGTACTGCTTGCTGCTCACTCCAAGTTTCGGAGACGAGGCCAGAGAGAGGGTCTTCAGGGTGAGAAACACTGACCTAACCTCTTCTTAAAATACTTCAGTTTATCACTTGGCAGATGTGTTGCCTTTTACTGCAAACTCCCATGTGATATATTGTCAGAACTGAAGTAACAACCACTGTTGCACAATTTCCCCTTCCATGTTGCAGGTTTTATACAAAATCCTTAAAAGCGATCGAGTGTCTGAGCGAAACAAGCAGCGCATCAAGCTCAAGGATTTTGGATATCTTGGCCTGGTTTGTTTCATGGATACGATTCCCGTCACCATGACTACTGTGCGGTGTCTGTACGAGCAGGTCCTTGCTACAGGTAACGTCAAAGCAGCTCAGTGCTCTGGGGTCCAGTGAGAGAAATGGATGATAAAAGAGACGTCTTTAAATGCTAGGGCTACTGAACATTTGATTTCAAAGTATTTTTCAGTAACATTAAAAAAACTGTCACGAAAAAATATCCTAATTAAACAAAATAAAAACGAAAGAGTTTAATTCATAAACATAGTAGTTGTATTGAGAGTTGTTTTTCACTGGTCACAAAAGCTTTCATCGGGTCTGATTCTCAAGATTGTATTTGTTGAATTAATTTACACTTTATTTCCATAAGTTCATAATTAAATCCATTTATTATTTTCCTGAAAAGGACCATAAAATTTTTCTTGATTTTCCCATTATATAATAAACTAAATTAAATAGTTATTTTAGAGGATCTGGGTTGTGCAGGAAACGTTCAAGAAATAGGGAACAGCCATCCTGTAGGTTTTCCCTTTTAAACCATGGTACCATGATATCATTAAACGATGCAACGATGAAAGATCTCAAATATCTTGATAAGTATCACTCGGTAATAAGTGAGTTCATGAAGGATCCCAACACTTATAGTAGGAAGTAGGGCTGCTCGATTATGGCAAAAATCATAATCTCGATTATTTGGGTCAATAATTGATATCACGATTATTAAAAACGATTATCCATTTACTTTGAAAAAATCAATTTATTGGAGAAAAAATGTTTTAACAGTATGTTTTTAACAGTTGATTACCCTGAACTTTAAGTATAATTCAACTGAAAAACCAATACAAATTTTTTTTTATAATAATAATAAAAAAATAATCGTTTTATTTCGATTACGTTGTTTTCGTAATCGATGCAAGCCATAATCGTAATTGCGATTAAAATACGATTAATTGAGCAGCCCTTGTAGGAAGCTGATTTAAAAAAAAGTATTTTCTAGGTTTTAATTTAAGTTAATTAAATGTTCTGCTGCCCCACAGATGCAACCCCGAACTTCCGAGACCTCCTGGCTGTCGTCTGTCTCTCCCACCGAGCTGAGCTCACTGTCCGCTTAGACGTCTGCCGCAAGGTCAGTCTTCTCTCTTCCATTTATACACTTTTAAACTGTCATCGTCATCTTTTGAGTGCAAAAGTAACATCAAGCACAACCATGCTCTTCGTAAAATAAAAACAATCTCTTCCTCTGTTCCTCTCTGTTATCCCCCCAGCTCTTTCATCTGATCTACTCCAATGAGGATTATGTGAAGCAGCTTGCTAAGCAGCCGGGCTGGCAGGATGTTTTCACCAAGCTGTATGTGAAAGAGTCCTACGAGTCACACGCTGCCAGCATAGCAGGATCCAGCACCCACACCTCCTTCGAGTCCAACTACCGGCCTCTGCTGCACAGGGAGCAGTCTCTGGTCATCGAGGACGCTCACCCGGACATGTTCCTGAACTACCGCACCTCGCAGGACATCGGGGATGAGGAGGAGGAGGATGAAAGTGGTCAGCGAGACATCTCTGAGGGATTCTCAGATTTATCCCAGTCTCCTCCAAGTGAAGGTGGAGGTACGCTTAAAAACTTCACCGGGTCCCTTCATTTTGATTCAGTGGACCAGGTGAGCCGCTCGTCCTCCATCTCCAATGCCGTTGATATCACCTCCTCTCGCCCTGATGACGAAGGGAGAGACTACCAGCCGCTCTCCCCCTTTGGTACCCCCTTTGATTTGGATCTGGAGGGCATGGGAGATAACGGCGCACACACTCCTGCGGGCAGCCTGACAAACACACCGTCTCCTCTAGAGAACTGCAAACCTTTCCCACCTGCCAGACCCAGGAAGAGCTCCAGTCTGTCCAACGTGCTGGATGACACCAGCTATGGGACAGACCCTCCAACTGGAGACACCATCTCAAATACGTCCAACCCACAGGTAGCTCCCGTAGCTCAGATGTTATGGATATCATATTATTTGTCATTTTTATGAGCATTTATTGTCTTTGATCTCTTTCTAAGGATTTTGAGTGTTGTTTGCGTTACAGCAGACCCCCGAAGAGGAGCTGTGCAACCTGCTGACCAACATCGTGTTCTCGGTGCTGTGGAGCCGCAGCGGGCCTGAGGCGTCGGAGGATGTGGTTTGGAGAGAGAGAGGACAGGTGTTTTCTGTTCTCACCAAACTGGGTTCCTCCTGCCAACTGGTGCGCCCTCCTGATGACATCAAACGCAGGTCAGTGACGGTGAATTCAAATGTACTGCCACTCACAAACACATTGAAATGGCAGTCTCACAATGGAAAAATACAGTGAACCACACCTATGGCTGTGTCACCTTTAGTGTAATTATCCAGACATATTGTTTTATCACACACTGGGGTTATTAACTCATCCTGTTTTCCACTTTTGTTCCAGTCTGCTGGAGATGATGCTGGAGTCGTCTCTGTCAGACCTGAGGGAGGCTCAGGGCGTGACCCTGCCTTTCTGTCCCAGCCTGGTTCGCCTCCTCAGGCTGCTGCAGGACTTCCTGTTTGCTGAGGGCACAGACAACCACACCCTGTGGAGTGAAAAGGTATATCACACAGTACACACCCAACATAAAATATATAGACTAATGACATGTTCTGTTTGGACTAAGAGTAATTTCATGACTATCGAAAGGCTATTTTGGTAAAGGTTGGTTAACTGTGAATACACAGTTGACAATGATGAATATAAATAAATGTACAACTATGTAAGAACATTGTCAGTAAACCTGAAATATCTTGATACACTTGTATTTACTTCCACATCAATGATTTCAGATTTCAACCAGGCTGATCAAAAACACACAATTATGCAACTCCTTGTAGCCTTATATTTACTGTATTGACATCAGAGTGGTTTTGATCTTCTTACCTAATCAGCAAGAGAGCCTATCTTCAAAACAGTTGAACTATTCCTTTGATTTGTTTTGTTGTGTCTGGAGGTGAATGGTAAAACCTTCATCGCTTTGGGAATCCTTTGTACAGCATTAATTAGACAGAAGAGGTTGTGGGACTTCACTTTGCAGTACTGACATTAGGAGTATTCCATAAATACTCAACACAAGTGGAATTTAGATTACTGATGAACTACACATTTCAGTCCAGTCAGAGCAGCAGATTTCTGCCTGACTGATCTGGTGGCGTTCACTGTGTGCAAAACAATAAATGGTGTGTCTTCCAAGAAATGTTGTAATTTTCCATTAGTATTGTGATAAGAAGATATCATAATGTATACAGGTGAAATAAAATACGATTATTAAAGGTCCCATGACATTCTTTTCCGGTTATTATCTGCAGAGTCACAAACCCTCAAAGTACACCCTGTAGCGAGTAAAACTCTAACACAGAAAAGACCTGTCTATGCTGCCCCAGAACGCCTCGTTGGAGATTTTTCTTTTTCCATTTTTTTCTTCCTGATTATAGTGACGTAACGATACCCAGGTCCAAATGGACCAATCCGCGGAGCCCCTCACATACACACACTCACTCAGTCTTGTCTTTTCTCAGCCGCGGTACTCCGAGGAGCTTCGCCGGCACACACACACTCACTCAGCCTTATCTTTTCTCAGCCGCGGCTCCGCGGATCTCCGTGTGCTCAGGCTGAGTTCCGCGGTGTCTCGCTGTCTCGCTGTCTCGCAGACCCCACGCAGCAACCAGGAAACGACACCAGTAATCCAGCTCACACTGTCCGCTCCTCGAGCCTCATAGGGCGGAGCAGCGAGCCCCGCAACGTCCCGCCAACACGGCACCCAGACCCCACGCAGCATTCTCATCTGTTGTCATTACTGGTGTCATTTTCTGGTTGCTAACAAACGCCATTGTAACACATAAACACTGATGTTCCACTGTAACGGTGGTTGACTAATCAGAACAGTGTGGGCGAGCTGACCAATTAGAGCACAGTGGGCTCATAGGGAGGGGGGGGGGGCAGGAGATCCAACAAGCCGTTTAGGACAGAGAGTGAATATACAGAGATGCTGTATGAGAAACCAATGGGATTTTGGAACATTGAACAGTGTCAATCTGTTCTAGTAGACCTCAACAATGGAATTATGATCAGTAGAAATGGCCATGTCATGGGACCTTTAACACACACAATACATTTTGGAACTACATTGTCAGGACGTGATGATGTGAATTTTGTTGGTTACATTGACTAAGTAAAGAAAATATTAGAAATTATTTTAATATAGACTTGAGAGGCTTAAGTAATACGTTAAACACAAAGCATGGGCAGCTGGGTGTGGTTGTTGTCGGTTACTATGTTTGAATGTTCCTGAATTGTCTTGCCGTTGGTGGAGAGTCATGGATGGGTGTAGGTAGCATCTGAATCACCTTTTTTATTGTAGGTTATTTAATGTAGTGAATGACTTTAGGTTGTCCTACAGTAGATGCTGCAAGGTGTGGAAACAGGTATATCCTTTATCCCTTTGTTGAAGGTTATTGTTGTGTTGTTGCAGATATTTGAGGGGGTGGTGAACCTGCTGGACAAGTTGCAGGCCTGGCACAGCACCCCCGGCAGCCCCGGGAACACCGAACTGAAGGAAATGGCCCAGATCGGCCTGCGTATCATCACCGGATACATCCAGCAGCAGCACTCGCAGGTCAGCAGCACCCACAACGTGTCCTGTCCATCACCCAGACAGCATGCCAAACTTTAAAATGATTTCACAATATTTCACAACCCAAACACCTGTGCGCTTTGACTTGGCAGGAAATACATTTAAAGGGGTGTACATTGTTTATTTAACTGTAGTGCACTCAGATAAGACCATTTTAGAAATACCAGGCCTTCTATGGGTTTTTTTTCAAAGACATTGCCATCATTCCTCTTAGGGAGTGTTCTGTGAGAAAGGGCAGCTTCTCTTAGAGTTATGGCTGATAGAGGATTGTGGAATTGAGTAAGCATCATAAATGAACTGACCATAAGGCTTTCCATCACATGCTGCTGGTTCATCTTCAAAGTAGCTCGACCCCCAACTTTTACCATTGGTCACAGTATCAAGTTTGAAAATAAATTAACTTTATTGCACCTTGACATATGCACTGTAGTTCTCTTGGAACTAAAACAAGCCTGGACCTACTCAAGTTATGTTATTTCACAAATTAATCTCAAAGAAAAATAAACATGGCTTTGTTAATGACAATGGTGGAAGGTAATTAAGTACAAATACAAGTACTGTACAATTATTAGGTTTATTTCAGATTTATGATACTTCATATTTCTTCCTTTCAGAGGGATGTATTGTACTTTCTTCATCAGCTTGTAAAATGTGTAAAAGATTCAACCAAATATATTGATTGTTTTTCTTTAAGCCCATTTCGCTGATTATCCGTACATAATATAGAACCCTTAGTTTTACTGGAGTATTTTTTAAATGTGGTTTTGATACTTTTACCCAACTAGAGGATCTGCATACTCCTGAACCACTGCTTAAATCATTTTTTGAGTGCCATGGGAGCTCACCTGGTAAAGGGCGACGTGTATTAAGAGCTTACAGCACAAAGGAACATTTCTGCATATCATCCCCTTTCTTTCCCTCGTTACTATCTATCTTCGACTTCACTAAACACCAAAAAGGAAAAAAGTCTGTCTTAACAAAGATATTCCCCCATTAGATCTGGAAAACTAAGTCGTTACATATAAATGTTTATTCATCATATCTTTTAATGAGCTCTACAAAAGCATAGAAACTGATTTGCCTGTTACTCCTTTTCAGGTGTGTGTGATGGCCTATGTGAAGCTCCACAGCCTTCTCCAGACCGTCCTGTGTCTGAGCTGGGAGGAGGTGTGCTTCCTGTTGGGGCAGCTGGGCGCCCCCCTGTGGCCAGGAGGGGTAATGGACGGCCCCAACTGTGGACATGCAGAGACTTACTCCCAGCTTGTGCCCATCGTGCGCACGCTGCTTGACCAGCACGCCGACCCCGACACTCTCAGTGGACTCCTGCCAAATCTGCCCGTCACTAACGGCAGCACCACCTTCGCAGAGGACCTGAAGACTTACTGCCACACTCCTGAGTGGCAGGAGTTTTACCAGCAGCAGGTCAGGGTTTTTCTGTGATTTTAAAAATAGATTTATCTTTTGTTTAGAGAGTCTAGAGAGCCTCTTCTCCAGTCTTTGGTATGACTGAGCAGATATAATCAAACATCCTCTCAGAGATACTGCTGGCTCTGTTCTTTGTCCCATTAGTTTACATTCAGGATTTTGTAACTGTGCCCCCAGTTCTGACCGGTTACCTCCATGTGTGGGGTTGAGCAATCTAATCCAATTATTTAAAAACTGTTATCATAAGTTTAAAATGTAGAAAAACAACTCTAAACTCCCGATGGTTCTTTCTAGCTGACTTAATGTATTGTAAGCAGATATCAGTGTATGCTCAAACTTGAAGCTGATGCCAGACACACTCACTGCGATCTTAGGGAGGATTTATCATTGCTCTGTGTGACAGTGAATGTTCATAAATCTGTTTTGTTTAGATTACTTTTGTATACAGATCCTGCAATACATTATCCAGTGTGGCATAACTTTGGCTGCCATGACAATTTTGCAACTTGGACCAGGCTGATATTAACAGTTTAGCCTATGTATCTGTTTTGAGTAAATGTATAGGGTAGTTCTAAGTGTATGTATGTTTATAACTCCATGCTTGTGAAGCGACGGGACAGTAAGAGCAAAGATCAACAGATAAGGTTGAAGTCCAGTAGTAAAAATGATCTCCTAATTTAATAAATAGACACGGGAAAACTGTTAGTTGGGAAGTGTATTTCCAGTCTTGTTTCTAATTTTTACAATGAGAATCATCCCGTTGTATTACACTTATAAAGAAGTATGCTTTCTTACAAACTTTTATAAGTCACCTTTACAAATCAAACAATAACTAACTAACCATATTTTGAAAATGCTTGGATTGTGGCTTAAGGGGAACTTAGAAGTGTACGTGTATCATCTACGTTATGATTTGTAGGCATTCTCAAAGGCCCAAAGTGTCATTGGGCTTAACCTACCAGGGCCTTCCCTGGCCAACATGAGGCCCCACGCAAAGTTATATGATGAGGCCCTCTGTTTCGCGTGCGTCAACGGGGAAGGGGGGGTGGGGGGGGTGCTAGTGGAGCCTCGCAGCGGCGAAACCGTGCCGCGCCACACACATTTTCGGCTCAGTTGAGGCACCCTCCGCAAGATGAGGCCCCCTCCGCAAGGTGAGGCCCCACACAGTCTGCATGATCGGCCTGTAGGGAGGGACGGCCCTGTAACCTACAGTACCTATGTAATTCAAAGAGACAAGAACCTACCAGGAAGAGATTCAAAATGACCACAAAGAAACTGACAATAACAAAATAGACTACAACAAGACTAAAAACAACTGCAAATAGATGCTAAAAATCAGCAAAAAAGGGGGGAAAACCACAGGCAAAAGAATAACTATAATTAGGACACAACTACAGAGAGACAGAAAAAGACCACAAAGAGGCAGAAAGCCATGGAGGGATGTATGATGACACAAAAAGACATAAATCAACCAAAAATGGCTTAATGTTTAGATCTGTGTTTCTTGCTCCTATGTAGAATAAGTGAAGCATTATGCATAATGTGTGCTATTCTATCTGAATGTGTGTGTTAATGTCCCCCTTCTGAACCCCCCTCTCCAGGTTCAGCCCACCATGGAGCTGTATGAGCTGGACAGGTTTGGGAGGAGCCATGACATCATGTCCAATTTCTGGAATTCCTGCTTCGATGACCTGATGAATACAGCCCAAAGGCGGGACAAAGACAGATCAGACAGCAAGTCCAAGTTTCAGGTTATACAACTTTAAAGCTTCATGCAACAAACACTGACATTAACCAGCTAGCAGGGTTAAACCTTTCACATTACTGATCCTACATTTGTACCTGTCTGTTGGTAATCAGGAAGTGATCGTGGACCCCTGCCTGAAACGAGCAAAAAGTGAGAACAACAGGTACTTCAGTGTGCAGAAGCAGAGCTCCAGCCAGCAGGGGGTGGTGTGGCAGCACTGGAGAGCTCTGCGGAGGCTTCTGACCAGTGAGAGAGGAGCATGGGCCAACAAGTATGACATCCTCTGATTTTAACCTGTCCTTTTTCTTTTAATCCCTTTGACCAATAATTACATGCAACTATATGAGAGGGAAAGCTATTATCTGAAACAATACAGTCCGTTTTGTGTTTCTTGATCCCCAAAATGTCGTTAATTTTAATATTTCCTTTGCCTTTTTTTGCCAGAGTTCAACCAGCGGTGAAATTGAAATTGTCCAACGCAGAGACTTATTCAAAGATGCGTCTCAAGCTTGTGCCCAACTTCAACTATGATCCTCACAGTGAGGCCAGCGCCCTGAGGGACAACATGGGTATGTCACTGAGGTTAAACATATGCAAGCTGCTTTTTGTCATGTAGGCAAAATGCACTAAATACGTTTTTGTGGTCTCCAGGAGCGGACAGCCCTCGTAGCTCGGACCTGCTCCCCTTGAATGTTGCAAAGGAAGCAAAAGTCAGTGACATGGAGGACGATCAGTTAGGAGACGAGGACGTTGTCTTCTTGGATAACAAGTGAGTCTTTCATTCCCATATATTGTTGTGCCAGTGTCTGGGGCAATTCACAGAAGGATTGTTTTTAAATAGTTGAAATGTCATTAAATATGTTATGATTTAAAATGTTTCTTTGCTGTCAGGGTGGAGGGAGAAGACGAGAGCCAGAAAGAAAAACTGGTTCTGTCTGAAGACTGTGAGCTTATCACCATCGTGGCGGTTGTTCCGGGTCGTCTGGAAGTAACCACGCACCATCTGTACTTCTATGATGGCAGCAGTGAGAAAGAAGAGACAGAAGAAGGTAAGAAAATGTGTGATCACGGGCAACACGCCAAACTTTATTTACTGTACCCTTAATAATATCTGCTTCAATTAGGAATCGGGTTTGATTTTAAGAGACCTCTGTCTCAGCTGAGAGAAGTCCATCTGAGGCGCTACAACCTGCGACGATCTGCGCTGGAGCTCTTCTTCATCGACCAGTCTCACTACTTCATCAACTTCAGGAAGAAGGTGATGCTCAGTTTCAATGTAATTCCTTCTGCGCTGATATCATAATTAAATTAATGTTATTACATTATTTCTGCTTTTACAGGTACGAAACAAAGTGTACTCCAGGATTCTGGGTCTGCGGCCTCCCAACCTGTTTTACTTCGGCTCTCGCTCCCCCCAAGAGCTACTGAAGGCATCTGGGCTTACACAGGTAATTTGTAATTGAGTTCTCTTTATGGGGTGTTATTCTCATCTCATTTTTGCCTATTATGATGGACTTATGTTGGTGTTTTGAACAGAAATGGGTGTGCAGAGAAATCTCCAATTTTGAGTACCTGATGCAACTGAATACCATTTCTGGACGCACTTACAACGACCTGTCGCAGTATCCTGTGGTGAGTACACTGCATCTCCACTGTGCACTGCATATATTTACGTATATGTATATTTGATCCGAATCTTAGAATGGATTAGGCACTTACAGTGTGAGGAGGCATCATGTTGCATTTGGGTGTTTTTTTCCTTTCTCTTCAGTTCCCCTGGATCTTGTGTGACTACACCTCTCCCATTCTGGATCTGGATGACCCGTCAGTTTTCAGAGATTTGTCCAAGCCCATTGGTGTGGTCAACTCTCGGCATGCACAGAATGTCAGAGAAAAGTAAGTGGTTGTATAGTAATGGGATTTATGTTGGATTAAAAGGGTTAGCTAGTAGCTAACCGTGGATGCAACATACGGAGCTAAAAATGCAAAAATAATCAGTCTTCTATTCCTAAATCAATATGCATACTGTTTGTCACTAGGTATGAGAGCTTTGAGGACCCAACAGGCACCATCGACAAATTCCACTATGGCACACACTACTCTAATGCAGCAGGAGTCATGCACTACATGATCCGCATGGAGCCGTTCACAACTCTGCATATCCAGCTGCAGAGCGGCAGGTGTGGACGCTGGCTTGTACATTATACTTCAAGGGAAATCTGTTTTTTTTGCAGCTTCATGTTTGTAACTTCTGTTGTCGTTTAGGTTTGACTGTGCAGACCGACAGTTCCACTCGGTGCCAGCAGCCTGGCAGGCTCGCATGGAGAGTCCAGCTGACGTCAAAGAGCTTATCCCGGAGTTTTTCTACTTCCCAGAATTCCTGCAGAACCAGAATGGTGAGGAAGCAAATGAATCGGCTTTGTTTTGCTCTGAGATGTTGATGCGGATATTTGTTTAATGTCAGAACCTAATGCATCTTCATTGTTGTAGGCTTCGATCTGGGACAGTTGCAGATATCTCAGGATGCTGTGGCCGATGTTCTGCTGCCTCGCTGGGCCTCTTCCAGAGAAGACTTCATCAAGCAGCACAGGCAAGCCCTGGTGAGTCCACATAAACACTGTACAGAGTATTTAACCTAGCTGTCAATGGCACATTTGTTGATTAACACACTATATTAAGACAACTATTCAAGATGACAATATTCTGAATCCTAAACTGTAGGAATGTGAGCACGTGTCCAGTCACCTCCATGAGTGGATCGACCTCATCTTTGGTTTCAAGCAGAGGGGCGAAGAGGCAGTAAACGCCCTCAATGTCTTCTACTACTGCACTTATGAGGGTGAGACATACTCTTTTGTTATAGAGATCAATGGAACCTTCTAGGCTTTTTACAATAATTTATTTCGACTGATTTCCCATAGCACCCATCAGTCTTAATGCATGGAATTGTTTATCTGTGACTGTGAGCCTCACTTGTTTCTTGTTTGGCTCTCCTGCAGGCGCTGTAGATCTGGATGCAATTGCCAACGAGACGGAGCGCAAGGCCCTTGAAGGCATCATCAGCAACTTTGGACAGACTCCCTGTCAGCTCCTGAAGGTACAACTCCCCCATTCATTCACAGCCTTGATTATCAACAAATGGCTTTTATGTTCCCGTTTCAAAACAGTTTTATATGACATTACCATCTCCCCCCAGGAGCCTCATCCTCCTCGTATGTCAGCTGAGAACGCAACCAGGCGGCAGGTCCGCCTGGACACTATACCCCTGAATATCTTTGAGCAGCTCAACAAACTCCGACCATTTGTACAAGTGAGTTTTGTCTCTTAAACAGTATTCCTCTAAATAAACAAACTATATTGTTTTTACGTGTATTTAATCAAATCTGTGCCTGTGTGTGCCTCAGGTGGTAAGCGATGGCTTTCCTCTGGTCCAGGCAGTGGTACCAAAGAGCCAGAATCGCTCCTTTATCATCCAAGGCTCAGATATGCTGGTAAGGATCAGCCCCCCACATGTAAAACTGAACATATAAATACATTCATTTGAAACAGTTTCAGCATTTTGTATTATGGTTCTTTTTCTCTACAGGTGACTGTAAGTTCGAACGGGTTAATAGGGACACACAGCTGGCTGCCTTATGACAAAAACATCGCCAACTACTTCACCTTCACCAAGGACCCCACCATGACTAATCCCAAGTGAGTGCCCTCAGAAAACACACGCCCATGTGAAGCCTATGTTTTTGTGGTTTACGCAATCATCTGGCATCTGAAATGACTGTGTTACATATCTGTTTACCAAACTCTGAGGAATCACATTAGCTGACTCTAAAACAAGCTTCTCCGTACTTTGAAAGAAGTGTTTTTGATGGATGTCATTTTTTATTCGGAAATCCTCAACCGAGTTGTTGAAATTTCCTTTACCTCACAACATTAAAAGATGCATAAAACGTTCCTGACAGCTGGATTGAAGCATCACATCTGTCTGGTGCTTCAAATTCCTGTTTTAATTCATGGAAATGTCCTTTAATGGGTCTTATGCTTCACTGACTTTGAACATAGATCACATAAAGGCGAAATAAATCAGTGTAAGAACCATTTCAACGCTGTGTTTCATGCAGGTTGTAATTTGCAGATGTTATGACAGTTTAATGCGCCCATTATAAATCTCCTCCACGTTCAGCTCACTCTCGCTTCCTTTTTTCTTTCATCCCTGCTTTGTGGTGCAGGACGCAGCGATTCTTAAGCGGACCTTTCTCTCCGGGGGTGGAGATCAGCGCTCAGGTGCTGGTGGTGTCCAACGACGGCCGCCTGCTCTTCAGTGGAGGACACTGGGACTGCAGTCTCCGTGTCACCCAGCTGGGGAAGGGCAAGCTGGTGGGCAGGATCTGCCGGCACATTGGTGAGCTCATATACTAGTATTTTCATTTATATTATGCTTTGTTTCCAAATATGCTAAATATTTATTGGTATTTTGATGTGGTCCTCAAAGACGTTGTTACTTGCTTGGCTCTGGATCTCTGTGGCATCTACCTCATTTCTGGTTCACGGGACACATCCTGTATAGTGTGGCAGGTTCTGCAGCAGGTAAACATTTACAAATCATCTCGCATGCCTGTGAATCATGCACGTGCATCATTTTGTTCTACAGTCAAAGTTGTGGCTCCACATATGAATCCTCCTTTTGTCTGTCCCTCAGGGGGGCTTCTCCAGCGGTCTGTCTCCTCGACCCGTGCAGGTCCTCTGTGGCCACGACCAGGAGGTCACCTGTGTGGCCATCAGCACTGAACTGGACATGGCTGTGTCAGGGTCGAAGGTCAGTGATATCACACTATATGAACATTTATAAGCTTAATAAAAAAATAAGGCATTTAAAAAAAAAAGAGGAAATAAATCCTATTGTCAACGCATGATTTGTATCATGACTCATCAATCAGGGCTTCATTTTGGTCCAAATATTAATTTACTGCAATGAAAGGAAAGTATTTTTTGATTGTTATAATAGTTGCAACATTTTCTGTTGATCAACCAATGGAATTTCTATGTAATGCAATGATTTTTAAATGTTTATCTTGTACAGCTTGAGTTCTGTAGGTATTTACAGGTATTGAAAATGCTTTTCAACATAAACAAACATAATATGCTTAGAAATACTACTTGGATGTCCTCCAAGCAAACTTTGATGTGGCTCATTAGAAGTGAGAATGTAATCTGCACCAGCTACATGACATAAACCCCAAACCTTTATGAAGACACAGATGTTGCCATCTTATAGCCACCGGTTGTTCAAACTAAATTAATCAAACCACAGCTTTGGCTGATGCTGTCTTTTCTTCTTCCTATGTTCCTTACTGGTTAAACTGGTTAGATTAGAGAAGATGTATGTACATGCAAGTCTGTTACGCCTAATAGTAATTTTAAGGGCTTTTAATTCTTCTATTAAGATTCTCTCTGTTGCCAGAAGTTGCAGCAGGACATTGCCAGGGCTCCAATAAACTAAGTCCATGTGGCTTTGGTTTGCATTTCTGAAACCAAAACAATGCGGAGTTTGCTTTGCATCTAAACTAAATCTAAATCATTGCTGTTCACTGTGTATCAGGATGGGACTGTGATCGTGCACACTGTCCGGCGAGGCCAGTTCCTGCGGACTCTGCGGCCCCCTGGAGAGAGCTGGGTCCCCGCACACATCTCTGAGCTCCAGGTGGGCATGGAGGGCCACATCGTGGTGCAGACCTCGCTGGAGGAGCGCTCTCATAGAAAGGTACTTTAATATCGTACAGAGCAAATACACACTCAAACAAGTTTCTCCACCTGTTTATTACCTCACTTAAAACCTGCTTATTCCTTCAGGGCAAGTACTCCATTCATGTTTACACAGTAAATGGCTGTCTGCTGTCCTCCTTCACCATGGAGGAGCAGGTGACTGCTCTCCACCTTGTGTCTGAACACATCATCGTGGGAACCGTGAAAGGCAGCCTGCACATACGAGATTTATGCAGGTAGAGCAACGTTTTAAGTAATTATAATGCTGCCAATTTACAGCTTGTATAATAACTTTAAGTTTTTAAGTCTTCATTCTAACTCTGTTTGACAGTCTGAACGCGTCGGTTAGACCGCTGGCCTTGAAAGTTCCTGTGAGAAGTGTGTCTGTCACCAAAGAGTGCAGCCACATCCTTGTGGGACTGGAGGACGGGAAGTTAATTGTTGTGGGGGCAGGGAAGCCAGAGGAGGTGAGAAGCAAGACATCAAGTGATTGTTAGATGTGGGACTGGGGTGGCGGTGTGTGTTTGTGACTGTGTGAGGAGGAGGAGGGGGGGCTAATCATATGCTAAGTGCTTGTTAAAAACCAGGTTTTTCAGATGATAATTGAGCGTCTTTGGTCTAACATCTCTGTTTTAGCCCTCAAGTAAAGATTAACATATTTGCTCTCCTGTTCTCAGGTTCGCTCAGGGCAATTCACCCGCATCTGGGGCTCCACACGTCGCATCTCTCAGGTGTCGGCAGGTGAAACTGAGTATAATCCCACTGGGAATGCTGGCAAATGAGGAGAGCAATGGTGGAAGAACTCTGAGGACACTGAAGGCTGGTGATACCAACATGCTCACCAGACTCAACAAGGCTTTGTTCCCTTTACAAGCTGGGAGACTATCCTCCTCAGCCTCTGATCTCTCTGAGAGAGCAACTATACACTGTGCACTTTTTTTTATTCTTAATGGATTTTATATTTTATTGTGTATTTCTTTACATGTGTGTACTGTTTTTAATCTGCATCATTCCAAAGAGTGGCCTTTGTTTTTGTTGAAGAAGAAGAGCTCGGTGTTGGAGGTTGTGAACTGCATTTAAACAGCGAGTCATAATTCAGGGACGCGACTCATGCTGACTCACGTGCAGCCATCGGACATGGAGAGAAGTAACGCTGTGAACTCAACAGGGTCTGGGTTCTTGGCTCCGTTTTTGTCAGAGGAACAGCTGTGATGTCTGCAGTTGAATGTCCCAAAGCGGCTGTTTTTGGCAATGGCACCTTCTTAAAACTCCTGGAAACTTGAAAACTGCTGTAAATGTTGCTCGAGATTTCCACATTGCAATACTAGTAAATACCACAGGGGGATGGACTTTGAAGAAGAAAGACACATGGGTGGCTGATCACTATAATAAACCAATGCTGTGTCATGATCAACATCAAGATTTGCAGATCCTTGCAGCAGCAGAAGATCCCCGCAATACCACGGTGTATAATCCTGGATTCCTTTAGGCTCTAAACCAGGGGTGTCAAACTCAAGGCCCGGGGGCCAAATCCGGCCCGTGACTTCATTTTCTGTGGCCCCACAAGAGCTTGCAAAGAATATAATATGTTTATTATACGGTTACATGATGATTTACAGAAGCACGTGGCCCATAAAGTACATGTCCCGTAATGCATCTCAAATTTGACTTTTTTTCTCAGAATTTGACTTTTTTTCTTCTAAATAATTATGCCTTTTTTTTTTTAAATGTCACTTCTGATTTTTGATTTTGACTTTTTTTTCAGCTTTTCTTTTTAAATCATTTTGTGACATTCTCACTGAAGAGACTTGCAATTATTTGCCCCAGACTTCTGCTTTCAGACGTAGTAAATTATGAAGTTATTACCCTATCAGATAATAATCCAATACAGAGGCAATAATGTAATATAATACATTATTTTATATATATATTTATATATAAGTTACAACCGGCCCTTTGAGTGCAGCCATAATGCTGATGTGGCCCGCGATTAAATTGAGTTTGACACCCCTGCTCTAAGCGAAGTAAAACTGTTACAATTAAAGCAATAACTGCTTTAATGGTCAAGTATGTGATGTATGTAAATTCACCTTTTTGTCATGCCTGTGGAGCTTGAAACTGGAGAGGGTTGCCTCCTGTTGCCTTACACACACAATGGATTAGATCTTAACAAATGTGGCTGTACTAGTTGTGTTACTTCTCTGTTTAGCACACGACTATGTCTCTGTTTTTACTCCATCTGAAAAGTGCCTTTTTTAGCTTGTGTCTTGAGCCATGTATAAACACTGAAATCTGATCATATATTACCATGTAAGATCACTATATGTCTGAATGTTGCCCTGCTGTCCTGATTCAAACACACCGTACATGTCTGCTGTGAGTCAGATGTGTGTAAGATGTTGTTAATGAACTCAGTAAACTCTTGGTCGGATGCACATACTTGCCTGTGCTGGTGTTGTACTGTTTTATGAAGCGCTGAAAACATCTGAAGACATGATGACTCTGAAACGCGTGAGCCTGAAAGTCTGTGAGTGAGTTTCCGAGGAATTCACTTCCTGCCAGCTGCTTTTACTGTGGTTGGAACAAACTAGTTGTTATGCAGTTTCATGACGGAGCGGGACAAAGGGAACTATTTGGGTGTAAGGCAATACCCATAACATTGTCCTCACATACAAATTACCTTGTCTTTACAAGTGTTGCTCAGAGAACTATATTTAAAGTGTTTTCTTTCTCTTTACAAATTATCTTTTTTCTACCCGTGGAAATACACAAAATCAGTGAATTCAGGCTGTCTAAAATAACAATTAATTAAAATCACACAACTGTAAGATGAGATCAAGTTTCTCATCTTGTCTGTGAACATAAAGGATTGTTTGGCAGCGGTTCAAGCACACATCTGATACTCTAGGTTGCTATTGTGTTTACGGAAATTAATTCATGTAATGCTGCTCTGTTTTTGCTATCAATGTTATGAATGTAATGTTTCACTTAATTATGCAGTAGATTAAGCCTTAAGTTTAATCAGATCAAAATGGAGGCTTCCTTTTTATCATTGGGTCTTTACAAAAAGTGGGTTGAAGATGGATGTTTATGATGGTTTTGGTATTATCTGTTGTTCAATTATCCCGATTTGGATTACAAATGATCATTCAAACAGCTTTGAGTGCAGCACTGCCTTAAATGTTGATTATCTTTTAGCTTTTTTTTTCTTGGATGATGTTGAAAATACACTTTATTTAAAAAACAAAATGAAGTAGTCTGTGCTCCTTGTAACTTGAGCATGACAGTGGGGCTTGTGATTGTCTGTTTTCTCTCTCTTTATTATCTAAAGTCGTTTTCAGTCTTAAGCTTTCTAGAAATTGTCCCTATATGGGCAATGATTGTGAATTCTCGCTTATATTTAGGAACCCTCTTTCTTCTGAACCCCTGCCCATATCCTGAGGATAATCGGCCATTACTGAGAAATGATCTCTGTCTCTTGTGTGTGAACCACAGCAGGAAGGAAACTGATCCACTGCCACGAGGCTGATCATCCAGCTCGTCGACTGTAATCCCAGCCTCGCATGCGTCTGCGATGTTAACCCTGTTTGAGTTGAAAAGGTCACAACAGCAAGCAATGGCACATTTACTTGAAGAGGAGACTTTGATGTCCTGGTGGGCCGAACATCCTGTCGGCCTCCCCATAAACACCTCTGGGGGTACAATTCAGAGGGGTGGGGAGGGGTGAGGAGGGTGATAAAAAACCGACCTGTAGACCCCCATTCGAATACAAACCACATAAGGGAAGTGGAGTAGGAGTGGAAGAGGGTCGAGTTGCTCTGATGTTGCTCCTCTGACAATGGTGGGAGGAGTTGCCACCTTTCTCTGGGTTATTGACAGTTTATCTCCCTCTGACCTCCAGACCTGAGGGCAGGCTGAGGGGATGGTTGTCTTGAAACGCTGCAATTTCAGTGTTGTTCAAGTTGTTCCTGCCAACAACCGCAACAACCCTCAAACAGGCCTCTGTCAACAACCTCAGACCTCCCCCTCCCTCCTCTCCCCTGTCCGTCTCCCCCTCTGGTCCATTTCTCCTCTGCCTGTGGGCTACAGGGTCAGCCTTTTTTTTTATATAGCTGCCTTATCATTCCACTTATGTAGGAACACAAAGGACCTGGCCCTCAGATAAAGAGCCTAAAAAGTAAAGGATAAAGATTGAGGGAGATGGTTTATTTGCATGATTCCTATAAACTAGTGTTTATGTTACCTGTTCATTTGATGAGTATAATGCACAGGAAACCATCTCCATCTTGCATGCTTTTTTTCCTCAAACTTTTTTAGATCTAATATAACGTGGGATACGTTTACTACAACATGTTGCCAGATATTTTTCTAGACATTATCTTGAAACAAGACAGACAAAGCAGAATGAAACTGCTGAAGCTGAGAAATAAAGAAAAATGATACTTTAATCTAAAATAAATATTGAAACAAGTTGGTTTTCCTTGGCAACATGTCAAAGAAAATATAAACCCAAACAACAATTTGGCAAGATATACATTTTTGCAGTTATTTGGAGAAAAACTAATAGATTATTCAATTGATACATTACATAATTAAACAACAAATTGAAACAGAAAGTATGTTTTCTTTAGAAAAAAAAACATTTATGTCTCATTACTTAACAAACGTCTCTTGTTAAGATTGGATGTCACTTACTTGCTTTTAAGGGAGCACAAACTACGCTAAGGAAGAGTTTTCTTCTGTGTCTGTGCATGAATGAGAGAAACTGATTTAAAAGTTTGATCGGAGCAGAAACATCTCTGTCTCCTCTGATCCCTCAGCAGGCTTTGAAGTGCAAGTAGCATTGTGTCAGAGAGATCTCTCCATTTGTTTTCCTCTGAAGTCTCCAGGCCCCCCTGCGATGCATTCACTGAATTTACAAGGTGTGTAATTTACCCTGCGTTGGTTTTCTAATCTTTTGAGTTGCTGAGATCAAACATGTGCTTCTTCTTAAGACCAGCTTGTTTGATTCACATGCTCTCTTTTGTTTCTGATAACAACTGATCACAGCTCTATGTAAGTATCTCTGTAGGGTTGTAAAATAGTGCCATGAACAGAGCTCCATTTAATTGTATCCAAGTATCCACATACAGGGTTTTTTAATTAAGATAAGTTAAGATGATAAGATGAACCTTTATTACCTATATAATGGAGAGTGTAACCCATTTTATAAAAAGCTGTGTTAACACATTGTGTTACTAAGACTCAACATATTGATATAAATACTTCTGAATTTGTGGTTTCTTCCAAACATTTAATAGAATTAATAAATAGAGACAAAATGAAGTATGTTAATGTGAAAAGAAGCAGAATGACTTTCAAATAAATGATATATCAATGTAAAGGTTCTTTTATATGCTTTCCCAAGAGGAAGGAAATATTCAGATCCTTCAAAAGAAAACTACCACAGTGAAAAGGTACTCCATTATAAGTAGACTTATGCTAAATATTTATATACATATATATATTTATAGGTAAAGATAAATTAGGCCTAAGCAAACAATGCTGTAAAATGGCCACTTTGTAATTGATATAATATATTTGAGTTATGAGTTATTATAACAGATGCATTAATGTGTTAGTTGTATTTTACCTATTTGGAATGTACTTAGGTTTACTGCACAACAATGAAATAAAGTGTAATGTACACCATAACAAATACAAATAATGGCATCAAATAGAAATACTCTAATAAAGTACCTTCATTTTAACATGTGCACAGTACTTAAGTAAACATACCTAGTAAAATCCCACGACTAATACTTTGTGTATGTTAATTCACCTTTTTTTCACAATGTCCCATCCACTCATTATTTTAATAGTGAACGTTGGGCCTCACACTATCACTGCTTAGTATTATGTTCATGTATATTCTTGACTTCAGCCAGTGTAAGGGTATAACAGTCACTTCACTCCATAATCACTCACTATAGAGAAACAATGTCAGTCTTGATGGCACTTCTTCCATTACATTGCTGTTCCCGACAGCGCGTCGCAGGGATGCAGCCAATCCCAGAGCCACATTGAAAGCTGAGGAGAGGGGAGGAGAAAAGGCCCAGGAGGGCTAGCAGGAGCTTTTCCTGCTTCATCTGTTGCAAAGCTGCGGGAGAGGCGGCGGTCAATGCATCCTGCTAGCTGAAACAGAAGAAACTTTGCGTAAACGTACACAGTATCAGCAGGGAATCCATCGACAGACGCAAATGAAAAAATATACGGATTACTCAGTTAGCGGTTTTTTTCGTGCGTAAAACTTCTGGTTACTGGACTATGCGCAAACTTGTAGCCACTGTAGAACCTACACGTCTTTTGAGAGCTGGCCTTTTTACAGTCACATTTACATTTTGAGAAGTGGACGTTTCAATGAGCCTTTTTATGCGACTGTTACGGGCTGCAGACTAAAAAAAAGACGCACCATTATAATCGCTTGGAGTCGAGGGGGAATTTGGAGACTGCAGACATGGGACCATTTGTCATCTGCGCGTTTCTGCTGTTAAAAGTAAGCAACTGTTTTTTTTAACTAACACACTTATTTCCACTGCAAAAAAAAAAGCCTTTATAATCTGCTGATTTGCTATTTCACACTTTTCATAATCATAACATGTAGCAACCATTGTGAGCTTCAACCAGCGAGCTCAGTCTTAAACTATTGTTCCCAAAGGAAATGTGTTTTACACCGACACGGCTATCACACGGCCCCTGTTGGTGAATATGTATGTTGTCATTCTGTAGTTGGAAAGTTACAGTGGATGGACTGAGAGGGGACAGATTTAACCCTCACCCTGTTCTTTTAAAGTCTCATGACCGAATAAAATTAAACCACTGCTTTTTTGGTGTGCTATATTTGTGCTTGTCTTGTCTGTGGCCTACCTAGTTATCTCAGACTGACTTTCACAAGACAACCTTTAAGGTATTTATTAAAGACTCATTGAGACAGTGATCATACACCTTGGAACATCAGACAAGAACAAAGCACAGGAGCACACAATTATCTTGGATTAAGCTCCCACACAGCGATAAATGAAGTATTTTAAAAACAAATTATAGTTTCAGTGCTGTTTAATAGCATATTATTAAACCAGGATCCGTGTGAATAGAAGGCCTCCACAGTTGCAGACAATAATTTGACACTCATCTACCTCAGAAAGCCCATGGGGCTTGTAGTCCTGTCTGGACATGCTCCTCAGAGTCAAAGCACTTTTGTTAGATCAAAGTATTATAAAACTTCAGCTTGTAAAAAGATGTGTTTCTCCTTCATATTACTAGGGTTTGATATCAGAAGGGTTTCTTTTTTAAATCTCTAAGATCCGTTTTCTCAAACAAACAGGGACTTAAAGTGTGTTTCACACACACTGTCAAGTATTTGTGCTGCAAATAATTATCCTATTACTCACGGGATGATGTGGAGCAGAAGTTGATCGTATCTTACAGTATGTGACAAAGACCTCGTGATTTACTACTTTCTACTAATTTTGCCTTTCATTTATTGCACATGTTGCCATATTTGTTGCGTACAACAATTCCTGGTGAAAATGTGTCCTAGCTTTCAGTATAGCTGGGGTCTGGATATCCGGAGCAAAGCAATTATCACAATTTTCTCCCAGTTAGTGGTGTGTGTGTGTGTGTGTGTGTGTGTGTGTGTGTGTGTGTGTGTGTGTGTGTGTGTGTGTGTGTGTGTGTGTGTGTGTGTGTGTGTGTGTGTGTGTGTGTGTGTGTGTGTGTGTGTGTGTGTGTGTGTGTGTGTGTGTGTGTGTGTGTGTGTGTGTGTGTGTGTGTGTGTGTGTGTGTGTGTGTGTGTGTGTGTGTGTGTGTGTGTGTGTGTGTGTGTGTGTGTGTGTGTGTGTGTGTGTGTGTAAGTGGGGGGCAGTTTAGTTTGTTACCACAGTCATTTGAATTTCCATAGTGTAGTTAAACAGTGTTCTGTGGGGGGCAGACATCAGGATCATTAAGACATTTGAACCTCCTCTCAATTCCTTGGTGTACATTTGAAATCACTACATACAAGGTTAACCAATCCCTGTGTGGTGTCTTGTTTGATTTAGGATTATAGTTTTTGGTGAATCTTTATGCCTGAAAAAATAGAAACCCATGTCTTTTAATTTGTCCCTTATGCTGCCTGTACATAATGACAGTAATCAGTGCAGATGGGATGAGCAGCTATGACAACTTTCCCTCAGCTCTGTCTCTGCTGGAAGACCTCTGCCTGTTGCCCTCAGAGGCAGAATGTGAAGGCTCATGGGGTCATTGTCTTCACACGCAGAGAGCATCCTTTTATGTGTTTATTTTCACGCGGATTAGATTATCTGTGGAAATTCCAGCCTGCGCTCCAAAAGTAGCCTCACTTCAAAAGGGCACAGAAAATGTTTCAGTCAAAGAGAAGACTGAAATTGTGTGTGTGTGTGTGTGTGTGTGTGTGTGTGTGTGTGTGTGTGTGTGTGTGTGTGTGTGTGTGTGTGTGTGTGTGTGTGTGTGTGTGTGTGTGTGTGTGTGTGTGTGTGTGTGTGTGTGTGTGTGTGTGTGTGTGTGTGTGTGTGTGTGTGTGTGTGATCCGCGATGACTGAGTTACTCCGGCAGCCGTGGAGTTGAGAGCCCCATTGAAAGCTGTGCACCTCGGTGGTCCGTCTGTTCTCACTGGGGAATCCCTTCAGATGGCAGCTTCTTACCTTAATGAAAAAATAAACTGCAGCCCCCTTCCCTTTCGACTTTCTGCCCCCAAAGAAACCGATAAGACTGAATACTCCTTGAAGCATGTAAATGAATCTTAGCTTGACAATTGGATATGCCAGAAAGTAGGATGTTGTTGATTTAAGTAGTACTAAAGTAGCATTTTATAAAGTTTGATCCTCTGAAGAGCAAATGAAGAAAGTAGCAAAAATAACTTCTGGTTATGGGGTGGAATTGTACGTTAAAATCAAATTTTCATTGTTAAAAAAATATATATATAATCACATCTTTTTAGATGATAAAGTGTAAAATATATCTCTTTACAGTCTGTGTGTAATACTGGGTGTAATAAGCATTGATTGCACACTCAATATGTTCTCATGCCATGCATTAAATTGCCCACATATAGCACTATTTGTTACACTAAAGACTTAGTCATACCTCTACTGAGTAAATGACTATGCCCACTCGTCTCTCATGGGCCTTGGACTTAATATTTGATTGTACTCAGGGCAAAAGTGGGTGAAGTGCTAAGCCTTTGGCAGTACCTTCCCTCCAGGCAGGCTTACAGAACCCCAGCCCTGACTCACACCCAGGCTCTGTGAAATGACAGAAATCCAAGCAGGGAGGTAAAAATAAAACAGAGCCACTGTCACTAAATATTTATCAAAGTATATATCCAGGGCTAAAAGGTTAGCTGGTGTTAGCAGAGGGGATCCCTCTGGCACACGAAGAGGACCAAAGAGCATTACAGGAAGCCTTCATGCTACAAGTTATTACGGTCCAGGTTTGGTCACAGTCCGCCAACTCCAAACATCCTACTGGTTCCTGCCTGCTGGATCCTACCACCCTGATGCCCTAATACCTCTGATCTGGGTTCTGTGGCTGCTGCTCAGATATCATCAGGCTCCACTGTGAGTGCCGCAGTAAAACTGGCTGTTGTTCTTGGAACGCGGCAAACCTGGTTTCAAAGCTGTTTCTCCTGTAGTATCAGCATGGAACATTTCAGTGTTTTGCGATAGGGGGCATGGCACGTAGTTTCTGTGTGTGTGTGTGTGTGTGTGCGTGCGCGGGTGTGTGCGTGTGCGGGTGTGTGTGTGTGTTTCTGGTGAGCTTTTTGTTGCAGGCTATGCAGGTTCACACATGTTGACTGTGTTTGTTGGCAGACATCAGAGACAAAGAGAGAAGTCAGTGGGTTGTTTAGCTGTTACTCTTCCCCTTTGCAAGAGGTTAGTTGTTAGACATCTGTTTGCTCTTGTCGGCCCCCAGGCAGCGTGGGCCAATCTCCTTCAAATGTGTGCATGTTTAAGATGCCGTCGTTCAGAGCCTGGAGAAGGGGAGTTAGTGAAATACTGACCTCCAAAAACACACCTGGGACTTCAAAGGCCCCCTCCTACCCAAACAGACACTTGCATGCTGGGCAGCCTTGGTTAACTGACACCCTCGCCTGAGGCTGGGACCGTCTCTTTCAAATACCCCACCTCCCCCCTTTCTGGTGTCAATAAATACACACACATTCACTGTATTCACACACACACAACTACACATTGTCATTCGCTGTGATTTGGAATGAGTGGGAGGGCGGAAGAGCTCTTTACTTCTTACTTCCTCCTTTTCTCAGTGTTTTCCTTCGCCCCTTCATGTCTTTTTCTTTCCACTGGTCTAAAGCCATCTGATTAAAGCCAGCCTCTGCTGACAGGCACCAGCCCTGCTGCACAGGCCCATAGGAATGTCTGATCTATCCCTCATGTCATAACCCAAGCTGGGCTCTCCATTACCCACTTGCAGATAAGGACTTAGAGCACTTTAAGGGTGAAAACTGAGGCAGATAGATAGATGAAAAGAGGGCCATTTCGGTTTTCTGTTCTTCATTCGCACAGGGGCAGGAAGTGTGAATGTGATTTTCTTCCCACATGTTTCAAAGGCAGAAAACTCCACAAAACCTCCTCTTTAGTTTTCCTGTTTAGCAACTACTTAAGTTAAATAAGAACCCTGTGACTGCTGATTCTGAATCGCCTCAGACATAAGATGGTATTTGTTTAGTTACACAGTGGTATTTCTATTTATTTACTGTAGGTTACTCTTGGAGATGTCTGTACCAGCGGCCAGTTCACTGAATCGGGGCAGTGTTGCAGTCTGTGTCCTGCTGGCTCCCAAGTGCTGGAAAAGTGTGGGAAAGAGGATACCAAGTGCACGCCATCATGCCCAAAGGGTAAGCAATTATAATCTAATGTTACTGCACCAGTGGCATATGTTTTACCTGCCTCTTCATTATCTCTGTCATCTATGTACAAGCTCTGAAGATTTAAATAGCAACACGTCTAATCATTGCCACTGATATTTGTGAGAGAAAACCAGTTTACCCACACTGACACTGATTTTGTTATCTGTTTCCCAGGAACGTTTTTTTCATCGGATGGCCTCAGCCCCTGCATTCCCTGTACAAAGTGCCCGTCTGGTATTCCCACGCATGCCTCTTGTTCTGGCACTCAAGACACACAATGTAAATGTCGCATCGGCTACTTCTTTTTGAGTCAACACGGCCTGTGTGCACCTTGCTCTAAATGCACTCGAGCTGGCGAGGGTGTTACTAGGGAGTGTGGCCCGCAGGGAGACACGCAATGCCAGATCTGTGCCCCGGGAACTTTTTCAGAGGAGCGTATCAGCACCAAACCCTGCAATACCTGCACCCAATGCTCCGACATTGAGGTGGAGATCCGATCCTGCATGCCCAACTCCGACACACTGTGCATGGGTGAGTTGTAAGGAAGAGTTGGATTATTAAATGCAAGTCTTGAGACATTCCATATTTGTCTTAATGAGAATAAATCCAATGAAAAGACACTTAACAATAAATTGAACCTATTAACTAATAAGCTTTCTCTGTGTAGCCCGAGCCAAAGCCATAACATCCATTGTTGTCAGATAACTACACAGGCACAGTCACTCATTTTGAATTAATCCTACAGTCTCTCTATCAAATAGGCAGCTGAAAATATATTTCAAACTGAATTTACTCCTGTTTTCTAAAATATATTGCAGTTACTGATGTTTTAGTTAACCTTACATTTTTGAAAGATGGAATAACACAATAAAGTTGTTGGTCTTCAAATAGGATTTTCTTGTAGTAGTGCTAGCCTTATTCACTATTTTACAAGTCTTAAAAAGTTTGGAAACATCCCAAATTCAAACTGTATGTTTTTAAGGTTAGATGTATTGTTGGGAAAGTATTAAAGTTTCATCTACATCATCTGTTCATGTAAACAAAGTGTCATTAGACATGTTGTTGTTATGGGTATGAGTAAATTATATATTATTTTTCTGCAATTATTTTTAAAGTTACAAACTAGACGGGATGATTAAGGCTTAGAGAGTCTTGTAGGAGATGTGAAAAAGATGCTTATCCCTTTAAGATACTGCAGGGGCAGCCATAGTAAAAGATGAAAAGATAAAAGAAAACACTAGAGGAATGAGGACAGGGAGTGGGAGAATCTGTGAGAGTACACGGACATGTGTTGAACATATGCATCCACACCTCGCCTGAACACTCTGAGCTGAGAAACATGAGAAGTGGGAAAAGAGAACACTTAAGCGCTGTAATCCGATTGGTATGAGCTTGACAGGTCTTTAGGTTAACTGCCCTCGAGAAACTTGAAGGCAGAGGGAGGCTGCTGACCCTGAGAACTACTCTGCTTGCTCCCAAATGGCTACACTCGCTCTCCAGGAGTAAGGTCATCTGTACACACACTGGGTCCATATGTCATGGCCCTTTGACCCCCGAGAGTTCAGCACAGTACCATGTAGTGTTTGATCCTAAAATAGGCAGACCACAGGAGGGATAGGGAGGCTGGAAACAGGGGCAATGAAAGGTTTCAAAACCCCAGGGGATCAAACGTCTTAGGTTATCATTACATCAGGCGTACAGGCTTCTGTGGAATTATTTCAGGGCCTAATTTATGCAGCCCAAATGTGTTTTTGATGTGCATATGTGCAGATTCAAAGTTACTGCTGCTGACACGTTGCTCCTTTTCTCAATCCCAACAGATAAGAAGCTGCACATTCTGTCTCGTCCTGCTCTGGATGGGTCTGATGCCCCTCGCGAGGAGGAGGAGACAAGTTCTGCCACTGGAACGCCAAATCTTCCCCCGAAGGCCGAGGGAAGCAGCAACAACATCCTGGCCTACGTGTCTGTTCTGGCTGCCGTGGTGCTGGGTCTGATTGTTTACGTTGCTTATAAATGGTGAGTTTACTGGTCATTGGATTTAATAAGGATTGAAGGCCGTAAGATACACATTTGTAACCGTGGGAAGTTTAACTGACGTTGTTTTCTTCTGCTCTTCTCAGTTGGAGATCCTGTAAACAGAAGAGGGCTCTCTCTAAGGCCCGTGCGGCCGAGTTGGGAGCATCTCCAGAGGGAGAAAAGCTCCAAAGTGACAGCGGTGTTTTTCTGGACTCTCACAGCATACAGGACAACCAGCCCAGCAAAGGTGTGGTATAGACACAGTCCTTGTTGATACATCTTCAAGTGATGAGGGACTTTTTAAAATATTTCATCCACATATATATTCATTCAAAAATAAATGTTGAACGTGAAAAGTTCCTTTATTAAACGTATTAAACTCGACAGGGCACCTTTAAGTTCTCAATGTTCCTAACAAAAATAATGACACGAAAGCTTTCTAATTTCATGCCTATGAATTTTGTTTGTGTTTTCCCAGGTACCAAGAGGGACAGCAAGCAGGACAACCGTCTGTACATTAACCTGCCCCCCCACAGACAGGAAGAGGTGGAGCGCCTCCTACAGGAGAGAGAGGGGCGGGGGTGGAGACAGCTGGGCGCCGCGCTGGGTTATGAGCCTGAACAGCTGGACCTGTTTGGGCGTGGAGAGGCCCCCGCCCACACGCTCCTCTCTAACTGGGCCCAGAAAGAAGGCTCCTCTCTGGGACTGCTGTGTTCTGCTCTGGCCCGCATTGAGAGGTCTGATGTGGTCACAGCTCTTAACTCCCCCATGCAAGGTGTTTCTGTGGTGTGACGGCCCCTCGAACACACATAACGCTAAAAGACTCAAGTGAAGAACTTTCATTGAAATGACAAGCAAGGCACTCTGATATCAACACCTCTGTCACTCATGGTCCTATTTGCTTTGTTGGACACTTATAAGAGAACAAAAAACATTCTTGTATCTCTTTTCTCGGCCCCAGTTTATGTGACCGATTGATTTTGTATGAATCCAACTTCAAGTCATAATCTTCTGCAAAGTTCTATCATCGCTGCAGAACGAATACCAACTTTTCTATTGAAAATGAAAACTCTGACCATATAGTATGTTACAACCTCTCATTGCAGCTACTGAGTGAAAAAGATGTTCAATTCTAGTCAAGCCTAAATGCCTTGCTCAATGCACAACATTTTTTACTTTTGTATTAGAACTATAATGACTGACACAACAATAACTATATTTGTAATGTTGTTTACATGAACACAAATCCTGGTATTCGGTTAGAGGCAGGAAACAGAAGAATGTGTTTACACGTGTTGCAGAAGTGTGATTATTCTAAAAACCGCTGTTTACACATTATTTGGGCAGTAATCAGACTTATCCTCAAAAAAAAGATCAGCCTTCGATGTTCTTCTGTAAACAAATACAGCTTAGATCATGTTGTTTGTAGTCTCGAGCCAACCTTGTTTCATGAATCCAACTTCAGAAACTTCTTGGTATTGCAGATGATTTTTTTCCAGACCTTTCAACGACACTGCTCTCCGACATGATGTGACTTTCCCTAATAAGGATCATAGAAAACTCCAAGAAGCAATGAGGGGTTTACTTGACCAACGCAACGGACCAATCTTCCCGATGACGCCTGCAGTTGCTAAGAAGACTGTCTAATGTGTAGATAGTAACTACGCACTAAGTGTTTTTTAAGTTTATCGCCTTGTTCTTTTATTCTTCCTTTTCTGCTGCAGTCACTACGTTGCCTTGGTATTTACTGTATATACATTGGGGATATTAATAACCACCAGTGATGTTTCAAATATCATCAGAAGACACGAAAATGAAGCATTCTGTGTTAGCTCGTCCTAATAATCACATAATGCTTGTAAATATCTTAAAGTGGACCTATCATGCTATATTTGAATAATATAGTGTAGGACCATACCTATATAAGGCATATTTATACTTTTTTTTTTTCAAAATACCAAACAGATCATGCATTTTAGCCATGCCTCATTTTGCTCAATTTGACATTTTTTAGCTCTGTTTTTGCAAGGGTTGATTCTGTGAGAACAGCACCACCTACAGGCCTGGCATATGTACGACAGCGTCTCCAGCGCTTTCGAACAGCAATGGCCGTGGCTGTCTCCTCCTGATTGGTGGAGTTGGCCCAATAGCCGTAGCGCCACTGTCCTGACGTCAGGACAGTGTTCAAATCTGAATCAGTTTTTATCAGATCCGTTGCAGCCCCTTTTTTAGAGATTTGGGTATGGAGGAAAATAGAGAGGGTTGTGTTTTCTGACACTTGGTGAGTTCCCTGGAACACCGGGGACACATTCATGTATAAAAGACGTACAAAAGTGCATTTTGCATGATAGGTCCCCTTTAAATACTGATTCGTTTTGGTATGTCATGGCTTAAAGTGAAATCATTTATGAACTGTGAAGACTGAAAACAGCGAATGGAGAGGAATATATTCTCCTGATATTCATCAAACACAGCTCCATTTACATCATCTTGATTTTGTATAATAGAAACAGAGAAAAGTATGCAAAGACAGTGTTGTCATTGTTTATGTCCAATTTTCCATCTTGCTTTTGTATTTATTCCATCACCATTTCAAATATAAAACTATTGAGAACCATAGGTATCTGCGGTGTACAAGTAACACTATGTGATGGTGTAATCAAATGGTTTGAAATTGTTATGCCAGCCATGTTTGGTTTTGTGTATATATTTCCTAATTGTATGCCTCAATGTGTTTTTCTAAGAGTTTTATTCATTTAATAAATAACTTTGATAAATTGGGGCTCTTTTGTTTTAACAGAAGGATCATATGGGCACAGAAGTTTGTATCCCGTAGACCTGTGATTCTCCCTCAATACTTCTGTTTGTGGTGAGATTGTGAGACATTGAGTCATCTTTCATTCCTGAACACTACGTTTAAAAGAGTGTCTGAACACTCATTACACATAAAGCTGAGCTCTTAAAAAACACCAACATGAGATGGATAAGTCACAATGGTTGAAATAGCTATAAATGATGGATAAAAAGTTAAAAATGATTATACATAGTTAACAGTGAGCTTATACAGTATTACTGGATTGTAAAAGTTAATATCAAAGTAAAGAAAAGTTAGCTCAAAATTATAGAGGGTAAGAATGCTTTAAGTACATGATATTTTAAAGTTATGAATAAATGTTTATAATAAATAAAGGTATCCAAATATATTGGAAAGACAGCTGAAAATGGATGACTAAATGGTTGCAGTAAAGACTAGACAGGGCTCTAAATAATTTGCAGTTTAGCACAAAATTGATCATGTAATTTGGATACGAGCCCTTTTGTTTATAGCCATTCCAAATAAACTGTTTTACGTTCATGGAAATATGATAATTTCTAGACCTCAACCAAAGTGCTATAAACATGTCTATCACTTGCAGTAACAGAAAAACCCACATAATGAATTTCACAGCGATGAAGGTTTGGACATATTGACACTAGTCTGCCCCTTATCAAGGGATTTAGTGTAAAATAACATTTCCTATCCATAACCCTGAGGGAAATCAGTTATTTAATGATGTAAGGGTGAAATGAAAAGAATATCTTCATCCAAAAATATTCTGGAGAAAAGTTTCCTCTCTCTCTCACTGAGGCACAATCTGCTTATCCTGCCCCCCCGCCTCTGCTCAAATCTGTTAATGATCTCTCTGCATTCAGCTCTAAGTGGGAGCAGGCATCTTGCATGGCCTGGGGCAGTGTTACATGCCGTCACACTCTCCAGACGGGACTGCTTAACTGCGGTCTGAAGCACACAGGCATGGGGCTGCGGAATGTGCATACACTGGGAGGGGGGTTGGGACCAGAAGAGACGGGAAGCACAGCAGCGCCTCTCTCCACTCATCAAGGGTTGCCATATTTAGAGCACACTGAAAGTCTCTAATGAAGGCAGTCGATTACTCAAGTTCCTTTCACTGGGTCCAAACATCTGGCTCAGCTGTGTGTACGCGCTGTAGTGGCATTCATGAGGGAACCAGTCTCAAATGGGATTGGTGCACGGAGCGGTTGAACATGCAACAGAGGTCACTCACATTCGCAGATACTAAAGTGAACTGTCCAGCAGGGATATCATTTTACAAAAAGTTTATTATCTCTTAAAATGTTTGTACACTCGTTATGACAATGTGCTTACACAATACTTACAGTAGAGTAGGGTGGAACTTACTTTGTACATAGAAAAATAATAAAAACTAAAAAAAGAAAAAAGGTGAAATCTCCCCCACCACTGGAATAAAACTCGTCAGCAGGGTTCCTTAGTTTGACAGAGCGGTGCGGAGCTGCATCAGGAGGCTGAGCTGCTGAGGAGGGGTGGGCTGACCCTACTCTCCTGCGTACAGCTTTGGTAAGTTTACACATTATTTACACTTTCAATCACGAAATGATAGTCATTTTACAAAGTGTCTGCTTATTTAAACATTCCCAAAACTATTATTCAATATATTCACATATAAAGCAATGTACATATGTTGGAACTTCGTTTAATGCAATGAGTTAGGCTGCGAACAGTCGGTGACCTAATGCTGATGAAACCACCTCGACAACCGTAAAAATCTTGGAAATTAATGAGTGACAGTTTGTGAAGCAGAGCCGGTCTAGGTGTCGTTAACAAGGACTAACGGTGATAAAAAAAAAGAAACAGAACACACAAGATGATAAGAAACTGTTAAAACTGCACTGTCAGTATTATTCCTGTAAGAAAGGGAAACAGAGGAAAACCTCTTTACGAAGAGGAGTGGACATGAAATGGCTAAACTGCACATCAAACAGCATTCAAACCCTGCTCCCGTTATTATACATAAAATCATAAAAGACTAATTGATCACCTTGCCAACCTGCTGGCTATTTGCTGAAGTGTATTGTGAGTAAAAGCTCAACCCAGTAAGGGCATGTTTCTTGAAACTAAAGGAATTTTCATAAGGATACCACTCTGACCTCAGCCTACATCATGCATTCATAAAACAACACAGGCTCCAAAGTCTTGTGGTTAAGAAGGCGGGGCTTGAGGAGTGGAAGCTTGGCCCTCCACAGCCCAGTTAAAAGCAGCACCAGTTAGTCAGTTAGTCAGTGGCAGGGGGATGAAGCGTGCACAGGAGCAAGGAAGTGGGAGGGGAAAAAGCACTGAACTGTTCTGTCATTGATCCATTTTTAACAGTGGAAAGTAACAGAAAATACCTTTGATATGACACCAAAGCTGATTCCGCTGAGAATTCATCATTCAGGGCTAGAAGAGTTTAGAAAGTGGAATCGAGGTGATCATCTCGGGAACATTTAAGAGCCACATATGAAAAAGAAAAAAATGCTTAAAATCAAACAGTCAGTGAAAACATTAGTCTCTGTAGCACCCCGCAGTATCGTCCTGGGAGAACACTGCACCTGGAGTCTTCGGGTCGTTCAGCGACACTCGAGTCTCCGTCAGTCTGTAGAGCGGGGATCCTCCATGATCCACGGGGCCTGGAGAGCTTCTTGGGCAGCAGTGCAATTCTTAGTTATAAATACGCATAAGAAACTACTTCAGGGCTCAGGCTGGCCAGTACGTACATGAAGGAGTGAATGGAAAGGCAAATCTGTGCTTCTCCTGTGTTGGCGCAGGAAAAGGGTAACAGTGGGCGCTGAGGCTAGTCCTCCTCTGTGTCCTCCTTGGGCCTGTACACAGTGCCAAATCTCTGCATGTACTTCTTGATGTACTCCTTGGTCTTGTGCTTCACATTCTCGTTACACTCAAGGTCCTCAGGATTATTGCAAGCTTTCAACTCCTTGTTCATAACTCCATGAGTAAGCTAGAAGAATGGGCAGAGAGGAGGAAAGAGTTGTCAACAGGGTACAGTTAATTATTTAATCATCATGAATGCAAGTTGTGGTAGAGGGGTGGGCTGGATATTCTTATTTAGTGACATTGCCCTTTATAATTTGAGACAATCAAATGCAATCTCTACACAAGCGAAGCCCAACTTGGCTAATTTTATTGTACCCATGCCCTCAGAGTCGTGGTATGTCTGAGTGCAAACCACTCCCTACATTCACAATCCAGGGAGACAACGAAAACCATGGAGGAGAAAAACAATGCTGTCCTTTGAAGAAATGTTTGGTGGAAAGAGCTTTTAAAAAAGGCACAAAGTAAAACAAAGAGAGGGGGCTAATGGTTTACATGTTCAATGTGTCTTTGGTCTCTTCAAGAGGAGTCGTGGGAGCTCAACTATTTAGTTTTGGTTTGGAGGAAAACTTTGACAACATTGCCTTTTAAGAGAAAGGCTGACCAATGCCGTCATTGTGGTCTGACCACACAGGGGTCAAGGAAAGGTTTACAGATTCTTCTGAGTTTTGAAAGCTGATTGTTTATTCTTACCTTTCTAGCCAGGTGTTTGAAATCTTCCGTGTTGATGATGCGTCCGAGTTTGCAGTCTGGCTTCCGATAAGGATTTAGACACTGGACTATGAACTGGGACATCTGAGTAATGTAGACAAACAGAAAGACTTGTTAAAAGAGAGATGAATATTTAAACAAGACTAAAACCTTGCATGGCTGGCTAGAAGAGGTTTGAATCATGGAAACATCTGGAGTTAAATAACATTACTGCAAACATTGTTTACAGATACTCTGGCTCACCTCTTTGCGAAATGTCTCTTTACTCTTTTTAGCCAGCTCACTGGAAGTGTCTGCTTCAGCTGTCTTTGTAGAGAACTGTAAAGACAGAAAAGAGGGATAAAACGATTAAAACACTTTGTGTGCAACACATCTGTTCCACATTAAACCCTTGGGTTTGCATGTTTAACTTGTCATAAACTAATCCCCACCTAATTCTACTTCTTTCATCACATTGTCAAACGTTTGCTTAGCTATAATGGCAGACAGTAATAGCATGGCATACTGACTAAACCAGGGAGAGTAATTTCCAACGATTAAAATCACAAGTGTGTGCCCACCTGTGCATGATATCAATCAAACATGGCAACTGGCTACTAAATTGTGGCTATCAAGGTCAGTGGCGCATCAAACAGCACCTGCTCGACACAAAGCAGGGATATCCTGCCAGGACGCCGTCTCTGTGGCCAGCCTTCAACAACAAAGACAGACAGGCAACAGCTGACTGCCTACACCGACAACTAAGTGGTGAGGATCAAAGCCAGCACCAAGGATTCACACAACCGTCATGCCAGGGCCATGAATCCAGAAACAGTGAAATCGGACGCTTTACAAGTGCAGAGACATGTGTCATAGCTTCAAGTGCTGGACGTGGACACATGCAGGGAAATCGTCCGTGACCTTCGAACTGTTCTTGGTGGGAAGTGAAAAACATGAGTCTTTCCATCTTAGTTTTCAATGCTTTTTTTCAACTGTAATATTTTTTTATGAAGAGAGAAAAATGGGACACTTTTGTAGTTAAACTATAACACAAGAAACCGCAACTAAATGAAGGCTAGGTCTTACAGATGGTCTCTATTATCCTCAAAGTCAGGAGAGAAATGAGGAGGAAAAACAAACGAGACAAAGGAAGAAAAGATGAGCCGCAACCCCTCCCCTAACGGCCTTGAGGCGAAGGGACAGCTGAGCAGGGGGTGGAGTGAGTCAAATCTCTCTCCAAATCTGTGTCACCATGCAGATTCTGATGACGCCATTTTGCGAGGAAGAGCCATCGGGAGGACACAGCGCTCGCTGAACGTAATGTCGTGCTGAGGGTTGTTCTGTCTTCCCCCTTGAGACACAGCTGAAAGTAATCACTCGTGCTGCATCTTCAATTACCTCAAGGAACAAACACTATAATCATGTTCAAGCACACTTTCTGCAAACCAGATCAAAATGTGAACAGAGAGATTCTGTGTTTCCCTATGTGACAAAAACAAGTTATTTTCTCTGTGCTTCATGTAGCTCTATACAAAAACACTCCAGCATACCTTGGAAGGATTCTCATCGTAGGTGGGTGTCCCCAGGTCCATCTCAGATTCATGGTCCACACTTGCATTGTCGCTAAATCCATCGCATGTTGGAGGGTCCCACTGTGTTTGCCTGGTGCACAGAGGAAAGTAATGTCAGATAGAAACACAATGCAGGGGAGTTCCAGAGGCACAAACACACACACCAACAGAAACACAGCAGTACCAACCTTGTGCCGATGTGGTAGTAGTAGATCTTGCCTTCAGGGTCCCGGGCCACTTTCCAGAGCGGAGGTAGGACTATTGTTTTGGGTTTGGGAGGAGAGGGAGGAGGCAGGTCTATCACGTTGTTGGGTACAATCATTTCCTGAACAAAAGGAAATGGAAAATATGTATTAGCAACAAATCTTCATAGCTTCCCTTTGAAGAACCTCTTTTGAAATGATGCTAGGAGAAAGAATCTGATTCATTAAAGCTGAATCTTTGATGACAACAGTTGTTTAAAGTTACATATGACTGCAGTTAGATTTTTTTATTTAGAAATTAAGCCCATTGAGCTACTTCCTTAATTTGTTCCATCTTACACACATCTTAAAAAAGCACTATTATTTGTGACATGATCCACATGCTGAAGCTCTCAAGAGATGCACACATCTTAGATATATACTTCCCCCTTGTGGCCACACTGAGAAACAAGCTCCTCAAAAGGCCTGAAATGCCTAATAAACTGTCACATTGTTCAAATCAAATCAAGTTTTATTTATAAAGCACATTTAAAAGCGATTTTTGGTCGAGCCAAAGTGCTGTACATGTAATAAAAACACATTACTACAATCACAATAAAAGACAATAAATTACAACAAATATATATAAAAAATAAAAATAAAACACAGGGAAATGTCAGGAGTCGTGCTCCGCTCTGACTAGAAGGCCAGAGAGAAGAAGTGTGTTTTTAGTGTAGATTTAAAAACCCCTAGGGTCTGGGCCGACCTCACATGGAGGGGCAGAGTGTTCCAGAGCCTAGGGCCAGCTGCTGCGAAGGCCCTCTGGTTTTGAGGCTGGTCTTGGGCACTACCAGCAGCAGCTGGTCAGCCGACCTTAAAGCTCTGGCTGGGGTGTAGCGCTGGAGGAGTTCAGCTATATAGGCCGGAGCCAGCCCATTTAGTGCTTTAAAAACAAATAAAAGGACTTTAAAATCAATTCTGAACCGAACTGGAAGCCAGTGTAGTGAGGCCAGAATTGGGGTGATGTGGTCACGCTTTTTGTGGCCAGTCAGCAAACGTGCAGCTGCGTTTTGGACTAGCTGCAGGCGTTTAATTGAGGCCTGGTCCATACCCACATACAGAGCGTTGCAATAGTCCAGTCTTGAGGTAACAAAGGCGTTAATAACCCTTTCTAAGTCATTAAAAGATAAATACGACTTGGTTTTGGCCAATAGTCTTATTTAAAAAAAGCAGGATTTGACTACAGTGCTGACCTGCTTGTCGAATTTAAAAGTGCTAGTGAAGGTCACTCCAAGGTTCATGACCGAGGGGAGGATGTTTTTTTTGAGAGAGCCCAGAATATCAACCGGAGAGGCTGGAGGTTGGGGTCCAAAAAAGATGACCTCAGTCTTGCTCTCGTTGAGGTTGAGAACGTTTTTGCTCAGCCAGGATTTTATCTCTGTTAAGCAGTCCATCAGCTGCTGTAGTGAGTGTTTGACATTTGCTTTGAGAGGCAGATATATCTGTACATCGTCGGCGTAGCAGTGGAAGGGAATATTATGTTTTGTGAGAATTGAACCTAGGGGCAGTATGTACAATAGAAAAAGGATGGGGCCCAGAATCGAGCCTTGGGGAACCCCACAGGTAAGAGGGGCTTTGGCAGAGGAGAAGGCACCTAGCTGTACCGAGAAGCTACGGTCTGTCAGGTAGGACCTGAACCATGCAAGGGCAGAGCCTGTGATGCCAGCGGACTGTTCAAGCCGTGACAGCAGGATGCTATGGTCCACAGTGTCAAAGGCAGCCGTCAGGTCTAACAGCACCAAGACAGCGGAGCTACCTGAGTCGGCGGCTAGGAGCAGATCATTAAAAACTCTTAAAAGGGCTGTTTCAGTGCTGTGCATGGGTTTGAAGCCAGACTGAAACTTTTCATGGATTCAATGCATGGTTAAAAAAGACTGCAGCTGGGCGTAGACTACTCGCTCCAGGGCTTTTGATAAAAAAGGTAGCTGGGAGATGGGCCTAAAATTTGCGAGAATGGAGGGGTCGAGATTTTTCTTTTTAAGTAGTGGCTTAACCACGGCGTGTTTGAAGGCAGCTGGGACACATCCTGAGGTAAGAGAGGTGTTTAAAAGTAATAAAATACTTGCTCCAACTGAATCAAAAACATCTCTGAGAAGGCGAGAGGGAATGCTGTCTGAGGTGCAGTTTGTCGGCCGCAGGTGCTTGACTACATCCGAGAGAGAAGAGAGGGATACAGGCTCAAAGTGGTCGAGGACAGCAGGGCACAGAAAAGGAGCAGGATCTGGGGTAGCACTAGTGTGGGCTAGCCTAAGAGCAGATACTTTTTCAATAAAAATCAGTATCTCCATCATGTGGCTTATGCTGCCAAACAATATAGATGTATCCTGTGTCCCCTCTGCGTTAAGAGATTCTGAAAGTTTCAGGAAAAAAGATTCGCTCACTTTTTGTATGAAAAACAGTATAATAGGGGACCTTTAACCAATATTCATTGGCTTTACAGATGTGCATTATCAGTCAATGTGTTACACTATGCCCTGTTTCAAGTATAATCAGCATTTAAGACAGAGTGAGTATGAGTTACCTGTTGGACAGTTTGGGATGTGACAATGGTGGTGACGGTGCCCCCCTGCTGCTGCACCACCACTCCCTGCTGATGGCCGGGATACACAGGCTGACCGTGCAGGTAGCTGGCTGTGGGTTCAGTGTACGCCTTCAGAAACACAAACATTTCAATCAGAGTTAGACAGTCACTACGGGCATTCTGACGTCTTGGGCATGTTGAGCATGTGCTGCTGTGTTCTATAATAGTTTATCACACGTGATGGATTTGCAACAATCCCCAAGCAAAGGACATCTCCGATTGTTGAGCTTTGATAAGTACTTTTTTTCCCAACGTATTTTATTATTTTTGCTAAAGATTGCTTAAAAAACACTAGATGGGTAAGTCAAATTACGACTACTGGAACATCAATGTACAAATAGTGAAAATTGGAATTATAGAACAGAAATACAATTTAGAAATACATATTTTAAAAAGGGGACCTATCATGCAAAATGCACTTTTGTACATCTTTTATACATGAATATGTGTCCCCGGTGTTTCAGGGAACTCACCAAGTGTCAGAAAACACAACCCTCTCTATTTTCCTCCATACCCAATTCTCTAAAAACGGGGCTGCAACGGATCTGATAAAAACTGATCCAGATTTGAACACGTTACTGACGTCAGGACGGTGGCGCTACGGCTATTGGGCCAACTCTCCACCTATCAGGGGAATGTGGGGTTGGGCCACGGCCGGCCATTGCCGCTCGAAAGCACTGGAGACGCTGTAGTACATATGCCAGGCCTGTAAGTGGCGCTGTAGTCTGCCACAAAAGCAGCGAAGAAGACTTCCCGCGCATGGTTGCCATGGTTTCCCTTCTGATTATTCTCCGCTGTGGCTTTTTTTCTCCCTCCCCGAGGCAAGCGTTTGCTCCTGCTGCTGTAATTCAATGCAATCCCTCCCCGTCGAGGCAAGCACTGTAATTCTCTCCGGTTAGTCCACCAGCAGATGACAAACACCCACCTCTCCGCCTCTTCCAAGGAACGAGGGGACCGTGCGGCAGTGTTTCAGTTAGGTTTTCTTTCGCCGGTCAAGATGTCCGTTAAAGTTTAAATCTTCCGGACAAAATTAGAAAAGTGCCGGTCAAAGGTCTTCTTTGTTATTTATTGAGCTTTAAAACAAATGAATAACGACTATATAATAATATAATAAAACACGGAGGACGGAGATCTCTTTTTCTCCCCCTCTTCTGACTTGATCAGTGCGCGCTCCCCTCTCCTGCAGGGGGGCGTGGTCAACTGCAGCTCACAGAATCAGCCCCCTGCAAAAACAGGGCTGGAGAACAGCAAATAGAGCGAAATGAGGCATAGCTAAAATGCATGATCTGTTTGGTATTTTGAAAACAGAAACGTATAAATATACCTTATATAGGTATGGCCCTACAATATATCATTTAAATATAGCATGATGGGTGTCCTTTAATATAAAGAACAATATACTTGCAATTGCATTAGTTGGACACAGTGGATTCTAACGCAATTGAAACAATTATTTCATTGGTTTGATATTTTGCCATTATTTTGTATGTAAAGTAGAAATAATAAGAAATAAGCACATTATTTACGAATTCATATAAATTATTTGAATTTCATTGGATACAGCTAAGTTAAAATACAGCATTTCTGATGTGCCAAATGATATTAGTCCTTGATTATGATGACTGCAGAGAGCCCCCTACCTGTATGACGGGGGTGTTGGCCTGTGGGTAGGCGGTGGGGATGCTGTAGATGGTTTGGCACGGCTGCCCCTGGTAATAGATGGCTGTCTGTGTCTGAGGCGGTGGTGGGGCTGTGGTGTACTGCTGCGCCGGCTGGGTCTGCACCGTCACTGCCTGCTGAGTAGTGGGGTCCCACAGAGTAGTGTAGCTCTGCTGGCCCTGTATGGGAGGGGGCGCGGGTACTGAGAGGACCGCCACACCTGGGTCCTGAGCTGCTACAGTTGGCTGGGCATACTGTGGAGGGTTGCCAGGGGCGAGGTCAGTGGTGTGCTGAGGAAGATTAGAGACCGGAGCGGCCTGGGAAGTGGAGGATGGAGAGGACAATCCCAGAGGCGTCTCTTCATAGTTCAGGGCGGGATCAACCGGGGGGGTGGGTAGCAGTATTTTGCCTACATTGGGGTTTGTGGGATCAACATAGGCCTGGAGTGGATATCCAGGAGGGTAGGTGATGAAGCCAGGGTCGGAGATATAGGCCAGAGAAGGGTCATAACCCATTGTTTGAAGCTGCTGCTGCTGCTGCTGCTGCTGCTGCTGCTGCTGCTGTTGTTGTTGTTGTTGTTGCTGCTGTTGCTGCTGTTGCTGCTGTTGTTGCTGCTGTTGTTGTTGTTGCTGTTGTTGTTGCTGCTGTTGTTGCTGTTGTTGCTGTTGTTGCTGTTGTTGCTGTTGTTGCTGTTGCTGTTGTTGCTGTTGTTGCTGTTGTTGCTGTTGTTCTTGCTGCTGCTGTTGTTGTTGAAGCTGCTGTTGTTTCTGGGCTTCCCGCTGAGCAACTTCCTGCTCAAACAGCTTTCTGCGCTCATCTGTAGACAGCTTGGTGCGCTCCTTGCCAGCAACTCCCCGAGCCTTGCTGCTGTTAGGCGTGTCAAACCTTAACAATTCAGAGAACAAGACCAGAGTTTGTCAAAACGCCACCATGGTGCACAGCTGTTCCAATTACAATCTGCTTGGAAGACACACTGCACAATGTTACCCTATCACAAGAAATCTTACCGTTCCTCAGTGCGCCGGCTGCTCCTTTCGTAGGAGGACGGTGGTGAAGCGGAGCGTCTCCTCCGTCTCTCTGTGCTGCGTTGAGGAGTTTTGTCAGAGCCTCGATCCCGATCTCTCTCTCTGTCCCGATCCCTCTCCCTCTCTCTGTCCCTCTCTCTGTCCCGATCTCTGTCTCTGTCCCTGTCCCTGTCCCTCTCTCGATCCCTGTCTCTTTCAAAATCTCGGTCTCTCTCCCTGTCGCGTTCCCTCTCCTTTTCTCGCTCCCTCTCACGTTCTCGGCTACCAGAAGTGGTGCGTGGCGTCAAAGTTGTGTCTCTATCCCGGCTACGATCTGTGAGAAAGCTCAAGTTAGCAAAAATGACACAGAGAAAAATTCATAGCCAATTAAACGCATTGTTCTAAACTTACCATTTGCCTCCTTTTCCACCTGAATCTTCTTTGGTATTCTGTACACCTCCTGAAAGAGAAACACCATTTTGACTTTAAACTTCAGAATACTGTAGTATCCAAGCAGATTACAAAATTATTTGTAACTGTGTTTCACAATGTATGTCTTTTAAATTAAATCTGTTTGCGCCCACCTTCAGATCTTTCCAGCTGTCCAGAAGCCTGGCAGCCATGCCACAAATGTCCAAAGAACTGAGTTGGGGCTCCTGACTCCTTTCGCTCTCCACATCTGAGACACCTTCCTCTTCATCTTGAGAAGGAGTTCCTATCGCTGATGGCTCCACGGGGGTTGCTATGACTTCAGAGGGCAGACTGGCCTCCGGGGTCTCAGAGTTGCAGGAAGCATCAGTGGTAGATTCTCTAGGTTGTGTCTCGATGACAGGAAGTGGTTTCTCAGCTTCCTGTGTCTCTGCCTGGGCCTCCATATTCTCGGAAGGCTGCTCAGGCAGAAGATCAGCAACATCTGTTTGCATGGGCTGCATTTCTGGCTCCAGAACTTCTACGCTGGGCTGGTCTCCTTCAGGTTCAGCCTTTTCCGTCACAGCCTGATGCGTGTTCTCCTCCCCACTCTGCTGTTCTTTACTAGGCTCTTTCGGCTCTTCAAGTTCATCCGTAGGAACCTCACTTGTGTCCTCTTCCGTCTTAATCTCAATATCTTTCTCCAAAGTCAACTCAATTTTTTCTTCTACCTCTTCAGTTTGAGGTTGTTGTTGTTGACCACTGGCACTCATCCCTGTCTCCTCCTCTTTCTCCTCTTGGACCAGGACCTCCTCTTGGACCTGGACCTCCTCTTGGACCTGGACCTCCTCTGTGACCTGGACCTCCTCTGTGACCTGGACCTCCTCTGTGACCTGGACCTCCTCTGTGACCTGGACCTCCTCTTTCATCGGCTCTTCCGTCGTTTCTTTTAGTGGATCTGCAGCCTCACACACCTGCTCTGCCTCCAACTGTTTGTCGTCAGGAAGTCCTGCATGTAAGGATTCTTCTTCTTCCTCGTCATCATCGTCCTCCTCCTCTTCTTCCTTGCAATCAGATGCTTTGCTGGCGTCAGAGAGTGCACTGTCCAGACTGTTTTCACTGATGATTTTAAGGCGGCGGTACACAGCGGGTTTTGCCGATTCACCGTCCAATTCTGGTCCCACCTTGGTGGAGGAACCATCAGGAGTGTTGAGGGGGGTTTGAGCACGGGAGGTGTTCTCACTAGAGTAGTCATCCATCTCAGCAGGGTGATGGAGTGATTTTGTCTGTGCCCATCTCTGGATAAAGGTAAGGATCCTGCTCTCCTCCAACATGTTCTTAGTGGAGATAGGGAGCACAGCCAAGGTCTTCAAAATCTGTAAACAGAATCATAGATAGTCAGATTAAATGTGGAAAAGCTGCATATATGAGTGTACACATTCTGAAGAATTAAAAAATGTGCTTAATGTTTAAGTGCAAAGTCTATGAAATATGTCACCTCTAACTGCAGTTTGACGTTATTGGCACTGTTGCCTTTAGCTTCAGAAATCTCCACCATGAAGATCCATAGCAAAGACAATCCATGATGGTCCAGGAACTGCTTCAGGCATGAAGGGCTTTGAGTATCCTGTGCAACACAAACATGTAATATTAGGTACCGTAAATGAAAATAAAGAAGTACTAATGGTATTTAAAAAAAAGCATCAATACTCATCATACTTGTATGAGCTTGAGACACAGGAGTTTCTGCTCCATGGTTTCCACTCGGACCATTAGTCTGCAGAGAGACACCACCTGTTTCTCATCATACAGGCCTTCTCCATTTTCCAGTAACGCCTCCAGCTCTTCATCAACCTGAGGAAGGACAAAGTGGTGTCATCAGAAATAGAACTTTTTAGATGAAGAAATTGGCCTTTAGAAATGTTAGCTTGTTTGCATACAAGTGCTAACATCACTTTAGTGAAAACTCAATTATTTTATTATTTGTATTAGTCCATTTATTGAACATGTCGGAAACAATAATTATAACAAAGAGATGCAAAACTAAAACACAAACATTCAAGGTACAAAACAATTAAAATAAATACATTCTCAAATAGTCTCTGTCATGTTCAACAGGGGCAAGAAGAAGCTTAAAAAAACTTTTCTGGGCCTACCCCCTCTAGCGTACATTTTTCTAGAAAATAAATTCAATAAAGGATGCCAATTTCAGCAGAAGATGTTGAGGTTGTGATTGTGTAGAAGTGTGACCTGTTTACATTACTGGCAGCTTGTTGTAAACCAATAACAGGACACACTCAAATATGACAGAACTGACCGTGGTGAGAGCGCTCTTTCTGCTGCGGTCTTTCTTCATCTTCCCTCCAGCTGCCCGAACACTGACTCTGTTCTCCCCGCCGAGGAAGCCTCTGCAGCTGGGCGCTCCACAGAAGCATTTCTGTGCTTCTTTGCTGTAGGAGGAAATAAAACAATAAGGTGAATCCCCAGTGCAAAACCAGTTAAACAGTCAAAATAGATATGAATAAATGAACAAAGAGCCACTCTTTCTTAACATATCACATATGATAGACTGGCAACACAAACATCACAAAATACAAGCATGGAAAAAATGAACTAGAGGAACATTACCCGTATCTCTGGAACTGGTAATCAAATGTCAGTTCAGTTCCTGCAGGGACCGCCCTGGAGGTGAAGAATCCGACTCTAAGCTGGCCATTGACAGTCCACTGGAATGGGACAAAAAGAATCATCAGATAAGTACATTAGGAAATTAACAACATGCATTACTAAAGGAAAGCTGGCAGTTTTTGAAAATATCCAGGGAAGCTTCATGGAGTTTTTGAAAAAGAATGTTGGTAATGATCAATAAAACCAAAGACAGGGGCGGGGAGGGGGGCAACGGGAATACGATTATAAAGTGTAGTAGCCCACGTCATATTCCTTCAGATTTCTTGAAGATCTCTGTACTTTTTTTATCCCTGTATCATCTGTATACTGACCTGTGTTTATTTACATGCCTATTCATTTGACCGTACACTGTATCTGCCACCTAGACTGACCGTTTTATGTATGTGTAATGTTCGTTATATTTGAAAACTTCAATAAAAATGTTGTTTAAAGAAAAAAAACATTAGGAAATTAACCGTAAAAAGCGTCATTTATTTTGCCACTATACCTTTTGGGTCTCACAGTTGGGTTCACAGCTATGGTTCATAAAACGGGAGCAGTTCCCTTTCAGCGTTGCATCAATGATCTAAATGGAAAATAAACAATGTCACTTATTTATACAGCTTCACCTGATACATTTAGACAGATTGCAGTTAAATACCATTATTTATTGAAATGTGTAATCACCAACCTCATTATTCTTTAGAGCCATGAAGTAGTAGTGGATGTTCTTATTGCGAGCATATTCTTTCACCCTAGTTTTGAACTCCTTGTGGTCCAATACCTCCCCGCAGTATTCCAGCACAAAGGTGTTTCTGAGATTGCAATAAAATATTTAATATTACAATCTAAAAGAGTCTGTGTGCCAACAATGACAAATAATTTTGTAAATACTTACTCAATCAAGTCCTTAGCTGCCCGTAGACCCCAGCCCTTATCTTCTGTGAGGATGACCTCGAAGTCTGCATGTTGTTTCATCTGAAAGCGTCTATTAGAGCAGTAGTGTCCATTCAGACACCGTGAGGAGCTGGAAAAAAAATGTTCAGACTTATATACTGTACGTTAACAGGCTCCTACACATTTTGAAATTGCAAATGTTTACAGAATCTGCCCTTTATTTAACTTTCCCGGGTTTGAATGTTAAAGAGCATGATTAATACATACAATTAACAGACTCATGTTATTACTAATTCAAACTTTCCCTGCAAAATGTTTTATATGGAAACATTGTGTCACATGATGTCACAGCATTAACAGTAATTATCAACTTACCACTCAATCATGAGCAGCCGATTCAAACAGTCTTCCCCGCATGCCAATACTCCTCTGGAGCGCTCCTCTCTGGGCAGCACTGGGCACTCGCATTGCATTCTCTTGATATCTCGATGGGATTTGCTTTTCTTTCTGCAAAAAGAAAAATTACAAAAAATATCAAAGCTCCAGCCTAAAACCACTTATATTTAGGTCAATCTTTGTACAAACAAAATAATAGCTATTGTTAAGCAGACCAAACAACAACCTACCTTTCTGTCAGGTACAGGTTCTCCTCAATCAAGTCAAAGTAGGGGGGCATCTTCTTAGACCTGGAAAACTCTCTCCATTTACTGGAGTCTTGAAAGTCTCGCAAATTGAGCAATGGACGCTGCACCTCAGCTCTGACATGAGTTTCTTTAGAGACGTCAGCACTTTCTGGACGCTCCCTCTTGCCTGCAGGCCCAGCTTCTGCTTCATTGTCTGAATCAGACTCGATCTCTGGCCGCCTTTTCTTGGGAGGGCCCCTTCCTCTGTGGGGTCTAAAATGGTCTTCTCTAGGGGCGTCCGGCAAAGCAGAGCCCCTGCTGTTGCTGCTTATTTCGTGCCCTTGTAGTCCAGCACATTCAACAGCTGTTTTGCCAAGGTTAGACAGTTTATCCTCACTGAAGTCGTCCTGGTCATTAGTTAGGGAATCAGGATGGATTTCACCTGCAGGGTCCGGATAATGCTCATGCACATGGAGGTAGGGTTGTCTGATAGTCTGTGTGTTTGGGGATTGATGATTCCAGGTGGCATTACTCTGCTTCTGCTCCTGTCCCATGGCAGAGGTTTCAGCCAGTTTAGTGTTTGCTAGGTGTGGCCCATGACTGCTATCAGGCAGCTGGTATGTAGTACTAGGCTGTTCTGGATGTGAAAATTCCCAACCCAGGCTGAGTCCATTCTTATCATTGATATTGTCAGCATCAGGTTGGAAATGAGACTGCATCCTTTCACCTCTGCTGCTTACATTATGCTGTGTGTGCCCTTGCTCACGCTGCCTGGAATTATCAAGGCTGTGGGCAGGGACTGTGGCACTTCCATGGGCAACAATTTGACCCGCCATGTAACGCTGTGCACTGATGGAGCTGGAACCCTCTGAGTGACTGGTGCTATCAATCATATTACTCTGGGATTGACACAACATGCTACTTTGGGATGAATCATTTAGACCATCACAAGGACCAGTTGGTGCCAGGATCGAGAAAGCAGCCCCCTGCCTTTGTTGTGTACCTTGAATCGGGACTTCGTTGATATTTGCGTTCTGTAGTTGGGAATTGTTCAATAGATTGCTTGGAGAAGCTCCCGTATCCTGTGCATCTCCTATTAGCGAAGAATTCTTTGGCACTACCACCACAGAGTGCAATCGTTTTATAGCCTCGCCGCAATCGGAGTCATACTCGGAGTTGTCACTATCACTGACCTCACTCTGTCCTCCTAATCCGTCCTGATTAAGTAATGTTCTATTACTGTTCTTGGGGGTGCTGCCCCTGGATTTTTCATCATGATCATCGCCATTCCAACTCTGCATCTTTGCAGCTTTGTCGACCTGTGATGCATTATTTACATGCATAGGCTCATCTGTTTGTATTTTTTGACAAACTCTCAGCTTTAAGTCACAGTGGTCAATGCTGGTGCTTGCCTGTGAAGTCTCACTTTGGTCTTTGTATTTATCGGATATCGGTGGGCTGTCTGAGCCAACTTCCTGCCTAGAGTTCTTAGTCTGCTTATCCAGTTTGGAATGTGTTTCAGCTCCTTGCTGAGTATTTTTGTTAATATCAGAGTCTTGTTGGTTATTGTCTTTAGAAACTTCAATTTGTTTGACAGAAATCACTTTTTTAACAGTAGGCGTACTCTCTGCACAAAGTGACCACTCTAAATTATCACTTTCTGAGGTGTTCTGCCCAACTATATCCCATCGGGACCTTTTTGACATACTGCTGTTCTTTTGAACAGTATCCATATTTTGCTGTTCAATGGTCAGCTGATCCTCAGATTCAAGACACGATAATTCAGATTTGAGCAACAAATTTGTGTCAGGCAGCTTGCCGGCTGTCAAATCTTTAACGATCACTGGTTTAGTGTTCTGCTGGACATCATGGGTGACGGGTACATCTGATGTTTCTAAGGACTTTGGCCCTGGTAAACAGTCAACAATGTTCTTGTCCTGGTTGCACAGTATGCTATCATTACTACTACATGAATTTAAGACAGCTGCATCAGAGTTCAAATGTGGTCGATTATTAGAAGAAGGGCTATCCTTCACATTGGTCACATTTTCCAGGGCGGCATGCTTTAGGTTTTCACTCGGGGTTATAGCCGAGGGCTCTACATCAAGACTTGATTTTGTTTCTTTTGATCTCTTCGATGAGGATTCTTGCGATTTTTCATCGGGGCATGAGACCATCTCCTTAACATTCTGACCACTACATTCATTACCACCTTTTAGGGAATCGTTTTTTTCTTTCTCACTCCGAGAAAAAGCCTCTGTGGTGTTTGTGTTTGACAGTGCTTTGCCAGGGCTGTGAAATATGTAATCTGATTGTTTATCGTGTCCACTGGTTTTCCCAGAAAATCTAGAAGGGGTCATCTGCTTTGAGTCTGGCCTACTGGTTTTCTTCGGGTAGTTTTTACATTTGTCTTCCCGACCAGACATTTTTTCAGATGCCTTTGATTTTCCCTTATGATCTGCTTCAGAGTCATTGGAGCTGCTTTTTTGCCGTTTTTCACATGTTTGAGAGTTTGTATGCATGCTGGAAGAAGAGGATTTGCTGTTGGTCTCTGATTTGTGATGGGTGCTAGATTTACGGTAACTAGAGTCCAGATCCGGGGAGCACTTGCGCTGGGAATCAGAGTCCGATAGTCGCTTTGAGGTCCTTTCAGACTTCGACGATTTTGTTCTTTTATCATATTCTGAAGACTGAGGAAAATCTGAAGATTTAGAAACCTTCTCAGACTTTGAGTAGGAAGATGATTTTGAGTCTTTATGTGAGGTTGAATGGCTGGACAATCTACTGGAGTCACTAGTCCTAGTTCTCGTCTTCCTGTGGTCATCCTCAGAGTCAGAACTGTCCCGAGTTCTGTCAGTGCGAGAGCGAGAACGTCTTCTCTCTCTGCGTGGAGAATTCCGGTGTGATCTCCGATCAGAGTCATGGTAGTATGACCTTTCGGAGCGTGACCCTCTGTCGCCTCTGGATCTCTCTGACCTGGAGTGAGATGAACTTGTCCGGGACCCTTTTGATTTAGAACGTGATCTAGACCTGGACCTTTTGCGATCTTTATCGGATCGAGATGAGCGTGAGGATGTGTGTCTTGGATCACGTTCTGATTTGGAGTAACTAGAAGACCTTTCATTATTCTCTGACCGCCTAGAATAACTTTTATCTTTTTCCTCCACATGTGAACTTGAGGAAGACTTTTTTATCTCTTTGCTTCTGCTGTCAGAGTTTGCTTTAATTTTGGAGTCAACTGATTTGCGACTAGAAGACATCTGGCCTGAATCTCCATCAGATTCAGAGCCAGGGTGAGCACTATCAGAGTGGGACCTGGTTTTTGTTTTCTCTACCTTAATAACCTGCTCAGCACTGCTGGAACTCTCTCCATCTTTTCCTGAGGAGGCAGCTGGCTTCTTGAGGGTAGGTGTAACCCTTTTATCAGGGGCCTCAATGGGATCATTTTCAGACGGGCAGACACTGATGACATTCTGAGGCTGAGGCGTTGGAAATTCAGGTTCACTTGTTGGTTTTTGCAGAACCTGCAATTCAGGAGAGTTTGGCTCCTCTGGCACAACAGTTGTTAGATTCTCTTCAGTCACAGAGACACTGAGAATTTGCTTCTTGAAATGCATCTTCGGCAGGTCCGTTTTCAGTTTAGTGGCCGCAGCGACTGGTGTTGGAGAATGTATCTCCGCTATTGATTGTTGCACCGTGGGGGTCTGGTTCTGCTCAGTTTGCTCAATGTCTGTATTTTGCCCTTCTACTTCTGAAGTTGACTGTGACAAGGCAGCGTTAGGCTCAGCAACAGACTTGTCAGGACTGGCAGGGAGGAAGAATGGGCTCTGCAGTGGCTTCTTGGTCGGCGCGAAGCCGAAGGACACTTTCTGACGACCCTGATCCTCCAGGTTGACCTTCATCTTGGTCCCTTTAGGCAAGAGATGGTTGGATAGCATGACTCTGGGAGACAGGCTCTTGATTAGAGCTGCCTTGGATAGGCCCTCCACCTTCACCTATAATAAAAGAGAAAATGCTTTTCAATTGAGTTAAATAATTAATTGTGGTATTGGACATCGGGATCATACTTTGTTTAGTTGATGAGACTTACCGAGGCATTACTCCCCTCCTCTCTGAGGTTACACAAGAGCATCACAGGAACATAAAAAGAGAGGGAAGACAGAAATGAGTTTACACAGTTCATGCATCTCATCAAATTCAAGCTCAGGTGGAATATAAGGCTCCAAAATTGTCAATGTAGCCTTGTTGGATGTGAACATGTGCCTGAACATATTGTGTGCTCTCCTAAAAGGTAAGGACTTGGAAGCACCACATCTGCTGCCATATCTACAACAGTGTCAGGTGGAATTTCCTACCACCTGCTCCTGTAACTCTGTTTTCCTAAAAAGTGCAAGCCTGATATATTATTAATAAGAAAACTGGAGATTTGTCTCAAAGTTTAAGTAAAGAATATTGATATAATACTTTTTTGAATTTCATCTTAGCCACCTTTGTCACTTAAAAATAAATGAGTCTGACAGCATATATGATAAACCGCTGACTTGTGACAAATGTCTTAGGGTGCTATTCAGGGCAGTCATATCACAGTATGTGAACAATTTGTTGAAATAGGTGAAAGAAGACATAGGTAGCCATAGTAATGTATATATAAGATCTAAAATTAGTTATTTATAAACAGAGGAGAAAAATAACATCAGGAATGTTTTCTGTTGTCTGGTAATGCTGGTAAACAAAACTCTGTATTCCCCATTAGAATGTACCAGTACAGAATTGGGGTGATTATTGCTCATCAGCACATATATATTGCATGATGAACATTGACTTAAATATATCATCCTCCAAACCACAAGGTCAAATGCTTAACTGCTTTGTTCTGCGGACAGGAACATACAACACCATAGTTTAATATAAAGTTAGTTATCAGACACCACACTGGATATTAGAAAAAGTGTTTATACTGATTTGTATAGAGACATATCCTGACTGAATTTGAAGCATCCTAACCATTTTAGAGATGGGGTTTCCAATGCCTAAGAACAACTTACAATTGTAAAGCCAGTGCCAATAACAGGAGCATGACACTGTGTAGAGGAAAACTGATGCACCCGTTGGAAACCCATGCAACTTAAAAAAGATTACCATGAAAATCATGATTAATTGTGATGCTACAGATCTAAACAATGAGCCACCATGCAAAATATATGTCCGATTGAGGTATCCACTACAGTAATAGCTTAGCTTGCAAAACATACTTTTAAGGTCTCATTTTATTCATAGCCAACTTAATTAAGAAAACCATTCATGTTAGACAGGAATAAAGCTACGGTTAGGCTAATTAAACCTGACCGAAAATTATACATCATTCATTTTTTCTACATAATACAACACCTCTGAGAAAACAAACACATCCGCTGTTGCTGCTATGTCCTAAAAGAGCTACAATACCTGGATTGCGTAGAGCTGTAAAGGCCATATGAAACAAAAAGTATTTGTAGGACAGGAAGGACAGTCTGTAATTAATCTTACTATTGCTATGTCCAGGCAATTTAGTTTTTCAACAGACATGTTTTATGTTACATCATTGAAAAAACAGTAGTGGCCAAAAGAATACAGGAAAAGGTTTTTTGTTTGTCCTTTTGTCCTATTAAAGCTAGTGTGGTTTCTTTGGGGTATGTTCATCGGTGCTGGGCAACAATTGGGTCATTTAATCCTTGGGGATTTTATTATTTTCCTTTTTTTCTCTGTAACCTTCAAAAGGAGACACTTATGCAGTGACATTCTGTTAAAGGGATATCACAAGAAGCTTTCAGTCAAATTATTAATGGACTGGGCCTACTTCACCAACTTGATGTGGTAGATATTAGACAACAAATCTTCAAAACGTATATTATTGTCAGGGGTACTCCTGTATCTGTTGCCACACTGATCGAAACAATAGTAACCAGTAATCTATTCACTTGGTCAAAAATAACAACATCAATTGATAAAAGCATGTGAAGACAGCATGTCATATCACATCAGACATCTATGTTAAAAGAAGAGCCCAAAAATATTCAGCAGAGGAAAGTGCTTTGGATGTTAAATAGCAAAATAAAGACAATGCCTTGGCCTTAGGATGACCTTGATAGCCAAATGTTTCAACAGTAAACAGGTGCCAGAAATATTTTCATTGTCTACACCTAAAAGAAAAGAAAACTTAGAAACCACACTAAAACAATTTAATGTCAAACTACTCTGAAAAGACATATACTGTAAGTTGCATTTTGCAGTCTAATACCTGATCTCAGACTTGAGAAGAGTGTCCATTGAGAAACTCGTCTAGGATTAGTAGGCCCGAAGAGGCTGCTGGCCAACAATAATCCAAATCAGAGAAATGTGCCCTCCAAATTGACGCCACACCTGGCAAAAAGAAAGACAGAGAAGCAATGAACTGAGTTTGTTCACAACAGCTTACAGCTACTCTGTCAGGAACTTAAAATAATTTTGACATGTGCATAGAGAAAAAACGAGTTTTTGGTTTAACCATGAATATGGATTGAGCAAAACACACTCTATACTTTATGTACATCATGTCAAATATGTTGTGTTTGTCACATGCTTTCAACCGTTGAGTTCTAACGACTTCTGCAGCCTCCCTTCCTGAGTGTCATGTTATCTATCGTGGAATATGTGGCAGAGATGCTATATGCACGTTTTAATATTATTGTTTGCTAAGGGACAAACTTAAATTTAAATGACGGTAAAAACAAAAGTAAAAGGTTATATGTATCTATGGGTTATAAATAGCACCATTATGTTCGAAGATATATGAAAAACATGGATGCTCGGCGAGCAGAGACCAAGCATCTCATTACTGGACATTTAGAGCGAAAGAAAATGGCATACTTAAAACAAAGGCTTTACTGTACAACAAGGATGTATGTGAAGGAACACATGGACGCTGTTGTGAAAACAAACGGTGAATGGTTCGAAGCAATTAAGAAAGTAACTAAAGCATGGCCTGTGCAGGAGAATTGAATGCAGCCAAAACATGGCCTTTAAAAGGATAGTAACAACTATAAAAACGAGTAGAGGATGTGTAGCAAACCTATTCATTTAATAAACTAATTTACCACGTTTTGCAAACTAGTCATACTACATCATATATATAATTAGTAAGCCGGTAGGTAAGGTTGCAAGAACTAAGCTGTTCGACTTTGAAACTGGTTTATACAAAATATCAAAACCAGCTAAGCTAACTTGGGTGAGCTAACATGAACAGGGAGCTTTCGTGTGCCATCTTTAAAGATAGCGTTAGCCCGTGTTCTGTTATCTATAATTCATGTTGTTAATGTTGACTGGCAAACCTTTAAATCATTCACAACACAATAAGTTAGTCGATTGATCGGGTTTTCGGTTGCGTATTAAAAGGTAAACAAACATTTGTTCCTGGAAACGAACACAGCTAGCCAAGAAACTGTACTAGCATCAGCAGCTAACGCTAGCAAGGTTAGCACTGTACTAGCAGCCACTATGCTAACGTTACTGTTGTTAACTTGTGTTTTACTTATCGATCTGTGATCCGTGCCGAATGTGTAAACTCAAATTAAAACATTTTTCGACTAGCAGGGAGCTCGTTTATTTTCTAATTGAATTAATGAGCAGGAAGGGTTTGATTCGTTTCCGTTTAGGGGTATAATGGACCCGTACACTCGAGTCTCTGCACCCGGCGTTACTAGCATGCTAGCTGGTGATGTTTTGTCTTACTTGTGTGTAGTAAGATGGCTAAAGCACACTGCCGCAATTTACATAACGGGAAGAAAAAATGTGTTTTTTTTACAAGGTACTCACTTTACGAAGTGCTTGAGGTCACAAGGTTCCTCCATCTTCGAAAATCACCGGTAGTCGACCCTTTGTAAAACATCAAGCAACAATGTATGCCGACGTCAAATCCATACGAAGCTGTCGGAAATGATCGTCGGCTAGTGGCTGTGCTGCTGCTGCGCCCCAGCTTCAGCCTGGGTGAGTGTCGGTACTATGGAGCTAACATGAGCTCACAGTTAGCCTTAAGAGTGCAGATCTAGAAGACACATGACGCCGAAAACCAAGCCCTAGAGTGTCTCGATTTGACCAACCTGTGTATTACAATAAGACTGACAACCCGATCTGCTTGAAGGGTTATGGACATTTATTTTGAATACTTTTTATTCCACACATTGATCCTCACTATGCCTCTGTGGCTGCCTGCTGCCTGCTGCCTGCTGCTTCCAACAACATCACATGATGTGTGAACATAGCTGGCGCGAACCCTGGTGCGCACTGGGGTACCAAACCATCAAGTCATTTAACAACTTGCAAAATAAATCATATACAAATACACTCAAAACCCTCATCACTATCTTTAAAGAATCGCGATCGTATAGGGGAGGGGGCCAATGTAAGAACAATTGTATTGTTCTGTATTTTATTGTGGCTAATTCTCAATTTAAACTGTTCTTGACTATGTTTTAAAATAATATAAAGAGATGTGTCGAGCGTCCACTGACCGCTTTTGCATGTTGTGGAGTGAGAAATAAGACAAATGTTTGATAGGAACCAATACAACATAATGTCTACAACAGTTAAAATAACTAACATTTCTCTTATGGATCATTTCAACTCATCTATTTCTGAAAATATTAATATGATCATTAATACGTTTTTTTTTCATGTTCACTGTAGCCATCTTAGAGAGATATTAATATGTGTTTCCTAACTACAAAAAGTGTACTGTAAAATAACTCAAACAATGTGTGGGAATATGTTCTTTGTTATTGTTTTGACTGACGCCACTTATTATTCAAATATTAGCATCTCCTTCCGTCTATGCCTAGAGATTAGGAAATTACTTTTTGTTTTAAAATGTACGCATCATGTTATAATAATCCACTTTATTTTATAATTTGCATTTATTGTCATAACGTTTTTAATCTAATAGGCTATGTTTGATCTGTGTGATCTGGTATGTTCTTCAATGTCTTATATGATTATGAATAAAAGTAAAAAGCTTACAGGTATGAATGGCTTATTTACATATAGCCATCAAACAGGTTTCAAATCCAAATATTTGATGGTATTGCAACATCACAAGCACCCCGATACAGTAGGTGGCGGCCGCGGCACACACATTATATGTCGGTTGGACAGTCATTATATGTAATAAAGAAAATTCTCCACAACACATCTAGAAGAGCGACGAGAAGCCAAACCGATCTGAATCTAACAATTTTTCTTGATCCAGCACGAACATTTTTGCTTTTCAATTGTGTAAGTTTAGATAGTTATCATGTTGAGTTTTTCCCGAAGATTACATTGTCATTGATGCACGTCCGTGAAGGCTTTCAAAAGCTAACGCTAACGCATGGGGCCTTGTTGGCTACAGAGCTAGAGCTAGCTCAGCTCGACGTTTTGCTGAGCTTTTGTTTGGACAGCAAGGGTTTTTGCAATGTTGGCTAATCTTATCTAACGATGTGATCAAAGTGAAATTGCACACGACATTAGAATATTTTTATAATCTGCATTTAACACACATTGTATTTGAAATGAAGTGCTGGTGTTATTAATGGCGACGAGCTAACAATGTGTGCCTGGTGGAGGTTGTGTGTGCAAGTAAATGTTCTTCGGGTAACGTTTGCTAAGTGGGTTGGCACTTTTAATCAGTGAATGTGTAATTGAATGCCCGTATGGTAGATTAAACTACGTTGTTGGCCAACTCAAGAGCGTTGATTTGCTAAATTGCCATTGATCGTTTCTTCTGCGACGTATGACGCGAATTAGCGGTAAGCTAACCATAGCTTTGAGAGCTAACGCCAGCTACCGTGACTTTTCGTTGCCGTGTTTCATTGATTGACGTTGGTTTTGGGTCTGTTCATGCTGCACTTTTTGTTCAAGGCTTTGGTGCAATATGTTGTTGTTTCTGATGGCTATCTGTAGCCATTTTATGGCCTGATGGTAAGCTGATTTGCTATTTCATTCAACATACTTTATTGTGGGCTATTGTTCAGATATCACATGAATGCTTATCATGTTGCAGTATATCTTAAAGAACAGTGCAGTAGCTTTGCACAGTCTGCTTCCTGGTGGTGCATTTACGTACTGTTATGTAGGTCTGACTATAAAACTTGGTAATACTTTCATTAGTTGTGATGTTATGACATTCAATAGAGATTACCAATGATAGTGAAACATTAAAGGTAGGGTAGGTAAGAATGGAGAAACCAGCTCGAGTGCGCTAGAATTTGAAAGTACACAACCGGAAAAAATCTGCCACTTCCTTACAGAGCCCCTCCTCCAACACACACGAACGCGCACATGACCAATAGCCGCGTTCACACCGCAGTACTTTTCCTACTTTATTTTCGAAATGTCGCGTTCGCAAAAAGAGCCGGAACTAAAATTAGTTCATCAGAACCTTTTTTACCCCCTTTTCCGTCCCTGCTAGAGAGCAGGTACTTTCGTGGGAGAAAAAGGTTCCTATGTCTGATTGGCTGGGCGGAATGCAAACCACGCCCCGTAAAACTCAAAAAAAGTCCCAGCAGCTTCTACTGAAGCCTGTCCCCAACTCTGGGGACTTCCGGCCGGGGACTTCGGGTGGCAGTATAGAGAGGCGAAGTCCCTCCCCTTCCGGTTGAGCTCCATGGGACCTTATTTCGGAAAAGTTATGCATTGAAGTCAATGGAGAGAGAAAGATTATCTTTCGATCCTGTTTGAATTGTGCCACGAATTACACATATGATGTTTGTCAATTTAAAAGATAATTTTACAAGTCAAAAAAATAAAAATGTGTCGTAAAACTGTGAAGTAACACTTTTTTTGTGTGAAACCGCTCAATGAACTACATCTCCCGTCTCGCACCACACACCAAGACGGCCGTCACGTTGGCACATTTCACTTTCTTTCAGAATGAGGCAAAAAGTATTAAAAGAGGTGAAAATCACTACAAGTCTGGGCATGTTGAGAGCTGTACATACACACAAGTTAGTCGGTTCCTTAAGAGTCAGCATGCAGGTCTGGGATTTGTAGTCTTTCTAGTTGCGTATTTTTCATAGTCTTATATTTCAACAGTTTTACGACAAACTGACTTTTTTGACATGGAAATTATTATTTAAGATTGACAAACATCATATGTGTAATTCGTGGCACAATTCAAACGGGATCGAAAGATAATCTTTCTCTCTCCATTGACTTCAATACAAACTTTTTCCAAATAAGGTCCTATGAGTCCCACCGGAAGGGGAGGGACTTCGCCTCTCTACGCCGTGAAGTTGTTTGCGGCCTGCCAGTAAACCCAAAGCAGAAGAAGAAGTGACGTCAGCGGCTTCATTTGCCTAATCCTTCCCCAGGAACTTATTCCGGTGTGAACGCGATCTGTACTTAGTTCATGAGAACTAAAGAGTTCTCATGAACTAAGTTCTCATGAACCTTTGTGGGAAAAGTACTGCGGTGTGAATGCGCCTAATGAGGGCACGAGATACGTTTGTGCACAAGATGGAAGGCTGACAGGCAGGTAGGTCATCCAGTTATTTTAGCCGGGCCGGCTAAAATGATTGGTCGTGCTTTTTACAGTACTACGGCTTCCACAGATGACATTTTTGTATGGATTTTTTGTCAAAGCACTTAAGATATTCATTGCTATCGGGATGTTAAGAGCATTCCATGGAATATAACAAAAAGTGTATCTCCAGCCGGTTTCTCAAACTTACCTACTTTAATGTAGTAAAATAAGTATGACTTTTTGAATGGTCTATGTAAATAGGTTTGCTGTGGAAATTTGGGCTACATGATGGCTAAAAATGGATAAAAGCTCCCAAATATCACGATAAGGACCTTGGACAAGAAGACCATTACACATCTTTGCGGATCAACTATTGTACTCTGTTTGCACCAGAATATACTGAGGAGGAAATGTTGATGGTTTCAAGTACCATCCTGATGTTATTGATCACTTTTTGGCAATCATTTGTAATACTTGGTGGTGAACTCATCAATTTCGGACCCATAATTGTGATTTGAAACAACTGGATACAACATTAACGTTGGGAAGGGTCTTAAAGGTGAAACGATGGCTGAGGTGAGCAAACATGACAGGGAAAAGGCAAGGAGAGGGCACACTGCTGCTATTGGATTACCAGAAGGCCAGTTTCTGGAAAAAACGGGCTATAGCAATGGTGTAGATTGCCAAACAATGCAAGCGACAACAAGGTTTTTTTTCTTTTTCTGCCATGAATGGGATTTTTTTGGACCGCTGTCAGAAAAGTTGGAGAAAGGTGACAATGCAGTGGGGCAACATTTATGAGTGACAAGACATCCTGATTTAGTGCTCTCCTGCAAACATGCAGTTGACGGAGTTGTGCTTCCTTTGTAACTAGTATGTTTAAGCCGTGGATTTGCTGAATAGAGAAGAGAATGTCAAGACAAAACTACATTTAGGTGGTAAATCTGTCAATCTTATCAATATAAAAAGTATGTTGTATGGGTTTAGTTGTCTCTTTCTGTATTTATTGGCTTTTGGTGCTGTTAAGTGACATTTGGTTGGATTGTAGTCGGTTCTGATGAAGCAAATTGCAAAGGCTTTATAGATATTATGCATTGACAGTATTCATATTGTCCTTGCTGTCTCGCAGTGGTTGAACTGGCTTTTTCAAAGTCTGCATTTCAAAAATAATTGATGACGGATCATCAATGCTGTTCCATTCTGAATTGCCAATGCAATGGAAAAGTACTTGTACCCCATCCTTGGTGTTATGGATCACTTTGCTGGCTGAATAAGTGAAAATACTTGATTTTAGACATACAATTGTGTTAGTGTGTCAATGTTGGGGAAAAGTAATAGATTTTACATAATGGCTATGGTGATTCTCCTGATTACTGATGCATTCTGAGAGGTGATGCATTTTCAGTATATTAGCCTTCAGCATTCTGAGGGCAACAACCTTATTAGCTATGTTGTTTTAACAAGTGGAATATTTAGAAACCAGTTAGACTAGTTGTGGTTATCAGTTGAACAAAAATGTAACTGCTTTACTTGAATCTTGAATTTGAATAAATCAAATGCGTACATTAGATATTTTGGTATCGGATTTTTCACTCTCAAGCGACTGTGGTGGACAATAATCATACTGGTGTCCCTCTTTCTATGGTGTCCTTTGTCTCATTGGTGATTTTGTTCAGTAGTGTTATATTCGAATGCCAGGAAATTGAGGCGGAGCTAGAGAAGTTCTGTTGGCAATAATGCTGTTCTATACCCTTCTGTCTACAGGTGCTGTTGTTTGTACTTCAGCATGGCGGTCGTCATCCGTTTACAGGGACTAAGAGTCTCTGCAGGTTCCGAGGATATTCGCAAGTTCTTCACTGGCCTCAAAATTCCAGATGGAGGAGTGCATATCATTGGTGGGGAGCAAGAGGAAGCTTTTGTTATCTTTGCTTCGGATGAGGATGCAAGAAGAGCCATGATACGATCAGGAGGTTGCATTAAGGGTTCACCTGTTGCATTGCTACTAAGTAGTAAATCAGAGATGCAGAACCTACTTGAAAGAAGTACAAGAGATGTAGAGCTAGATCAAAAGAGACGACTCGAGGAGAAAGCAAGACACACTCGAAGACCTTTGGATCCAGAGGGGGGCAGGAGATCAGCTAGCAGATCAGACTATAACCCTCCACCCCAGCACCAGAGGGCTTCCAACACTAATGATGACTTGCATGTGTTTCTCAAAGGGATGCCCTTCTCTGTGACTGAAGGAGAAGTCCGTGATTTCTTCTGTGATCTACTTATTGATGAAATATTCTTATTGAAAAATGCAAATGGTTCAAAAAATGGGAAAGGTTTCGTAAAATTTGCAGCAAGAGAGGATGCAAACGAAGCTCTGAAGAGAGATAGGCAATACATTGGGTCAAGGTACGTCGAAGTTTCCTCAACAACAGAAGATGATTGGCGTCGGGCTACTGGTAAAGTGTCAATGGCTGTCAACAAGCATGACAACTTTGAAAGGGAGAGATCCCCTATTCGCCATCAAAGGAATCCACATTATGTGAGGTCAGAGTCCCCTTTGGCTCAGAGGCCAGTTGCTCCTTCCGATGAGGAGTACTGTGTTTTGATTGAAAATCTGTCCTATTCGGTGGAAAAAGAAGACATAAAAAAGCTTTTTCGCAATGCAAAGCTTGAGGATGACCAGATCCTACACTTAATTGGCAGTGATGGAAAAAGAACAAGATCTGCATTTGTGCTGTTCAAGAATCTGCATGACTATTGTGATGCCTTGACTAATGAAAAAAGGTCCCTTTGGAACCGATTTATTCATACCCGACCAATCTCAAGAGAAAAAATGATCAGCCTTCTGCAGTCTCAGAGCATGGATGGCGGACCACCTGGAAACTCTGCAACGTTTCAGGACAGTCCTCCATCTTTCCCCAGCGATCCCTATGACTCAGAGAAAATGTGTCTTTTTGTGCGGAACCTACCATTTGATGTACGGAAAGTTGAGATCATGGACTTTTTCCTTGGGTTTAATATCACAGAGGACATGGCGTTTGTGCTGCGTGACCATACTGGTGCAGGAGTTGGGAAGGCTTTGGTTCTCTTTCGGTCCGAGGCAGAGGCTATGAATGCACTCTCTCTCAATGGACAAAGGTTTCTTGGGTCAGAAGTCATCCTGAAATGCATTTCACGCTCTCAGATGCGTCAGTTGGGTGTTGAGCCACCAATGTTTCAAGAGACAATGGTGGAAGAGCTACAGCCAAGAAACGAGCGATATTCAGGCAGGAGAAACGAGGAATCCTTTCGACCTGGTGACGCAGGCTACCCTGACTTAGGAATTCCTCCTGATGGTAACATACCAATGATTCATGCACATGCTCCCATCTATGGGGGCAGTGATTATGAGCCCTATGCAGTAGGCCGTTCTGCTTCACAAGGCAGAGGTAATGGTGTACGTGGTAGCTTTGGTTCCTCTGTGCAGCATTTTGATGGCCCCACCTGTGTTAAGCTTCTTAACTTGCCATTTCAAATACGAAGTGAAGAAATCTATGACTTTTGCTACGGATATCGGATTATCCCTGGATCTGTTTCAGTGCAGTATGACCAGAGTGGGAAATCTAAAGGCTCAGCGACTGCAGTGTTTGAGTCCCATAGGGAAGCATTAACAGCAGTTGAGGAACTGAGTGGAAGACCAATAGGTCAAAGAAAAATACAGCTAGTACTAGCTTGAGTGACATTGCTTTTCACTGCCCCTATCATGCCCTAGTACTGTTGGACATGTAGACAAAACTGATTTAAGTAAAGCAATAGCCTTTTTTTTCTTCTTTATGATCGTGTTTTTGACTAAATATTTTTCATGGTTTATATTGCTGGGAGTACAGTAAATCTGGCTATCCTTTTTTTGTTATTGTGATAAGATTGAGAAATCCCATTGACTGACTCTGAGACGGGGGAACCAGTAGTGGTACAATGCTAACTAATTTCCGGGTTTTAGGACTCGTCACTGCACCACTCTATTGTGACGAGGCAATGTAGTCTATTGACTACTTAAGGTTTTTGTATGAAATGTTCATCTTAAAGTTAAACACTCAATTTTTGTTTTTCCTTCGAATGTGTTTGTTAAATGTAACTTACAACACAGTGTTTGACAATGTTTGTAAATTTAATTTTGCTATGTAGTTGTTGATAAAAGTGTTATCATTAAAACGCATACCTTTTTGAAATGTCTGTTTTTCTTCACAGATCTTATATTTAAAGTTAAATGACTTATGCTTGCCAAATAGGCCTTATGTGTTTAAAGAGCCGTTTAATCTCCATTTTAAAATGAATACCTTACTGATAGCTTTAAAATTTAGGATAAATGGGAAAATCTGTTTTGTTGTCTTTGGTGGCACCTATAAGCAGTAATAGGTGTGTTTTTGTATCTCACTTCCTAGTGATGCGTTACTCCAGTCATTTGGCACTCGCTCTCACAAATGAGTTAAAGAGCAAGACAGCTGCTCTGCTCACCCACTCTGACGGCCCGTCCACACAGCAGCGTTAAAATCTTCCAACGCTTCTGCCCATTCACTTTGAATGGGGTGACATCACTTTGCCTCACTTTTCGCCGAACTGCATTGTGGTACGACCACACAGCAGCGTTAAAAAAAGCTTGGAGGTGGGCGTATCTGAAGCTTGGGGATTTTTTGCAACCAACAACCAATCACATGAATCTCCCGCCCCCGACATACAAAGCAAAAAATCCCGAAGTAAACTGGATATAAACTCCCCAAACAGGCGAAAACCTACCACTGTCTCTGCCACCTCCCTCCATGCCAGGCTCCTCCGGTTTGTATCCCGGTAGGTAAATAGGGACTGGTCATAAAGCACCGGGTGATTCCCTACCGCTATAATTAATTTCTCCTCCATTTTTTGGAATATGAGGAAATGACCTGCGGTATGTCACTCCCAGCATACACGCGGTTTGATTGGCTAGCGCTTGTACTGTCAGATTTGCATAAACGGGATTTGATTGGCTGATGCTTCCACCTCAGCTTCAAAAGTTGAACATTGCTCAACTTTTGAAGCCTGACAGATCAATCACTGCTAGAAGACACATCACAACTGTACAACTGACGCATATTCTTTTTTAAATAAGTTGCTCATACACAAATTGTGGAGGCTTTTATTTCTGTGCCATAGTCTATAACTTTTGTGATAACGTATCTAAAATACATTACATTACTTGTTAGATGCTTTTATCCAAAGCGACTTACATACTCAATACTGTGGGCAATCCCCACAGGAGCAATTTAGGGTGAAGTGTCTTGCCCAGGGACACAACGACATGCTGACTGCAGTGGGGTTTGAGCCTGTGACCATCTGATCGCCAGACCAAGGCTCTATCCACTGCGCCACACGCCCCACAAGGCCCCATATATGGCCTTATAAGAGTTTTTCTTTTAACTGAAGGTCTTCAAATATATAACTTAAAAGCTGTCTGTAAGATATACTACAGCCTTTTTATAAATATCAATTGTTCCAAGACTTAACATGAGATAATAGGATGAATAACCATGCAATTCAAAAAATCATACAGAATTATTTATATTTATTACAATTTGCAATATTAATTACAGGGCGCGGTCAGCAAGTGGCATAATATGCCACTTGCTGATCGCGCATATGCAATGTTGTCTGATGATATTGACATGGTTTTGAAACAAAACATATTTTAATTTGAAAATCCCTTACCGGAAGTCATGGTTTTCTCTTGACCACCATGCCACCTGTGATGTGAGCAGGAAAACGTCCACGCCGAGGGAACTTTTTTGAACTGCAGCCAGGTGAATAATTTAGCACGAAATGTATTCTCTTTAAAGTAAAATGACTATGTCAAGAACTTTTGACTTTTCCGTACGATTGTTCGGCCAATGATACTATCTAGAGTAAGGGTTTTGCAGAGTTTAAATGTATGACTTGTTTAGATGTTGCATTTGTCATCACTTAATGAACTTATTTTAAGTCTTATTTAGTTAGGTTGATGTAAAAATGCGAGATCATGTAGAATCGGAGACAGTCCCGTCCGGTAAATAAGCAGATATTCGTAAATGTTAAACAAACCCGCTAATGGTAGCCGCCTGTCGTTCTCATGCAGACGGGGTGTCTGCCATGAAACAGTGATGGGTAACAAGGTCCCACCTGTTTTTAGCTGCTTCTCTCAAACAAAATTAACCTAGAAAGAGTTTTAAGAAGACTCTAGGTCGAGTTTTAGTTCAAAGATACTTATATACATCAAGTTAGTTTACAGTTAACACAATAATGTAAAGCCAATTAAAGTTGTTTCTGTTGAATTGCTCTCGTAAAAGTTAGCTGTTATGCTACTCTCAATCTGCGAGATCCCTGGTCAATGCCAAATGATTATTTCATAGTATTTTTTTCTTGTCTAAATAACTTCATATGAATAAGCTTCATGATATTGTCAAAATGTGCAGGACACTTTTGATCTGGAAAATGTATATAGCTAAACTACACAAATAACAACCTGTGGGTCCCCTTTACATTTCTCAGCCTCTTTTTAAGTAAAAGAGAGGAAATTAATCCAATCAGGACCCATTATCCCACTTCACAAAGTACTCATTTGTATTCTCTTGAACAAAAATAGCTGGTAAAATATGAAGGTGGCTTTTAGATTTGCTTTTTTTTCACCAGAAAAAAACACAATGGTAACATTGAGTGGCTGGAAAAGGTGAAATATCACTAGCTTTTTAGCAAGTGGACAAAAATGAAAAATTGCCTCTGGTAACAACTCAGTGACAACAGGATGGAGGTTTCCAGGAGAAGAATCCTCCAGAAGCATCTGGAGCCAGCCAGACCACTGCGCCGCTGCGTCCCTGCTGACACCGGTAAGTAGTTTGCATCAGTAGTAGGTCAAACTTATAGGAATATATCAAATGTTTGAAATGTAAGATTATTCATATTAATGGCATGCTCATTTGAGAATTGTATCACTTCATTTAGAGCCCAACATAAATGCTGCTACGTGTGCACAGGCACTGAGGGCTGAGGAGGAGCATGAGGTAAGAAACCCCAAAGAACAAAATATCTGAGGATAGCAAATTACAATTATGGATCATTCTGTTTACTTTTTTTCCATGAATCATCTAAAAATTGTTTTTAAAAAAGCAGCAAATGACATTTGAGACTTTGAAGCCACACAGTAGCTGTGTTTTTGCTTTAAAATGACTTCCACGATCATGGATAATCAAATTCTTTCCAATTTTTGTTTTCTTTCAATCGATAAGAATTTCAGCACTTCAATATTAGCATTTTTCTCCTCATTAAAATCAATTTAATAAATGTAACGTCTGTTAAGAAGTGGATTACGACAACATAGACTGTTTTTAAAACTATTTTAATGTTCTTCTAATGTTGTGCTTGATAGACTCCTATTGGAATTGAGCAGTTCTGCAAGATTGTTAACCTCCACAAAAAGAAAGAAGGTAAGGAACACCATGGTCTTGAGTCAGTTATACATGTGCCAAGTGCTAGGACTGTTTTAGGTACTAAAGCTTTTATGTGCGCTGCTCCTCTAGCTTGGAACACTATGCAAAACAAATTGAAACTGAGCATTTTGGTTCCCTTGCATCATTTTAAAGCGCGGCTGGATGAAATGTTATTAGATACCTGTCATTGTGAATAGGTTGCTAATTTATACCCCTGTAATTATGTTGTATGATGTCCTTTTTGTTTTCTGTTGTTTTTATGTGTAACCAATGTACTGCAGGTCTCCCTTGAAAGAGATCGTTGATCTCCATGGGATTTTTCACCTGGTTAAATAAAGGCTACAAACAATGTTTTCATGACTATTGAAAAGCAGGTTAATATACACAATAGCAATGTTTAATATGCATGTCTGTTCATTTGGAAGCTGGAGGCTAACCAGGGGAGGGAGGTAATTTACAGTAGTGGTTTGGCAAAATGCAAAACAAATAACAACCTGCTTTTGTCTGTCTTTTTATTTGCCTGATTTGATCTCATTTGGTCTTCTTTTTTTTAGTAGCTAGAATATCTTACAGCAGAGATGTTCTACTTGGTCTTTCAAGTTGTCCTGAAGCCAAGAAGAAGCCGCCATTCTTGCCAGAGCATCCCATAGTCCTAATGGAAGCTGTAAGTTTGGTGTCCATATTCAATTCATGGCGGTACCCTCTTTAGATATGAAATGTGCTGTTTGGATTGAATAATGTTTGTATATCTTAACAGAGAGATTTTGGGCCCCTAACGCATCATGAAATGAGGTGGAATGGAGGAAATTAAGACATGTAAGTCGGAAGTATATTGTTTTGAAATTCCAGCAAATGAGACAAGTTTAAACATTATAGTATTACAAATAATTTTTCAATATTCTTTTTTGTTTCTAGGGTGGCAGAAAGGCTTCACTCACCTTAACACATTTGCACAGGGGTTGAAAACCCAAAAACTGTTATTTTTCTTTTTTCTTATTGTTCTGGGTGAATTTAATTTAACATTTCTTATCTATTACATGTTTGTTCTTTTTGGAATGAGACAGTTTGAAGTGAAATTGTACCAAGATATATGACTAAATGCCACTTTATTTGCCTAAGTATAAGTACTTCATCGTATTTACCGTGAGATTTTGACTAGAGTGAAGTATTTACATTTTGTAAAAATGTTTTAAAAATATATGAATGGCTACTAGACCGCTGAATAAAATATTGTTTGGCGAAACCGTTTTGTGTGATGGCATTTCTTTTTGCATGTAATTAAATGTAAAGCTGGATATATATATATATATATATATATATATATATATATATATATATAGATATATATATATATATATATATATATATATATATATATATATATATATATATATATATATATATATATATATATATATATATATATATATATATATATGATATTCTTTTCATATGTACAGTATTACGGGCAGTTGCACTGTCTAATGAAATTCTTACGCTCAGCTCTCCACACCTAAATATTTAGAAACTATACATACAAACAAACATATAAGATAAAAACTACCATTAGACATTTTAAAAATATATAATCATACATTAAAAAAAACTCCTATCTCAGAATAAAGTGCATGATGTGCGGCATGATAAAACAAAAAATATATATGAATCTTTCAAATAACTGTCATGTATAATGTTTTGTTCTACAAACAAACACCACACAACTGTCGAGTAAACTCTTCAGTTTTATGTATTTTTACGGGTCTTTTAGATGATTATTGTTGGATTTCTGGTCCTCAAATCTTCTAAGGAATCGTTTTTGCAACAATGGAATGTCAGGTTTTTATTTTTCAACTTTAACATTGAGCATTTGAATAAAAAATTAATTGCATGTTAGTACCATAGACTGTATATATAAAGGTTAGTACTCAATGTAATGGCAACGAGAAACAAGAACTGACATTTACTCTTTTATTAATGTCCAAAGGTTACCTGAATGGAAACAATGGTAAAATAAATGTGTTCTGTACAAAATTAGAGTTTGGATAATGTGTAAAATGTTGATGTGTACTTTTTTTAATGTTATTTTGTATACAAATTCCTGTGGTGGGCCATGCCCTCTGAGGCAGACCCATGTGAACAGTAGTCAACATCCGGTCGGTGGGGTCGTGACGACGCTCGGGACGTGATGGACGTCACGTCATTGATTGTGGGCAGGATGCTCGTGGTGTCGACGTCAGTACAGAAAGCGAAATTAACTGTCAGGGAAAGAGGAATCGGCAGTCGAACAGCAACATACTAAAGGTACATTTCTATCTGGTGTTTATATTGTAGCTTTGTTTGTTCTATTGGCTTATATCAAGGGTAAAGATGGACCCATATGATGTGGCTGTCTCTATCCCCCCGCTGAGATCAAGTACTGTGCGCTGCATTGAATCTACGCCGGGTTGTTCATAATTTCAAAAATATGTCTTAATTGTTTTTAAAGTTAGTGTGACTCCTCACCTCATGTAAGATAATACCGTGTGTAATTGTAACGATCAGTGTTGTTAGAGGTTGGGTTTGTTCTCGGTTACTGAATAGTTTTGTTGGGACATCGCTTCATTTTTTCGGCTTTTCCAGGAAGATGAACCCAGAGGAAGAGAAACGGGCCACGCCATGCAGCAGGTGAGCAGTTTCACAAGTTAACCCCTACTGTAGGTCAAAGTATTGTTTTAAAGGTTATGTGTTGAAACACTATATATTTACTCTATGGAACCAAAGTTTATTTTGAATGGTGAAAATAGGTTGACAGGATGTTATTTAATTGTCCTATAACGCCACCCTATTAGTATACTATCAAGCACATACGATGTTGGTACTGGATAAGTTATTTTACAACATCATTTAAATGTACTCCATTCATAGGCTACCTTGTTTACAATGAAAAAAGCGTAAATTCTCCTTAAAGGGTAATTTCACCTAATTATCATTTGTTCCCTTATTACATTCTTGTGTTAGGTTCACCTTGCTTAAATGAATGTATTCCATTCTGTGTAGAATATAATACAGTTCAACAGCACCAGGGTTTCAAAATAACCCACAGGGAGAAAGGATGTATTGCAGGAGTGCAGTAGTTTTATCTAAGTGTACTTTATAATACTTATTGGCATCTCAGTGTATGTATAGTATGTGAATATCCTTTTTTCGTAGTGAGATTTTGCTCACTTGTGATTTGAAATGTGGCAGCCCTGACAAAATATAGAAACATTTTTGTATGTTCTATTCAAAGCATTGAAATGTCTAATTTGATAATAGTGCACAACCTAAAATCAGTCATACTTACTGTTAGGGAATAATTCTTCTAGATATCTAACCTTTTGCTCTGTGACGTTTTATGATCTACTCTGACCTCTGTTATCTCCTTTAAGGAAAGGCATTGGTGCCATATGTGTTGTTGTCACCAGTTTGTGACCGGTCAACTTGTCTGGCACGAATGGTAATTGTTGTGAGAACACTGAGGCACTTCTTTATCGGTGTTTGTGGACTCTAAGATGTGAAATCTTCGAGGCCATGAGTGTCGGACGCAGGTGGTTCAGTGTTCCCAGCTGTTTAGTCTACTCCTTCAGAGATGTTGATTACTCTCTGTGAACCAGTTAAAAGGTCTAGCATAGAGAGAGGCTCTTCAGAATTGACGTGGCAACTCTACCGTGTAGTCAGAACCTCTGACTCTTTGATTTGTGATGTGAATCCTCCGGCCGAATACTCTGAATAAACCCATCAGTGTTTGACATCAAAGCTCCAACTCTCACCGTGTCTCCTTCCTGAGTCGGTGACTCCATGCATTGCTACACAGAAGTTTCCTCCACACTTACATACACTCTCCTCTGTTATATTATATTGGACACCATTTTTGACATCCTGAATACTTTTAAAATTGGAGTGTTTACATGATGTACATGTGTTCTTATTCACACATTTAACATATTTATTGGTAATATTTACATTGTTTACATCACATGTTTTTTAGATGTTATATATTAATGGTCATGGGTACTTTTTATATATTTTTATCAATATACAATGTTACATCTGGCTAGATAATAAAGGTTTAAGTAGGAAAATAAGTCTTGATTGAAGTGACCTTCCTTGGAGAAGCCCAAATCACAGAATTGTTTTCCCAGTTATTAAAGGAAGTGAAACCTAATTGCAATCATTCTTATAATCAGACCCTTTTCAATTATTTTATTCCCCCTTTAAGCCCTGTTTTTGTTCACAACCCACACCTGGATGTAATGAAAGATGACGTCCTCTACCACTTCGGGTTGGGGACAGCAACTCACAACCTACCTGCCATGTTTGGTGATGTCAAAGTAAAGATTCTTATTACATTCATTTGTTTAAAAAATGACCTCTGTAATTGTCTTCATTGTGCTAAAATGTGTGTTTTTTGTGTTTGCTATCTTTCAGTTTGTGTGTGTCGGAGGCAGTCCATGGAGAATGAAATCATTCACTGAGTATATTGCTGCTGAGATCCGTATGGAAGACCCCGAGTCAGAGTACCCAAACATCTGTGCTGGAACGGACCGCTATGCTATGTACAAAGTTGGCCCTGTGCTGTCTGTCAGTGTATGTAAGACCTACGATTACTTTGAAATAGTAGTATTCTTAATAAGCAATGTACATAGTATGGACTATAAAGTACTTTGATATTCTAATTTCAACTACATATATTTGAAAAATTGTGTTTGACTTGTCTGTGCTTTATTTTGCAGCATGGGATGGGCATTCCATCTATTGCCATAATGTTGCATGAGCTAATAAAGCTCCTCCATCACGCTCATTGTGAAGATGTTACAATTGTACGTATTGGAACATCGGGAGGAATAGGTAAGCAAATTATTAGAAATATATTTTCTGTTACCTGAATGCCTGAAAATAGCTCTGGTAATCAATGAATGAATATCATTGTTACGATCATAAAAGTGATGCAAGTTTTCCAGTCAATCTGTACATTAATTTAATGAAGAAATTACTTGACTAAGATTCTGTGTGTGGTCAAATGTATTTGCCCTAATATGGGTTACTTTGGTGATATAGTTGATGACATTGAGGTAGCCGTTATTGTCCACAAAGACATGTTTATTTGGTTTTACCACGAGAGGGAGCCAAAGTCTCTTCGATTTTAGATCGGTTGCTATCAGGCCTGATGGTATTTCTCCAGTTTTTAGATAACTGGAATTTCTGTCTTTATTTTTTAAAGTGAGTTATTCATATTTAGTCTGAAATGTTCCTTTTCTTTATTTGTTTGTGTCACGAACCATTGGATTTGATCATGTGGCTTATATTTGAAGTCCACATATATAATTAAAGGTCCCATGTCATGCTTTTCTGGTTATTACCCGTCCCCTTGTGTGTTATGTAGCTTTTTATGCATGTACACGGTCTGCAGAGTCACAAACCCTCAAAGTACACCCTGTAGCGAGTAAAACTCTAACACAGAAAAGACCTGTCTATGCTGCCCCAGAACGCCTCGTTGGGGATTTATCTTTTTCGTCCTGGGTACAGTGACGTATTTGGGTATAGTGACATAACGGCAAAATGGACCAATCAGGCGGAGCCGTTACATTACGTCCGCGGAGCCGTTACGTTACGTCCGCGGAGTCGTTACGTTTGGACCAATCCGCGGACTTCCTCACACACACACACACTCCGCGGGACGTTGCGAGGCTCGCTGCTGCAAGGAGCGGACACTGTGAGCTGGCTCACTGGTGTGGGGTCGGCGAGACAGCAAGACACCGCGGAACTCAGCCTGAGCACACACACAAACTCCCAGCCAGGCTGCGGGTGTGTGTATGTTTCGGGCTGAGTTTCGCTGTGTCTCGCTGTCTTGCAGACTGCCATTGACCTAAAGACATGCAGTATATTACTTGAAATCAAGCTTTAAAAATGTCTTCGGATTTGTTTCATTTTTTAATGAACGTGAACAATGATGCTTATTTGACTTAATATAGAATGTGTCAGTCCGTGTTTCATACATATATTAAACTCACTTCTTTGTTGCAGCTTTTTGTACTTTCTGATTATAAATGTATAGCTTATCTCCGTTCACATTTTTGGTGTTCAGGGCTTGAGCCTGGCACAGTTGTTGTCACCAAGAAGTCTATGGATGCCACCTTCCTGCCCAAGTTTGAGCAGGTGATCCTGGGGAAGACCGTGGAGCGTAATACTGATCTGGACCAATGCCTGGCTGAGGAGCTGTTGCAGTGCAGCAAGGAGCTCAACCAGTTTGAGACAGTGATAGGCAACACCATGTGTACACTGGATTTCTATGAAGGTATGACCTTTGATGCATTGATTTGTTGATTACCACTATGTACATTATTTCAGCTATAACCAGCACGGCCCCTAGTAGACCCCCCCCCCCCCCCACACACACACACACACACACACACACACACACACACACACACACACACACAACAACACAGACTATAACACCCCTTGCTGTTAAATACCAACCAACTATGTGTTATATGTGCAATATATATATATATATATATGCCGTTAATAACTGCAATATATACCTGGCTGCTAAATCCTAAGAACTGTTACACAATGTGTATTTTGTAAATTGTGTAACTTTTTATTTTTATTCAATTATTTATTATATTATAATAATTATTTTTATTTTTACTTTAATACTTTTTAATGCATGGTTCTACGCAACATTAAGCTGTCTTTGGCTCTTTTTATGCTGTAACAATGTACATTTCCCCTCTGTGGGACTAATAAAGGTATTCTGATTCTGTAATGTTCATCTTTTCTGTCTGACCAATCACCCACGCAGGGCAAGCCCGTCTGGATGGGGCATTCTGCTCCTACACTGAGAAGGATAAACAGGACTACCTCAAAAAAGCCAGTGAAGCAGGAATCTGCAATATAGAAATGGAGTCATCAGTTTTTGCTGCCATGTGCAAACTGAGTGGTCTACGAGGTGAGCAAATATAACAGCATTACTGAATATTATAGCTGACAATTGTCACTATATTGAAACACAGAAAGTTGTCTTTGCCTCGTTGAGTTTCTAACATGTATTTCTTGTTGTGTAAAGCGGCTGTGGTTTGTGTCACGTTACTGGATCGTCTGAAGGGGGATCAGATGAACAGCTCTCATGAAGTTCTTCAGAGTTACCAACTACGTCCTCAGATACTGGTCGGAAACTACATTAAGAAGCTGTTAAAGGCCAAAGCAGGACGTAGCTGCAACAGTGCAACAGTATAAGCATACATCGTCTCACAATGCAATGATTCAGTTTAAAAAATGTATTGTATGTTATCCTGCTCTCACCAATAGCCATACACTACCTTTATTACCTCCAGAATAATGACTTAAGAAGTAATGCCTATTTATTTATCCTTGGCAAATATTAAGTTGGTCTATTTCACTGTTTTTAATAAATTCCATTACACTATATCACTTTTGATTCCTATTCATTTTGACTTAAATGTTGTGGAGCAGCTTAATTAGTCCTAATTAGTACTGCCTATTTATTTTGTTGATATATATGATATGATAAATATAATAATATTTCCTGAATCATTTTAGTTAAACAAAACGACCTCAAACGGTAATTAGAGACATGTGCATGAAAACTACACAGCAACTAAATGTAACTTATTAATGCGAAATAAAGTGAATGTCACATCATTATTTAATTCTAATAGAGTCTGAAGTTGTCTGTCTCATCAGATTTTACATTTCCTGTTGCTTTTTCTCAGTGCAAGGAGACCTTTGCTGAAGGTTCGTTGCATAGCATCATGAACACTGCAGACTATTTCAAATTACAGTGAAGTTCTTGAAGATGATCTCTCTTGAAACATTAATTTTCATCATCCTTTCCCCTAAACCTATGCAAACATATCAAGAACATTTTCCTCCTATATTTTGCTAAACCAGCTTACCATTTGAACCTCCTAAACCGTTTTGCTACATCCATTGAGGACCATGAAGATAATTACTTTTAAAACTGGTCTCTATTGGTTCAACTTGAATTTGTATCTTCTATAATAAACAATTTCAGAATTTTGTGGAACATTTTTCCAAGTAAAAGCCTAACTACTCCACACTTTTACAGCAAAACTTACATAAGGTTACGTTTAAGTTCACATTTGATGGTCTGACTAAAAACAAGAGTCACATTTAATATTAGTTGGCGAAATAGTCATTCAAAAAATTATGTTCAGATCTGTTGTTCCTTCTTAATGCCATGAACCCATTTCAATCAGAATTGGCTGGATTGCTGTGGACATAATTCGTATGCATGTGGAGCAAATTATACTCAAGTAGGCTATCAAGTATCCGGTGTGGAGAACATATTTATCGACCTCCTTGTGTCTGCGCTGTTACCGCCATGCTTTAAGGATGCTAGGATATATGGTCACATATATGCTTGAAACCGCTTTGCGCGTCAGAGCAAGAGAGGAGGGGCTGTTGCGCGCTCCCGTGCGTGCGTGCCCACCCTTTCCCATCCGATCCTACTCAGATCTATTCGCTGACTCAGTGCCTTAAGCAGCATCACCGTTCACCTGAAGAGAGCTACAGCCTGCTCTGCGGAGAAATACATCAGCCATGGCCAAAACAGCAACCGGTAAGCGTGTTTCAGCTGCTCTCGTTAGAAATGATGCATGCATGGATGGATGATGGATGGATGGATTGATGGACTTGTGACATATTATTTCTGTTTGAGCGCGGGTCGGCCCGGTATTGTCTACGTGGTCGTGCTTTTGTAATGGCTCCACTCAGACATTTTATATATTGAATATTTAAAACTAAAATCACCCACCTTGATATAGGCCTATGTATCAAGGGTAAGCCTATTGTCCCATCTAAAGAGTCAATGACAGAAAGGATAAAGGTTTACAAGCCAAACATCTTCGTCATTACAAAAATGTGTCCTCCATTATCTTCATCTGCGTCAATGCGACTTTATTTGCTTTGATCGTATATTGTGTAACAGTTTGTAATTAGATGACACGGATTGGCCTTTGACAGCTTTATTTACTACGCCGTATACCTGCGGTTCATGCTACAGCGGCCCCAACATGCAGCATAATGCAGACGGACCCCACCCAAGATGCTGTGCTGCCGACCTTTTAGCAGACAACGAAGCTGAGAGGAATCCATCCCTCTGATGTTTATACCACTTATATTTTGTTATTCAAAACGTGTTTTTAAGACCCTAAACCTCTCCTGAAAGGTTGTTTCATCCGATTATTCATTTAGGATTGCTCCTCATCTCAGTGCCTTTCTTCCCTTATGTCTTGCTTGCCTAGGATGCATCACAAGCTGTGACGGATGGGCTGCCATGTATTTTACACACAAAAAAAATACCCTACTGGCATTTGAATAAAGAAAAATGTGGCGTAGGAGTTAGCATTTGTATTAACCACAGATAAGACTGTAGCCTGCATTAGTCATCTCCACTGATGGACAGTTATTGTTAGGCCTTGGGTTTAGCATATTTGTTTTCAGGGATTTGTTTAGTGTCTTGTATAAATATATTTAGCATTAGTAAGCCATAAGCCATAAGCAATCATTTGGTTTCCCTTAAGTACAGCAGGGTGTGCAGGCTGGCTTTATTATGGTATGTGTGGTGGGGTGGAGGAGGAGGCAGGTGCATGGCAGGGTGGGAGGCAGGCCAGCCCTGCAGCAAGGGGCCGCTGCACACACCGGCCTTTGCAGCAGAAGGCATAGCAGCACTGACAATCTGTAGTCCTCCATGACAAGCCATGTGGGCACTTTGTCAAATACTGTGGGGACCATGGAAAAAGTGACATAAATTGCACATGAAATTTAAAATAGCTTGAAAGGAACTGATGAAATCAAATCAACCCAGATGTATGAAAGACCTAACCATTTATCAGCTGTTTTTGACAGCTATGCAGCAACATCAATAAGGAGAAGATGAGACAGAACAAACACAAGCTTCTTATTATTGTGATCATAAACTGTGAGTTCACCCGGAAATTAATAACTTGACGCAGAAGCCTTTCATCACCCAGATTGCAAGAGGATTCAAGACAGAGCATTCCTGTGTCATGATTCAAATTAATCAGACATTGTTTAACGAGAATATCAAAAAAAGATAATCATAGACCCCATGATAATCAATCGGAGTTATCATATGATGCTAAACGTTTCATTGTGTCTTTATCTGGATATCTGTCAAGCATATTTATCAATTTGATGTTTTTCAGGCTGTCTGTTTCTGTTTTTACAAGTAACATAGAGAGTCTCACCAGAATGCTATGGTGTCTTTTCTTCTCACAGCATATAAAGAGAAGATGAAGGAGCTGTCCGTCCTCTCCCTCATCTGCTCCTGCTTCTACCCAGAGACACGCAAGACACTTGTGTGTGAGTTTGAAGGTACGTATCAGCTCAATAATTTATTATGTTCTGGATCAAAAAGTCTCCCCCCAATGGATGTTTTATCTTTCCTGAAAATACAGATGATTGTAATAATGACATAATGTTGGACTTATAAATTGTCATAATTGTCTTATTTACAGACATGGAGGTGAAAGCTTTGAACAAGCGAGCTTCTGGCCAGGCCTTTGAGGTGATTCTCAAGCCTCTGTCTCCAGTGTCAGATGTGGCTCACAACCTCCCCTCACCCCCAAAGAGGGCTATTTCTTTGGAGGACATTGAGAAGAAACTGGAGGCTGCTGAGGACAGGAGGAAGGTAAGCATTTAACCTGTTTTGAAATAGCTTTAGGTTTTTGAAATGGAAAGATGAAGCACAGATTGGATGTCAAACCAGTCAAAATCAATCAATTGGTCTTGTTTTTGTTTTTAGTATCAGGAGGCCCAGGTGATGAGGGCTTTGGCAGAGAAGCGCGACCATGAGAGGGATGTGTTGCTAAAGGCCATGGAGGAGAACAGCAACTTCAGCAAGATGGCTGAGGAGAAGCTCCAGTATAAGATGGAGCAGATCAAGGAGAACCGTGAGGCCCATTTGGCATGCATGCTCGAGCGTCTACAGGAGAGGGTGAGAAATACAGAGATATCAGTTTTTTTATTTTTATAGTATAATCAGGTTTGGGGCACCATCTGATGACTAATGTTGTACTTTCTGTTGCGGTGTGTTTAGGAGAAACATGCAGCTCTGGTGCGCAAGAACAAAGAGCTGAGGGAAGAGCTGACAGCATGAGCCTCACACAGTCCTGACTTCCTTGATCCATCACGTCCCGTCATCAAACCCCTCCCTCTTCCTTGCCCTGCCCTCTCTCTCCTCAGAAAAGACCCAACTCTGGAGGCTGAGAGGTCTGAAGATCTTACCACCACATCACACCACACCTCACCACCAGTACTCACCACTATCAGTATTATCAATGGATACAAACATCAATAACAACCATCTAGAGAGTTGAATGGAGTTGTTGATTTAACAGAAAATGTGAGATTATGGCTTTTATTTTGTAAATACTTTTCCTTAAAAAGTCTTTCTTTCTTTCTTTCTTTCTTTCTTTCTTTCTTTCTTTCTTTCTTTCTTTCTTTCTATCTATCTGTCTATCTGTCTATCTTTGATGGTAGGTAAAGTAGGCTACATGCAAAGATTGTACTGTACTGCACTGTACAATTTCAAACATTTTGTTTGTGATTGATTAACGTTTCAGTTCTTGAAATTTGACTATACAACCATTTTCTTGTGAAAGCCGTTGGTGTTGTGAGTTGGCTGTAGACTGGCATTTGCAGTGTTTTCTGATGATGTCATGATGATGATGTTTCTGTGTCTTTGTGAAGAATGACGGACGGTGTAGCTACACCACAGGCTCCTTTTGAGATATCAACGTATCCTATCTGTATCTTCCTCACGCACACCCACTCATTCTCAACACGCACGCTTTGAACTTAACAATACGCCACAGATCCATAAAGTGTCCACCTCCTCTGAAATGAGCTTGATAACGAACTAGAGAGGGCCTTTTTTGTTATTAAGAATATCTTTGCCCAATGGGAGTTTACACACTTGCAGACTCCCAGTTACCCTAAAAACAACATTTCTCAATGAATCCATCTTCAGCTAAGTACTTAGCTCTGTTATATACACAGTATTTGGGCACTACGCTCTTGAATGTTTTGACACCAGACTGGTACCATGCAAATTGTCTTGGACAGTGGAATGTGCTGTTGCTCCCACCTTGATATTGATAGTGTGAACATACGAATGTCTGTGTGGGTGTGTATGAATGCTAATTTACCACAATGCACCATTAGCCTCTGCTCTCTTTAGGGGATTAGATGGAGAATGGATGCAGAATGCTTTACATTCAGCACCTGAACTAGTATCTTTTTAATATCAATGCCACTGATATCTGCCTGCATCCTCTGCTGCTTGTGTTTCTCCCTTCATATATTTCTCTGTGAAAGCTTTGCTGAATAAAGGTTTGAGGTTCTGTGAACATGGCATGCACCATCTAATAGTTTTCTGTGCTAAAAGGAGAGGGAAAATGTAAACTGCCAAATAAAGTAACCAGTTATCTACACATCATGAGCATCACCGTCTTCCCTAGTTGATTTTTTATTAATACGTTCGGTATACTGTAGACTCTTTTTGGCATAGTTAAAACATATAGTCCTATTCCTTGAGGGTTATACTTACATTAAACATATAAAATAATTATCAGGTATGCATAAGACAAGTTGTTCCACTAGGTGGCAGTGACACCAAAGACACCAAGCTGAAGCCCATACCAATCGAAAAGTAGGCCAAAAAAACAAATATGCCCAATCCTTATATTGAAGAAATACACCTTTAAAAAAAAAAACACAGATACAAATTCCAGATAATGTGTGTTTGATATTTTATGAAAGTAATGATTTGTAATTTAAATAACACCCTCATCCAGAAGGAGGAGGGTTTGTGTCATTCATCAGCACTCAGAACATCTAATGCAGACACTTTTATACATGTACATGTTTTAAATTGACTTATATTTCAAAGGAAGACTATATACAGTTTTGTAAGAGACCACTCCACATGTTTCTTAAATCTCAATCTCTACATGTATGGCAGCCATTCCATTACAGTGTCTGTTGAATTCCCACACAGAGAAATGTTGTCAGTAGTTTATAGAATAACATTTAATTGAATTTAACTCAAACACATTACTTTAAATAGTAAAACCAGAGAAACTGATAATGCTGCAGTGGTCTTTTCATTTTTTCCAGAGCTGTATATAAATATACATATTTCATAAATAGCGTGTGGCCCAAGCCTTGAGAAACAAATGACAGCCTGCCCCTCCTGGAAGCCCGAGGTATTGCATGGATGCATAAAACTGAGTTACTAATAAACACTAACACCTAAATAAATCAGTGATTCTCAGATTGTCCCAAAAACAACATCAAGCTGGACAGTGATTTATAGCTCCAGCTGTCTGGTGTATTGTTGTTACTTTTTAACCTCTTTCTTACAATGTCCCCATCCTGTTCACACTATTGTCTCCGTTTCAGACCAACCCAGGCTGGTGAGGTCAGGGCAACATTGTAAAGGATTTCCTCTGACTCTTAATGATTTCCTGGGTATTCATAGGGGCAACAATGCTCTCAGATTCGGTTACTTACCTGGCACACAGTAAAGGAATGCCTTTCAGTCAATAACTGGGACCTTATTATCTCATGATTAACTTCCACTGGACTGAAACAAAAATGCACCTGCAGATTATATGTCATTAGGGAAGATAAATTCATAATCACTCGGAAGGCTGTAAATCTGCATATATAAGGAACAAATATCAACCTATTATACATTAGGCAATCAGACTGTAAAGGAGCAAATGCAACATGTTTTCAACTTTTTACACAATTTATTGGTACAAAAATATTACAAATAGATACAAGAAGGCAAGTTTCAAATGTTCAAGTGGTTAGTTTTCCAATAATGGCACATATTAAATGTTTGTTTAACGCCACGAGTTCTCATACCACTAAAGATGAAGACCAAATTAAGTGACATTATGTTACAAACAGACATCCGCCTTGACAAATGTAGAAGGTTCAGTGTGTGGTCTACAAAACACTCTACATCTGTGCTTACAGTAAATCTATTCATGGCCCATATGTCACGTCATGATTTCAGTTCTCAGCCCGTGGACAGTGCATGTTAACAAATTTAGTGAAACATAGACTAACATAAAATCATTTATAATTCCTTTCTTTAGAGTAATGACATACTGAGGACGATCTCTCCAACTTATTCTGTATATTTAATAAAATTAATTCAGCTTGCTTTGTTCCCCTGTGTTTTATTGCTATGAGGCAGGTTGTCCGCCTAGTCTATGGTGGTGGGCACAGCTCAGCTGTTGCCTTCAGTCCAGTTGTTCAGAAGGCCCCAATTTCCGTACCCCACGGCCTGTAGGGCTTTGAGAGGGTGGAGGAGGGGCTCACTGTGCCGAGGGCTGTCGGGGACACCAGGGGGAAAGCACCGAAGGAGAGGGGGAAGGCTGACAGCGAGGAGAGGGATGAAAGGAGTGGGGGCGAAAGCTTGGATGTTGGCACAGACAGACTGAGGGGCAGCGACCCGTTCGGGGGCACCCTGAGGTTCTCTGTGTGGGGCATGACACCCAGTCTGGAAGTCCTAGATGCCTCGCTGGAGGGGGAGGAAGATGTGGAAGAAGAAGAGGAGGAGGGTGGGCTACTTTTGCTTCTGGATGCAGGTGTCCTGCCCAGAGGGTGTTGTAGGAGTAGTGGGTGGTGGAGATGGGCATGGGCAGTCCCGTAAGCTGAGCCCCAGGCTAAGTGTTCCAGTCCAGTGTGCACCTCCCTCTGAGAGGCGTAGTTGCTGAGGTGGGACACCAAACGTACACGCAGGGGGTCTGTCCCGTCCCGGCCTTCGATAATGCTCAGGTAGCGAGCTGTCTCTGCCAGGCACTCCCTGAAGCCAAGAGAGCGGTAATCCTTAGCGAGTGCATGAGCCTCAAAGAAACCTGTCAGGAGAGGATCAGAGGGGTTAGACATGTGATTCATAGCAGACGCATTTTCCATTAGGGAATCATAGCATTCATTTGGACAGCCAAAGAAAGGGTACGTTACCTTTGCCACCAGATGCATGAAGCATCTTTAAATGGTCCACAGTCATTTGTAAAATTTCAGCTTTTTCCAATTTAGCTGATCCCTATAAAAAGATGGAAAAGACATTGTCACTTTTACAATACTGATATTTCCTATGCTGTGTTCATAGAAGAAACATACATTGGCAAATATGAGCCTTCTCATAAGGAAAGAATGCAAGTACCGTTTACCTGTTTCTCAAAAGCACTTGGCACCAATCTTCTCAACTCTGACAGACTGCTATTGATTCTGTCACGTCTTCGTTTCTCAATAATCTGTCAATTGGAAAAAGACACAATGTAATGTAGGTCACAGGTGGCAGGGACACATTGGGATCAGCAGTGCGTAACTTGGCACCAAAAATAATGAGTTCTCGTACCCCTCTGCGCCTTTTTCTAGCTTGAACTTGGGTGGTTGTGGAGGGTGACATCGAGCCGTGAGAATCAAGTTGACTGAAAGGTAAAACAGCAAAAGTTATTATTGTGTTGAAACAAGACATAGCCCAGTTTCTCTGAATTTATCAACAATTCCAAGATAACTAATTCAACTTCACATAAAACCAAATAGAAATATTGCATACGAATCTGCGTTTTTGGCAAAAAAAATAAGTGAACTTACCCATTTTCGTCACCACTATCCTTCTCCACCTCAATATTGTCGTCCAGGTCGCTCTCCGAAGAGCTGTAATTGTGGCTTCGCTTCATTTTGCTTCCAAGTAGACAGAGATCCAAAGTGTTGCTTTCAGGGACAGCTCCGTTGGTGCACTGACAGCAGAGGGTCTCAGCAACAGTTTAAACATCGGACCTGCTCTGATCATTTTCACACCGCGCACAGGGGGGCGGGACCCCAGAGGGATGTAGGCGGTGCATGAAAAGATTTCAGCCTGTTAAAATCGAGCTGGCATTTGAATGACACATGCTTTACCAGAAATATAATTTAGAAAAATCAATGAGAGCTAGATATCAGAATCAGAATCAGAATCAGAAACAGGTTTATTACCAGGTAGGTTAACACACACGAGGAAATTTACTTGGTGTTGTGGTGCATACATAAAATAAAACCCAGATAGAAAACTATTTGAAGAAAACTATAATAACATACAAATATATAGTCAAAAAATAACAGTATTTACATTGAATATGGTTGTAATCCTAGAAATATAATTGAATAAAATATGTGCAGTAATAAAAAATCAAAGATATTGTATACATTGTGTGCATTAATGTAATGCATAGGGTCTATGATGTGGCTGAGGTACAGTGTCAGTGGGGGGGCAAATGAATATTTAAAGTTTAATAATAAAAGCAGGATTTTTGTATAGAGAGTATGAGTCTGAGGCCTAGCAGCCTCCCGGCCCCCCCAGGTCCCCAGCCTCCCTGCTGAGACCCCAGTTCATGAGCAACAGGCCCCATTATAGCAGGAGCCCTCTTCTTCATTGGTGTTGTGGAGGACACACGGCCTATTAGCAGAGTGTGTTGTTCATTGTCTGCTGTCAGCTGTGTGGTTCCACAACAGCATTGATCAGCCGGGAGGCCCAACATTAGTCAGTCGGCGTTGCCAGGCTCTCCTAGGAAACCCCCTCACCCAGTCACTGCAAACAGGTCAACTGACTGGCGCAGACAGACCTTCCCAGGGAAGCATTCATCCGCCGTGGGTGAAAACAGGGGGAAAAAAAGACTTTTTTTTTAGAAAAAACATGCAACTTTTAATCAACTTTTTGTGAGCTCTGTTTAACCCTTGTGTGGTGTTCATATTTTTGTTACTCAGCCAGTGTTCTTGGGTCTGGTGGACCCGCTGCCTTTTTGGGCTTCAATTCAACACAATCAAACTATTTTATGTTAAAATACTCAACAGATGTTTACTTCATCTCAATTACAAGCAATATAAACAGCATACATGGTTAATATTTGTCCTTTTACATTTGTTAGATCGCATTAATTAATTAAAGTGCTACTTGTTTTTTTGCCCACTGATTTTTTTTGTAACTAGATCAATCTCATCCTCTTCTTCAAAGTCACTGTCAGACTCAGAATTCTCAGAAATGTGATCCTCACATTCTGAAACCTCTTCCTCTTCCTCTACATAGTCATCAAATGGTTCTCTCTCTTCTAGAATCATTTGCAAGGCCCTCTGAGCAGAGAATCGTTTGGCCATCTAGATCAGTTGTGATAAGGACCCAAACTGGCGAAGCTTTATTTATTGTGTCTTGCCCCAAATTTGCAGCTTGGATAGAGTGTGAAAAAAATAAAGATTGGTTCACGCAAAACATAATGCGGGAATGTGAGAGAAGACAGGTGTCGATGCTTGAATTTATCAACAATGTTGCAACCTTGTGCAGGAATGGCAGGGGCAGAAACACAAAAGTCTCACACATACACACGCATGCACGCACGCCCGCACGCACGCACAGAAGGCCCAGACAGGTGCACAGGACCTACAATTTCCACACTTTTGCTAGCCCCGGGTAACACCCTGTATGTAATGCAAATGTGTAGGGGGGGGGGTACAGTGGGTGGTCATTGAAAATGTGATCTGATATATGTTCTTCACAGAAAATGAGCCAAGGCCATTGAGTGTGGGTTTGAAAAAATAATTTATCATATCATTTTTCTTTAGCTAAATAGTGAAACGGGTCCCACAGACCCGAATACCATACAAGGGTTAAAAAAAAAATACAAACCTACTTAGGCATAAACGGCAAAGCATAAGTGCTTCAATCTAAACGGGGTGGTCTGCAGAAGGTGTGAATATTTTGACCTCACTAATATGCTCAGGTCAGAGGACAAACTCTACAAAACACGGGTTTTCAATGTTTATGTTCTACTGTGTAACTGATCCCTTCTTGCTGTTTGTTTACTAGTGTCTGTCAAGGAGAAAGAGACATGGGTTACTGATATGTCTGCCTATATGTACATATATTTATAAAAGCAGATAAATGTTGAATGATCTAAAAAAAACACACACTTTTACATATGCTTTAATGAGTTAATACTAAGTTAATATTATGTTGTATATGTAACCATCATACATTGGTGGAAAGTACCCTTTTTACATTTACTCAAGTACTGGAATTCAGTACTATTTCACAACACAAAAGTACTTTTTACATTATGATGCAAAATATAATGGTCAAATTCTACAATGATAACATTCCCAGAGGCCATTCGGGATTATGGCTATGTGGCTATGTGGCTATTATGGACCTTTTGTTACTAACACTTATGTACCTTTCACCAAGAAATAAGTTTAACGCAGGACATTTACTTGTAATGTTTTATAGTGAGGTATCGCTTCTTTAACTTAACACTGCCATCATATGAGTAGACATAAAATACCTAATAAAAACAGCAGTCAAATGTCAAGCCTGGGAAACGACAGCGCTTGCGGCTGGTATAATTCCTGCTTCCTGAGTCTGACGTGTCTGTTAAGGCCATCAGTGGGAGTGTGACCCCCCCCGCTCCCCTCCGTTCCAGTACCTTGTAGCAGCTGTTTCTCTGCTCTGTCCATCAGGTCAGTTGTTAACTCGGTGCGTTGGTGAGCTAGACAAGTGTGGATGAGAGCTTGATTCCAGGGAGCAACTGCAGGCCAACACGCTGTTCCCAGAATGTCAAAGGGCTTTTTGGTGGTGACAGACACAATGTGCAAGCTTCAGTCATTTAGAGTGTGGATGAGCTTTCACACTATCCCTGACACTCCCCCTCCCTCCCTGTCAGCACACACTTTCGCTTAAAATCATGCGTACCTTCACCCATTTCAAGCATTTCTCTGTGCCATACTCCCGCATGGTCGATTTATCGACCTTAACATGTGCATAATCCCGCGCTGAAAACCTCCTGAGGCCTGTACACTCCCTATCTGGGGGGTGTTTCTCATGTTGGCATTTATATCGTTTTTACAAAGATTGGGTATATGTGGGGACAGATTCCTATACAGAACCTTAGCCAATTTAAGTGTTGGCCCTCTCCTTGCACTGCTCCCCAGACTCAACCATACATGGCCTTCCTATGACTCTCAGCCGATAGGAAGCTTGATTATATTTGGGATCACATCAGTATTGTTTATAATGCTATTATGGTAAAGGGAAAGGGCTCTATAGGACAGGCAGGTTCATGTGGTTTCCATTAAGCAGACACAAAACACTCTCCTCACACCTGACTGCCAAGGCCCTTCACATTAGCCTTGACATTCCTGTGAACCATTACACACAATTATGTTTTTTTTCCACAAAAACCTTGACTTTTTGAATGAGGTACCACAACATTTTCTCAGCCTCGGCACTCTAGTTGACTTATGGATGAGAAATAAGTGTGTTTGGTTTGAGTTATTTTACCTGTGCGCCATGTTCTTCTAAATTGTCTACGTATTTAACTTGAACATGCCATTCTGCCGTTGACCGTGGGCCTACCTTGGCACCAGTTTGAAGAAACCACTCTCAAACCAGTGCCAGGAAGCTAAGAGGTATAAGCAAGCATTTGTTTGAAACTGGCGTGTGCCCAGCTGCCTTCCTCAATCTTCCCTCAGGTTTCCCTTGGTGACTCTTTGTGTGCAAGAGTGCGGCCTGAGTGTGTGCTGGTGTGTCTGCATGTGTTTATGTGTGTGTGACCGAGAGTGTGCGAGGTGCTGTTTCCCACAGCCCTGATCTAATTCCGTGGTAACTCAATCTCCGTGTGAGCGCTTCCCGGCGAGTGTTCTCCCACCCGTCGACAGTCTCTCTCTGGCTGGCTGAGTGGCTGAGTGTGTCTGACAGAGGCCGGCTCAGTCCCATTGGACTCCCCCCCCTCCCCCCTCCCCCCCTCCGCCTCCGTCCTACCCACCCTCCCATCAGGATTGATTTACTATGTCAACCGTTGGGGCTGTCGGCAGCAGCGACGCTCGCAGCCGTGCCTGCATCCTGTGTGCACACCATCCTGACATCTTATACCTGTCATTCAACAACTGCTGCAGTGGAGTTTGCATTTGTGTGTGTGTGTATGTGTGAGGATCAGGGGGATATTTCTGTGTGTGGGAAATCCATAGGCTCTAGTTGAGATCATGCCTTCTCTATGCTATACATTCAAATGGACTGAAATTTGGAATACACTTTGCTGCATATATACCTGAAGTATATGACATAATATGAAAAAGAAAATGCCACCCATGCTGGTCGTAAATAGCTTGTCTGACTGAGGGAAATGTCTCCGAGACAACTTCCATGCAACAATGTTATCCTATGGACCACAGCTTCCTGTCTGTCCCCTCTGGTTCCAGTCAGCACCCAGGCGCTATATTGGGCAGGGACCAGACCAGGCCTGAGACCCATTCCCACTGTTTGATTGTAATACACCCGCCTTCTCATTCTTTACTTTCCTGCCTTTGTTGGCATCCATTCTCCCTGTGCTTTTGGATAGGTAAAGCCAGGGAGGATATGTTGACTTCCTTGTTTCTTTGTTTAGCAAGAGCTTTACAAATCTTTTCTACTGAGGACAGCTCCCCAGGTCACAATACTGACACCAAGATCTCAGCACCGGCTGACAATTACAGGGCTTAGAGTCAATTACAGGACATGGGGAGGAATTAGAAAAGACTCAAACCAAACTTTTAAATCTAATATAGAAAACCTTAAATGCTGGCTTGAAATAAATGTGGATTTCCTGAGTCACTCCTGCATAAACAAACATCGATTTCATGAGTTTTTCCACAATGGCACACACTCCTTCACAATGGCCCCTGACAATTATATTGTTCATAGGTTTTACCAGCATGTTGCCCATTACTAGGTAACTTATGCAAGTACACAATAGTGGGAAGGCAGATCACAAGACTGGTTTCCCGAATAAGCGCAACAGGAGACAGCACGTGATGTCCACACAGAGAAAAGAAGGGCTGCGGAGCAAGCTACTTTTAAGGACACACATTGTGTTGCCACAGGAAAAACATTGTTTGCATATCAATAGATCATGTGTGTGTGTGTGTGTGTGTGTGTGCATGTGTTTGTGGGTGTTTGTGTGTGTGAGACAAAGGGGGGAAAGGGGGTTTGGGACTCTGATTGAAATGTATCTCTTGGTTTACATCACGCAATGGGAACTTCACAGGCACTGGTCATATCAATTATTAGTCAAGTCAAGCTGAAGGGAATTCTCTGTGCTTTGTCAGTGTGTGTGTGTGTGTGTGTGTGTGTGTGTGTGTGTGTGTGTGTGTGTGTGTGTGTGTGTGTGTGTGTGTGTGTGTGTGTGTGTGTGTGTGTGTGCACAACACATGATTGGTCACTGCAGTGGAAGTCTATGTTTGAGAGTAAGCCTGCCTCTGAATGTCATCTATCATGATATGAGTTATTCCTGGTTGTTCCTTTACATTACCTCAAACATGTTAGCCACTGTATTTTTAAGGAGGGCTTGTGTGCAGTTTATAATTTACCATATGACATTTAGGAATACAAACTGATTATCTTACTTTAACAACTGATATTATATAATTTAACAACCTATGGTGTGTCACAAGTTTATAAAAAAAAAAGGCTGCCCTTTTTGCGAGCCAGCTTCTTTCCCAGTGGATGTTCAGTGCCAGCTGTCTGTGCTGCAGTAAAGTACTGCTTTCCCAAGCTCCGACCTGTGGGAAAATCTGTTGTGGCCAGTAATTGATTCCGCCCTGCCAGCCCCATTACTCTCCACTGCAGTCAAACTGCCAGTGATCTGCAGAAAGCCTGTTAGCACAGCCCCTTTACTCTTTCTTTCTGTCTCTCCCACTCACACAAACATGCATCAGAATCCCACCAAGTCCTACTGTTAATTCCATCGCTACTTTTGTCTGTCCCCGTGCATTGTTTTTATTCCATAATCCACATGCTTTTGTGCAGTTGTTCAGCTTTACCCCACATGTGTCCAGTTTATCGGTCCATATGGAGTTATACTTTCCTAGTAGTTAGTTAGAATTTCCCCTACAACGTCTACTGTTTTCTTAACACAAGCTTATTTTCACAAACAAATGTAACTTTTGCTCCAAAAATAAAGTTTTTTCCACTGGCATCATGAATTACTGCTATGTAGTCCACTCCAGTCACATATTCATGTGACAGGAAAGGTTAGAGAGCACTTGCCCGTTTGGGAGATGCCAAAGATATTTATGATCCTTGGAATCATCATGAAAGGGATGAGCCTTGGGTATTTGGCAACCCCTTGAACCCCCCCCCGCCCCCTCAAATTGTGTCATGAAATATTAAGTGCAATCATCTGTCGAGATGGTTGACTTAATTGTCACAGCCTAACACTTACCACATGTCTAAATAAAGGTAAGTGCCCCCCCTCCCAATTAATCTTCAATTAGGGGTTCTGCTCTGCACCTCTGCTTTTGTGTTTCCCAGTCTCAGCTCAGCAGGTGGGGTATAGGGGGGCAGTACGTGTGTGTTTGTGTATGTGTGTGTGTGTGTGTGTGTGTGGGGGGGGGGGGGGGGGTGTCAGTGTGAGGGGTTATATGGGGATTACCAGGCTCTGGAAGTACACAGGGCTATAGGATAAAATGAGGATTTCTGACACATATTCATATGACGACTGTGTCACTGTCCCACAACTATGACTTGCCACATTGATTACATAAAACCACTTTGATCACAACCTATAAAAGAGTTTCGGCGGAAGGCATATTTCATTGACCCAGAGAAAATAATTGTTCCATGTGAGATGCAGAGAGATGAGGCCTCAGGCCAAGTGATTTATCATGGATTCTCATGACTCCAGAAGGCTTTATATAACTACCAGCTGAGGGGTGCACTTTCCCATGTTGTAAGGGGTCAGGAGGCTGCCCTCCAAGCACTGTGGCAGTTGTTTTTCACACAAGAATTCCAGCCCACTGTTGGGGGATCTGAGAGAGTATAAAAGAGCAGCAGAGAGTTGTACAGTATGCATCACTTTAGCTCCTGGTGAACCCTCCGCCCACTGCCCTCTGCTCCCGGTGGCTATGCCCCATGGGCAGCTCTCCCTGCACCACCTCTCACTGTAACGACAGAACAAGCAGTGTCTCTGTGAGCGGCAGCCCCCCGCCCCCCCCCTTCATGCCCTTTCAGCCCCAACGTCGGTGTGCTGCAAACCAGAAGCCTGAGGCGTAGGGAGCGTGTGGGATGAAGGGATGAGAGAGAAGATCAAAGCAGGAAGGATGAAACAGCTCAAAGCACACAAGCAAAATGCACCTCCCTGACCTCTCCACACACACACACACACACACACACACACACACACACACACACACACACACACACACACACACACACACACACACACACACACACACACACACACACACACACACACACACACACACACACACACACACACACACACACACACACACACACACACACACACACACACACACACACACACACACACACACACACACACACACACACACACACACACACACACACACACACACACACACACACACACACACACACACACACACACCGATTGGCGCCCACCATGGCCTCTGGTTCCCCCCATCCAGCAGCCGTGTAAAAAGGCCCAGAGGAGGGGCCACGTCGCTCAGGTCGTGTGAGCCTCTCAGCAGATGGTTGGGACCTGCTGGGAACCAGTCCTGAGCTCACACCTGTGGCAAACTGGAACATATCTTCCCTTCATACTCTTTGCCTAATATTTTAAGCTTTTTTTTCCAACATTGCAACAGGCCTTGAAGTCTCATTTCTTCATTCTGTGATTGTTAAGTATTTACAGCATGGCTTTTTTAATTTGATTGTGAAAGCACTTTTTTATTGTTTACAATGTTCCAAAAGTAAATTATGACTCAGATGCACAAACTTAAAGACTTGTTTTGGGTTCCCGGAAATGCCAGCAGCAGGTCTCCATAAAATAAATAAACCATTTTTGGGGTTTGGTAAAATAAATAAACAAATGATGGACACGTCTCAACTAAAGTATGTGAATGACAATGCTAAAGACTTTCATAGATCTCTAGATGTAATGTGTGCAAAGTTTACCAAGCATAGAAAAGGTTAAGTTCGAAGGAAGGGGAATACAAACGTGTTGAAAAGACTTGCATAGTCTATAACTAGGTGTGTTTAAATGTTTGGTGCCTTTTATGGAATAATTATATATTTTAAGCACTGCTCCTCTCTCTGCCAGATTCTCCCAGTGTTAACTCATGGGCTGCTGAGAGTTGCAGCAAAGTTCACCATCAACATGATCAGCTGTGACCGTAGTTTTACCTGCCGGAACATAAAGCTGTCGTTATAACGAGCCGAGTCAGACTTGCAAACTCCCCTTTGGCACTGAGGATCCTCTCTCCATTATTCATGAGTCCTCAGGTTGGACCCTGGGAACAAGCTGAGCGAGGCCCTGTGTCAATACGAAACACTGGCCGCCACAATGGGCTCTGCCTCCAACTACACTGTTGACAGACACCAACACAAAGGAGCTGAAAGGGGTCCCCCTCCGTTCTCACACACACTGAAGAATGAGTCAGTGTGCTGCCGCTCAGAGCTGTGTTTGTACAGTATATACAGCTTTTGTCCGCAGCCACTGTTCTCCCATCAATGAGGGCTGAAGTGTTGATGAAAACCAGGAGGAAAGGACTTCTCTGTGGCTGCCAGTGAGAGTTCATGTTCATTAGAAGGGATCCATGCCTGCTGGATGGCACCTGTAGGTATGCAGAACCCCCCCCGGGTGACAGAATAATAATAATCGGCTTATTAACAACATTTCATGACATATTAGAGCTCAGGCTCTTTGACTATCACATCATTACTGCTTGTCATTGAAGTTAATGAATAATGAATGCACTTGCTCCAGGAAATCAAGTATTCCACCCGTCTGACAGCCATTAAGGCCTTCATATGTGGAACGCATTGATTCTCTAGTTTCATATTGACAGCTAATTTTGAATTATACATCAAGCACGCACTTTGATTTACATATGAATAATTATCAATATAAATGATTATCCCTTACCAAAAGCTACAAACAGACTAAATTATGAGGGCATGCAGACCATGTGACTTAGTGACTTTTTTCTGAGTTGTTCTTCTTTTTCTTACAGTGAACAGTAGAACAATTGTGCTTAGGCTGTACTTGTTATTTAACCAGAAAAGCTATTAGTCTTTCATAATTCAACAAGCATTTTATAAGTTGCAGACAGTGACTAATCCATTTTGAGTGGTTTAATAAAGTCCCTCTTTGCTCCCAAATGATGTCTGCAAGACCAATGTGAACGTATTTCAGTGGGAGGCAGTCAGAGGAGGATATAACAACTGAATCCATTTAATCACAGATTCCTAATCTGAAATGCCTCAGATTTGCTCTGAGCATCTCCAATCATTGAGGTCTGTATAGACTCTCTCAGTTTGACTCTCAGCAACACTGAGGAACTCTTATATTTGCACACAACCAAAATGGAATAAAGGGATTTATGGGCTGTTTCTCTTTGCTTCATTTTTTGATTCATTTGTCTGCATTCACTATTTGCATTTTGTATTGCAATGGCATTCATAAAGAGGATTTTGATTGAAATATATAAACATAGGTGAATTAAATATTTATATTAAAGATCGGCAAAGTCATTACTTTTTGCTCCTTTATTTTGTTGTCTTTTGGTTTCTCCCAAATGAACTTTAAATCAATTGCCTTTGGGTATGTTTACATTTTTGGGGTTGTGTGTAGTATATTACTGAAACCATTGGGAGGCAGTATGTGACAGTCTGATATTTGGACACACACCAACTGATATCTTGTTTTCTGCAACAGTGTTGTGGGCTGTGGCATAGTTGACTTACAATACCTTAACTTTTGTATATTATATTGAATGTCTAACATTACAATAGTTATGCATTGTAGCCTACATGCTCTTACAACATTTGGAAATATATTTGCGGACTGAGTTTTATTACAATGACAAATGCTGAACTTTAATAAGATTTGGGGAACCTTTTCAACACGTGTGAGTAGGCTATCCATATCTTACAGTGTGTTATTTTTTTTTTAGTTATGAACAGATCTTCCAGAAACAGCTTTATTTGCTTTTCACAGGCGCCATCTACCGGTCAAACCGAGCGTTACCATTCACTCAATGAGGGAGTGATGCTGTTTTGTGGCAATTTTTGCAATTATGGAGGAAAACATTATCACGACCTTTGAATTTAACATTTACTCCATTTTATTGTGAATCTCATTCTCTTAATGGCTATATTTTAAAAGCAAATATTTACAAAAATTCAATTTAAATAATACATATAATTTTGATGTCCTAATATGTGTTGGTCTTCATTAGTTACAGTTATTGTTGTATGATTTGTTTTCTTTTACATATTTAAAATACACACACATTTAGTATTTTGTGCAATCAAGCAACATGCCTATAAACTAGCTGAATATGAATATTTCTTAATATCGTTCAAGGTATTATGGATTTTAATTTTAATTTTGTATTTTTCTGGGTCTTAACTTCTGCAGGGGCGACATTCAACCTCACAGAACACTAAATCCACTTGATGAATGCAGAATAGTCAGCAGACCTGGGCTAAACCCAGATTTTCCCTCCTATCAAACCACATGTTAAACCATCATCAAAATCAGATGTAATAGACACGCCCCCTAATCCGTTCGTTTACATGGCAACCTGCTGCTGATTGGACAGCTCTGAATCAAGCAGGCGCTTGATCAGGCTTCAAATATGAGCTTTTCCCTGGGCGCCGGTATTTCTGCTATTCAGTTGTGAACCTGAAATATCTTTGATTGTGTAGCGGACTGAGATTTATCTTCATCATCATGGTTGAGCAGTTTGTTGGAACCTGGACTTTGCTTTCCAGCGAGAACTTTGATGAATACATGAAGGCAATCGGTATGGATATATTTAATTATTGTAAGAGTATCATAACAAGAGGGGGTGGTTTTAATGATGCATTAAAAGTCTAAATGTAAGGGCGGGAGAATCGAAGTTTTCGACAAGCATCCATAGCATCATTTACACCATCAGACAGTTTACAGCATCTGATATTAACCCTCGTTTTGTTGAAGGTGTGGGCTTCGCCACCCGGCAAATGGGGAACATGGCAAAGCCTAATCTGGTGATCAGCGTGGATGATGCTGGGATGGTTTCAATGAAGTCTGAGACTACTTTCAAGACCACGGAGATCAAGTTCAAACTGAACGAAGAATTCGATGAGACCACTGCAGATGGCCGAAAGACCAATGTGGGTCATCTTCTGTCTGTCAGCTTTATTTTTATAAACGCTATATTGTGTTTCTGACGACCAAACGTGATTTCCAGACCCTGATCACGTGTGAGAATGGCAAACTCGTGCAACAGCAGACGTGGGAGGACAAGACCACCACATTGGAAAGAGAGATCCAAGATGGAAAACTAAGAGCTGTGAGTAATTGTGTAATTAAGATATTGTGGATGGTGTTCTTGTATGAGTATCATTAAATGGTTGTAGTTTTTTTTAAACTGCGTTATAATGTAAGATTTCTAACTTTTTAAACATTGTCTCAACAGAAATGTGTCATGGATGATGTGGTTGCAGTGAGGATTTATGAGAAAGGAGCATAATCAAACATCAGTTGTTTTAGACTTGACTTTCACATTACAAGACGCCAAATGCAATGAGCTACTGCCAAACATGCAAATAAAGTCTGAACTGTGAAAATCTGTCATAGTTGTGCATTCATTTATATACTTTTAGTTTTTGTTATTTACCCAGAAGAAAAGGACTAAAATTGACAGCAATACAAATACAATTGTTACAGACAGAAGGCACAAAATGAGACTGTCCTTAAAAGGAACCAAGGGAATCAAGTATTGTGCATAATTCAAGTTGTAGGCCAAATTCAGTTGGAAAAAAACGTTATATACAGCCTATGAAAAATAACCTGCCATCTTGATTGCACATATGAAGGTTCAAAAATCAGGATTTGCATGCTACCTCTTTATACTTTTTTAAAAAGGGCTTTTTGGTCAATTACATTTTTTAGGCTTTTATTGCTAAATGAATGTTCAAAGCATGATGGTCAAATGGTCAGAATTAACAAAATCAGTAAATAAGACCACTGACCTAATTATTTTAAAATCTGCTCCTTCCAATCTGGGTTGGTTTAAATTCAGATACAATGGCCAGTTAACCAGTTTTAAACCCCTCCATCCTCCCAATCTCTAAAGCTTTAGATGTGGATATAGTGGGCTTGACAGAGGCCTTTTGTTCAAACAAGAAAAACATGTCTGATCAGAGCAACCCTCATGTGGGTGACTGGGTGGTAGGAAGGCCAAATCCCTGCTTGGGGTTAAAGCAGTAACCCCTCATTTGTGCCAAGCCCCTCTTGTCTTGGAAGCAAAGATGTGGAGTTCAAGCAAGTGCACATCATTTGTGTTAATTAGGGTTATTTGGGGCAGTAGGTTGAGGCCCAAATTCTTTGTTAAAATTCCAGAACAGGGAAGGATTGTGGTGCTCAAGAAACAATGGGTATCTACTAATAAAAAGCCGATTTGTTACCTGGAATGTTACATCATAAGACCATGCCACAAAAAATTTGATTCAGGCATTTGGCATATCTTGAACATGAATGGTTTTAAATATAAAATAATGTGTAACACCGTCTAAAGAAATGCTCTTTTTAATGTTATGTGAGATATAGTTAAGTATGTCAAATACAAATAACTTAATGGGTTTAAATGATGTCAAATTCTCCCACTCATTTTAGATTCATGAATACCCTATTGTTAATGATCAAGCTCAATCACTATAGTGTGTGGAAGAAGGCTTATACAACCAGACCTCCTTTGACATGGGTTTTCCCCTTTAAACACAATCACACCATTAGCTGAGGAATTTATCAGATTGTTATTCAACTTGGCTGCTTTGTGTAAAAAGGTGACATGCACTTATTTAATGTGTCATATTATAGCAAAAAAAAATATATATAAGTTATAATTGATAAATCATTACCATATAACATCAATATTACAACATTTAAATAAATATTACCAGGACCCAAGTGATACATCAAACAGCTTAAATCTGAGTAGCAGCAAGCAATGTGAAGTGATTAATCCAGCAAAGGTTTGAAGCTAGAAATAATATATCTCTCAAACCTACAACAATTTAGAAAAATCTTATTACCCCAAAACTAATAATGTAATATTCATAGCCAAAAGCTCACTGCAGTTTATTTCTCGCAGAAATGCTGCTCCCTTGTGGCTGATTCTTGTGATAGCAGGCATGATTGGACAGTACCATTATATTCTCATAAGGGGGTGAAGTTGGGGCAACATTTATTAGTGTTTTATGTTATTTGAGTTTTAAGTGTCATGAGCGTTTGCCTGTCTTTAGCAAACACATATCTTATTCATTTGAAGGCAATATAGTCTCAAACAATAAGGATTATTTGACCATAATGTTTGTTTTTAGTGAGCTGCCACATGAGTTGATCCGGAAAGTCATCGTACGTGACGTGACGCCCTCATCAAACATGGCTGACGAAGAAAACACAAACATGGAAGTCGATAAGGTAAAGAATAAACCTTTTGCGAACTCAATTAAGCCCCTCGTTGACGAGGTAAAGCAACGAATAAACCACCAGAACAATGTCAAAGTTCAGAAAGACGCTGGTGAAAGCTGTACCACAACAGAGTACTGCGAGAAGCTGCAGGGCTGGATGTGGCAGTACTACAGTGGATATGTCAGCTGGCAGAGCTGGGTGGCAACCATGTCCTGCCCTTATTACTTACAGTCTGACACTGGACCGTCGACGACACCGCTTGATATCAACTCAATGAACTGGTATAATGGTCCGTTTGGGCTTCCGTCGTCGAGCTATCCACCTGCCGGCTCCTCGCGGGCAGGTGAAGCCGCCGGTGGGGCTGCGGTGACCGCTCAGCCGCAGCAGCGCCAGGAGAACGGAAATGCACAGAGACCAGGTACAAGCTGCTGGTGCTTTGCGTTGACTTTTTAAGTCTCCAGATTGTTGCCAGATGCCGGAAACAAATACCCTAGTTGTCGTTTTAAAAAAAGAAGTATAAGTCTGAGTCTGCTTGTTGACTGCAAAGGGTTCCAACTTAGCCTGCATAATAAATGATGGTCCTAACTGCGTACATGTATACATGTTTAAACATACTGTATAAAATCATCTAGTCCATGTCTATTAGTTTTTTTGCACACATTTTTATAGTTTACAACTTACAAAAACTCTTAACATATAGGCCTACAGAGATAAACGTTTTCCTTTTATTTAATGCTTGGTTATTGGTATAATATTTCTCTCTATTTCTTTTCTTAGGTACTTGTGCTTGAGGTCTTATCTATTCTTATATGCCCATCTTTGTTGCCTTTTGTTACTTGCTGTTTTGTTTATTTTTTTGTCCATGCATAGAAAGCAATGGTTTAGACACACTTGGCCAATAAAGGTGAATTTGATTCTGATTCTTAACAAGTCTCAGGTAAATAGTTTTATTTCATTAACCGTACCAAAAAAACAAACAAAAAGATGGTTACCATACTTAAAATACTTTATTCAAAACCTTTGGGAACTGGATCTCTGTAAGCCAGACTTAGAGTTGACTATACCTGCCTGACTTTCTTTTCTGCTATACTTTTCGCCAGGTCGGGAGTATAGCATTCCTTCACCTCTCCAAAGACTCCTGGCTGAGGTGGTGGATTTCTTCATACTGTTTTTCATCAAAGCAACTATTATCATCAGTATTATGCATCTGAGTGGAATCAAGTGAGTTTCTTACTTGTATGCTGATGAAACAATATTTAGGCCTGTGTTTGTATCCCTTTAAACTTTAACTGTAATTGAATAAACACCCTTAGGATTAATATAATATAAATGCTTCATCTTTTTCAGAGATGTTTCCAAGTTTGCCATGCATTTCATAGTGGAGGAAATCGATGAGGACACATCCATGGAGGAGCTACAGAAAATGATGCTTGTTGCTCTTGTGTACAGGATATTAGTGTGTTTTTACGAGGTGAGCACTCATGTAAAAATGTTAAGCACGCTATGACAGACAAAGTAAAACAAAACCGTGGTCTTAATCTTAACTGTTAACTGTTTCTTTGGACATTTTGGAAAAGCCGCCATGCATTAAAGTAGCACCATTCTCTCTTCAGATTGTGTGCATTTGGGGAGCAGGAGGAGCCACACCGGGGAAGTTTCTTGTTGGACTCAGAGTTGTAAAATGTGACTCATCTATTCTGGTTCAGCCTAACAGGGTGCTTGTAGTGCCCGCAACTAATGTCTCTCTGTCTGCGTGAGTAGTTCATTTTAAAGATTATCTTTTGGAATTTTCATAACAAACATGACCTTCTCTCTCCTGTATGCTAATGCCTGTCTCTGTCTCCCTCTGCAGATCAACTGTCCGAGCCTTGAACAAGAACTTTTCAATTGCCTTCTTTTTCCCCGCCTTCATCACACTTCTGTTCTTCCAGCACAATAGGACTGTTTATGATATGGTAGCTGGTACAATTGTTGTCAAGCGCTCCAGGATCAGATGACGCAGGACAAACCAGAAGAAAGTCCTACACTAATACTCAGCAGGCACTGTGTGTGTTTAAAAAGACCTGCAGAACCCAGACCTCAGCCTTTCAGGGTATCAGCAGAAAACACAGGAGCATTAATATGAGAGTTGGATACACATATGAACTATTTCAGCTCCTTAATACTTGGGTTTGGTTTATCTCGGACACATACTGTATTTCTGCATGTATTTTTTTACATGCTGCTTTCAGAAACTGTTCCATGTGCCAAGTTAATGTCTACTTTGAAGACAGGAATAAGGATGGCATATGTCACCATTTCATTAATACAACATTTGCCTCTTTTTAAATACTAATCTTTCAGATTAAGGGTGAATGTCTTGTATCAAGCAGTATTGAAGTTGCTAACTATTAATTTATGAGATTATACCGTCTGTATCTATTTGTATTAAAACGTGTCTTAAGAATTGTTTGCCCTGATTTTTCAACTTGGAGTCATTGACTTTCGTAATGCAGGATGGATGCCTATTGATCGGGTTTTTCAGATGGTGAAATGCTGTGGTTCTAAGACACATTTACATGTATTGAAAGGAAATGTAAACTTAATCACAATTTATCTTCCTTTTACTCTGACAGCATGTGTGTGGCAGAAACAATTATGTATTACACAGTTTATGTGATTCACTGTTTTTGCATTTAAGAAAATTAAATGAAAACACCACTATTTCTCTGCATGTTGGAGATGTCTGTCCTTCAGCATCTTGTCTTCTGTTCGATAACTCTTACTTGATTTTCAGACAGTGATTTCCACCAACAATCAAAACACAAAATAATCCAAAACATTTTTTTTTAAAAGTCTTCACGTGTTATTTTATAACTCATGGAAAGGTGCATTAAAGCTACTTTTGAATCTTGTGGACACCCTAAGATACATTTTCTTTATATTTTTAGTTTAGTGTGCCATTTACAACTTTAAAATGGTGTCCAAAATCGTCTCTACTCTCACACTAAAATATATATCCCAGTATCATTTCTTTAAGAAAATAAATTAATTAATCTTGTAACATAATCATTAAATGCAGTCATTCTAAATAGTTTTATTTCCCTATTGTAAGAAGATGAAAAAGTAGTTAATGGAGTTTGGCTCCATCTAGTGTATATTTGTCATCACATATCACTCTGACCATCTGGTGATGCCTCATGCACTGTAAACCAGGGACGTGCACAGACATTTGGAGGGGCTATTGCTCTAAACTGGAAAAAGGGCCTGCTCCCCATCCCCATAAGACCTTTTGAAAATTCTAACTTGTTTTTAATGTAAAAGGTTCATAAAATAAAAAGACAACAATGTCATTGCAAGTGACATTCAGTTGACTTTTATGTCCAACTGCTACATTCGTTATTCAGGCACATCTTTAGTTTTGTGGTCCATATCTCATTAAAATATCTAATGTTAGTAACTATTAAAGAAAAAATGGGGACAATTCTGTTTTAATGTAGTTTGACCATTGTAACTGCTGTGCAGACATAGGCTACTGATAAAATAGGGCTTCTAACTAATTACCTTAAATAAACTCACTAATTAAACCAGTTCAATACGTATTATTCTTAATCTTATCATTCTTTATGAGCGCAGTAACGGTAAAGTATCTAATTACTTATTTATTTAGTATTCCATAACTTAATAACAGAGGCATTAGGTATGATCCCTCAGTGTGTTTGATGTGAAGGTCGCAGTGACAGAGAGGTTTTACTGCAGCCTCAGCAGAAAGTGATCAGAAATGCATGTCTCTTGATTGAATAACTTCAACACACAGCACATTTCGGAGGGCTTTCCTTTGCTTTCAGCTGTCAGATTGTAAACCAAGTCCCGTGACTCAGTGGGGGCAGATGACAGCGCTGACAAGGTGTGTTTCCCGCAGCAAGACGCTACAATACTAATTGTGGGCTTATCGTGTTGATTCGGCCACACAAAAAAAAAAACTCGCCAGAGGGGCAGGTCAGCCAAAAAGGGCAAACGGGCTGTTGCCTGGGCAACATTAGCCTGTACTTGTGCACGTCCCTGCTGTAAGCTTAAAGCATGGTTACCTGCATTCAATAGTTTTAATGTACTATGTGTGATCCTCATTTATAAAAAAAAAGTAAATCACAGTAAAACATCTGTCCAGAAAGCGAATAATTCTCTACCTCATTAAGGAACAACCTAAATCAACTTGTTCCAAGAAATGTCTCCTCCATTCTTATAGCATGTCATCCATACTTGCAGAGGACGGCTAAAGCTCTAATTGTTGGCAATGAGTTGACATGGTGATTGTGTTAGGCGCACTAAGTGGCAGCCTCATCTGACAGCCACAGATGGTAGCCCCAGATTACAGAGTGACCCCCCCACCCCCCCATACCACATGCTGCTGCCATGCACCATGCCATTACTGTAGGCAAGGGAATAATATAACTCATAGTTGTGATAGGCTTTACCGAGGAACAGAAAAGTGTGGGCAGACATTATCCACCATTACTGCTCTGAATATTGATGAGGGAGTGTTGCTGTGGTTGGAGTTGAGGCATGTTTGTAATCTATGTTTGCATCCACATGCCCTGGCTCGAATCCAAAGGGAATGTGCAGGAGGAAGATTTTAGGAAAGCTCAAGGGAAACATAATTACTACAATATATTACAGACCTTTGGTAAAACTATTGTGAAACACAGACAACGTGTCTATGAATAGAAATCCAATGTGGCACTAATGATGGCAATGCAGATAACTGACTCTTACTATTACAATAAATAATATATGGTAGACCAATAAGTTGAACTGAGACATGAAGTCAAATCACTGCAACTTCAAAAACATGAATCTGTTATCTACCCCATGTTCTGTGGCTATTGTTTAATGCTTTGCTTGACAAATCGAGTTCCTTGGTGCCACATGGCATGCCATACAGCATCGAGTTGGTGAGGTATTCAGCCTGAGTTTCTGCCACCCTTTTTGGCTCTTTTAACAACAGAGTCATCGAAGGCAGCATGGAGGGCTCACAGCTTTCTCTGACAGCCATGTGTCTATGTCTGAAATATCCACATACATGGCCGAGGGATAAGGTAAACAGTCTGGGCTCAACTGGACTAACATATTCTCTATGAATTATACAATTAGTGTCCTTCTTGGTCAGTATTCATTAATAAGATGTACTAAAATGTCAGCTGCTGCTGCTCTTCACTCACACAGCAGCAGGCTCCAGGTGCTTTGAAGTTATGGAAAGGTGCTGTGAACTGAAATGCTGCACCCGGTTGTTTTTATTTCTGCCAGTGTGTCTGTGTCCAATGGAATTCCTCTCAAGTGGAGTCAGTAATTACAGACTGGCTGGGTTCTGCCTGAGTGTGTTGAGAGGGCTGATGATGAAGAGGAGACCTGTTGACTGGGGTGGGATGCAAACGCCTGCTCCAACACTTGAGGTGTCATGGAGGACACAAGCATTTATGAATGTATAAATGTGCACACTGTTTCACATACATTGTACGTTTCTTTTATTATTTTGAGGAATATTGGAATGAATTATGCCATACTGTATATAAAATATTTTAATTGATGTGAGAATATATGTTGAATATTGATTTATGGATGTGTTATTTTGTTTATAAGGTACCACAACTATTGTCGAGGAAAGTGTGTAAAACAAGGAGGAAGATTGTTATTTTCAATCTAAAAAAATCTTTAAATCCAGCTGCCTTTCTCAACCCAGTCATTATTACAAAGCCCCTAAGGCAATTTAAAATGGATGTGAGCATCACATCAGCACGGTACCATTTGGGATGTACTTCCATTTACAATGCTAAAAAGTTAGGAATTAACTCAAGGGAATAAATAAGAGCAAGATTATAAATAAACTTTTCCAAAATGGTACGTTGCCTGTACTGAAGTTCATTTTAATGAGGTGAAAATGATATGAGTACAAACTGTGGATGAGTGATGTAGAAGCATGAAGACGTTGAGTGTGTGTTTGTTGAGAGACAGCAGTACAGTATTCGTACCGTTTTGATGACATAACATACCATTATGGTTTCCGGGTGTTTATGTTTTTAACAGAGTAGATTTCTGCTTGAGGCAGCAAGAACCTTGAGTTGTCAAGACAACCATGGAGGTTGCATTGGTTACAGCAGAGAGAATCGGCTTTTACTTTTCTTCTCAGATTATCTCGCTTAAGGGTAACAAAATATCCAATGGCAAAAGCTGAATATATATGTTTGAAGTGAAAGGAAGAGGGGTAGAAATTAACGTAAAATATTTTTGGCCTCTTGGTATCACCTTGAAAATCCTCAGTAACCTTTGTCTGAACTTTGTCTCAAAGTCTGTGACGAGGATCCACTTCCTCACTGATGGTCTAAGAAGGTGCAGAAATACACATACACCTGGCAGAGCTGCATTATTTACAATGCAATGGAAACAACAACCTTAAGACCTCCAAAGAACACAGAGAGACAAATAGGGAATACAGAGTGAAAAAATGTTCTGTCTCAACATAGTTAAAGTTGAACTATACTAATTTGTTATACTTTGTTTGTTTGTTATACTTTGTTTTGGTTTATTGGCATACCACAACAAGTCGTATTTTTACTCCTTTCTGCCTTTGTAATGCAGTGCAAGCCGGTATTGTTTGCCTCAATTATATGCATTTTTTAAACCTATTTAACTTATATGTTGGTGCATACATACAGTAATAAGAATATGAAGGCTATGTTTGATTAAATATTGGAATTCAACACAAAATCCAAGCTATAAACTTCAGTATTGAAGTTCTTCTCTCAAATGTTATGAATGAGTATGGTTTTGACTTAAACCGCAAAGATGATGTTCACAGAAGAATGTGTAAATAAAGCATGAAAGGTAAAAGGGAGTGGCTGTAGCCAATTATTAGTTTGCTTTCATAATGAAGGTAATGCTGAGATAAACATATATTTTCATTAAAGATGAATGTACAGCATCCAACCCTAAACTGCAGGTTATAAAGTCCATACAGTACACTGCCCTCTGTTGTGTGAATCTGGTATTGAAGCAACACCACAGCAGGAGGAGTGGGCAGGATTTCACAGAGGTCACTGAGGTCATTTCAATGCCATGAATGCATGCTGATTACTTGTAAATTGTACTTTATAATTACATTATTGTCAAAAAAACAAAACAAATAATGTTTTTAAGGGAATTTTCTTTCTGCATAATTTGTCTTGCTGTTAAACAACCAAACAATTCTCTGGCGCATGTATCTTAGGAAACTAAACATTAACTTTGCTTCCTGGATGCACATTGTGCTCAGTTTTTTTTTTAAACCATTTGGTGTTTTTCTGATTGATTTGGTTCATGTGTTTGAACAAACTCTTCTGAGTTCCTTCAGAAGCTTGTGTTCCTCCTCCACAAATCACTCCCACCCAATCCTTTGGTTGCCTAAACTATGTTCTGGAGACGTGCGTAAGCAGTGGCTTGCTATTTTCAGCTGAATGAAAAGAGACTTGGCACTAGGATGAAATCTGTTTTGTTCTGCTGAATTTGGCTTCCACCACATGCACAGTATCTACATGCAACAGAGTAAGATAACTCAGTTGATGTCTTCCTGCAAAACCACAACGATTTTTCCAGGAAGAATTAGGCAACTTTCTAATAATACGTTTGCTGTCTATGATGTGAGAGGAATATCTTGTGTTTACTTTTTGAAGGATCTAACAGGTTGATGGACTCCCTCACATCACACAGCCACTGCCTCAACTATGAATCACATTACACTTATTTTGTACAAGGAAAACATTCGTACCATACGTGAACCAAAACATTTCCAAAGTTTGCGCCTCTGATGCAAAATGACACACAGTTGTATAGTTTACAGAAAAGGATTACAAATATACGGAACTTTATGAATGAAGGGCCTTGACCTTATAAAAAGTTATTTTCTTGTGCTTATTTTAAAAATAACCACACGTGTTCATTTTCAGAGTTTCAAGTCATCGCTTACCCACCATTCCTTTCATATTGAGACATTTTATTATTTTAATAATGTTCAAGGTAATTTAAAACCATGTTAGGCACTCAACTATTGCCCTATTGCAATTACAGCTGGAATTCAAGGACCATCTCTCATAGATTTTGAGCGTACTGATCACAATAATGAAGCTGAGTGGAATATTCACACTCCTCTCCCACGAGCACATGCACCCAAATAGAGAGGTGAGGTCACTATCACCTGCCTGTTGGATTTGCTGTCCCTTTGCTCTTTTCATTAACTGCTGAATTCACTGGCTTTCAATAGGCTCTTTCAGCGTGTCATGCTACACCACCATTGAGCTACAGCCACGTTGCCACCCATCTTTCTTAATGGGGACTGGAGACTGTGGAGCTGCCTTGTTGCCATGGCAGCAAGCGCTTTCACATTCTCCCCACATAGCATGGAGCGTGCATGTTGTTCCCTCCAAACAGGAGCTCGCCACAGCAGAGACGGGTCTGCTGCTCTCAGTCAGAAACTATCCAGCCAGGGTTATTTACCTCCCGCTCTGATACCAGATGCCCTTTTAATCCAACCACCCACACTCCGCTTTCCATCCTCTTTATTACTGTTGCTTCGTATTTCCCATTGGCTTCTCTCACAAACTCTCGACTTCTCCAAGACTTTTTTAATATTCATTCCGGCTTTGTTGTTATTACTTGTCAGGGGTTTAACTTGATATAGGCATAGGCTTCACATACATAGAGTATCCTAGTGAGGGGAATATTGGGACTAACTATTGCCCCAACATGTACAAGGCCCTCAAAAAGCCTAAATGTTTGCTTTCATGTACAACTTGTACTTATTCGAATAATAAGTAGGCTACAAGTTGCTGTTGTTGGGCATTGATGGAAGAAGTACTCATATTCTACTCAATTAAAAGTATAACAATATCACCGTGTAAAATATGCATTCAAATTCTAAAAAAGTATACAGACAAAAATACTTAGAGAACTAAAGGTAAGTTGGGAGAGTTGTTCAATTCAAAAATAATATTACAATAAATGATTGTATTTATGCATTAATGTGTTAATCATTTCATCTTTCTAGTTCT